>NC_138318.1:16460000-16950000 GCF_965601325.2 Salmo salar | reverse complement strand
ACAGAGCCCCCGGGTACAGAGCCCCCAGTACAGAGCCCCCGGGTACAGAGCCCCCGGTACAGAGCCCCCAGTACAGAGCCCCCGGTACAGAGCCCCCGGTACAGAGCCCCCGGTACAGAGCCCCCGGTACAGAGCCCCCAGTACAGAGCCCCCGGGTACAGAGCCCCCGGTACAGAGCCCCCGGTACAGAGCCCCCGGTACAGAGCCCCCGGTACAGAGCCCCCGGTACAGAGCCCCCGGTACAGAGCCCCCAGTACAGAGCCCCCAGTACAGAGCCCCTGGTACAGAGAAGAGACAACAACATAAATCTAGGGGTCAAATTAAATTCAAAGCTTTACCCTTCATCACGAACAAGATAGATAACTGCAAGTTAGCACTATTTTACTTGTTGTGTTCTCACCATCTCTTTGATATAGCTTGAACAGGCAGTTCATGTATTATTGTAGACTAACAAGGCTATTGAAAGGAGCAGCGAGTGATTCATCAACAGCCAGATAGACTGGGAGAGGAAATGCTGTCATTTACAACAACAACAATGGCATTTACAACTGCTCATTATTGCACTGCCTTACAGAGACTGATCAGTTCATCGAAAGGAGGGAGGCAAAGACAGACAGACAGACAGACAGACAGACAGACAGACAGACAGACAGACAGACAGACAGACAGACAGACAGACAGACAGACAGACAGACAGACAGACAGACAGACAGACAGACGTTTTAGAGAGGGGATCCGAGGTGCTTAGCTCACTTAAGCAGCCACCCATGATGAGATGATTCTGAGCAATCTGAAAGTTAGCACTTTTCATTCAATAGCGTAAATGGTTTGCCAAGTCTTGAGAGACACGCCCCAAAAAACCTCTCAGAACAAGTAGAACATGTTGCTCTTATGAGAGCTACAGCCACAGTGTTAGAAGCACACCCTTTAGTCTTGTAGCCTGGTCCCATCTGTGTAATATCTTCTTCAGCCAGCTCATTTATTGTTTATATATCTATTGGATCATCTAGTACATCTGCTACGTCATGTACGTTTGTACTTTTGTCTAGCCACCCAGTTCCCTCTCTCTCTTGCTCTGAAGTACATAACTATGAGATACAGTCTGGTCAGATAGCATAGCCGGCACTCTTCTGACAGGCAGGGTAATTGTAGGTTACCAGCTGTGGTAAAAGCACTGGGCTCACCTCTTCCATCTTCTGAGGAAACCACTAAGAGCCCTCTTGCTCACCTCCGAGTGGGAAAACACTGCAACTACCATACAGACGGCACAAAATGGCAGACAAAGGATCAGGACTCCCGCTCACCTCATAATAGGAAAACACTGCAACTACCATACAGACGGCACAAAATGGCAGACAAAGGATCAGGACGCCCAGGCAGTGGGGATGTTAGTTTCACCATAATGAGTGGAAGTAGAAGCACTATTAGGTGGACCGATGTTGTATTCAGATGTTGCATGTACGGTTTGTGTGCTCATCTCTAACAATAGCATTGAAACCATAGAAATAAATGATATGTCTATGATTGGAACCTTCTGTTCTCCAGCTAAGGCACTTTGAAAGAAGGCTGTATGATAAGTTATATTGCTCATATGATCTTGTCCTTGATTTAAAGAACATTCAGCTATATTCATCACCTGCCTCGAACTTCTAGGTGCCAGACTTTTCCTGGTCAGGTCACCTACAGTAGTTGGCCTGTAGTAACAGTGGCCTGTTATACTTGAGCCTCAGCCATGAAAGTAAACATAGTTACAACAAAGCCCAGAGAGAAGGATAATATGGAGATTTGAAATACTAATGTGAAGAACAACCTTGATCATTAATCTAGACTAATGCAAAGTTATTTATATTCTTGCACTGACTATGTAGAGGACTCCACACACTCACTCACACAGACTCCAACACACACTGACACTCCAACACACACACTTACTTTGCTCACACACATTCCTACTGACTCTACACACACACACACAACCTTGCAAACATTTTTATTTTATTTAACCTTTATTTAACTAGGCAAGTCAATTAAGAACAAATTCGTATTACAATGACATCCTACCAAGAAGAGGCAAAAAGCCTCCTGCTGGGACGGGAGCTGGGTTTAAAAACAAAAGTCGGACAAAACACATTACAACAAGAGAGACACCCTAACAACACATAAAGAGAGACACCCTAACAACACATAAAGAGAGACACCCTAACAACACATAAAGAGAGACACCCTAACAACACATAAAGAGAGACACCCTAACAACACATAAAGAGAGACACTCTAACAACACATAAAGAGAGACACCCTAACAACACATAAAGAGAGACACTCTAACAACACATAAAGAGAGACACCCTAACAACACATAAAGAGAGACACCCTAACAACACATAAAGAGAGACACCCTAACAACACATAAAGAGAGACACCCTAACAACACATAAAGAGAGACACCCTAACAACACATAAAGAGAGACACCCTAACAACACATAAAGAGAGACACCCTAACAACACATAAAGAGAGACACCCTAACAACACATAAAGAGAGACACCCTAACAACACATAAAGAGAGACACCCTAACAACACATAAAGAGAGACACCCTAACAACACATAAAGAGAGACACCCTAACAACACATAAAGAGAGACACCCTAACAACACATAAAGAGAGACACCCTAACAACACATAAAGAGAGACACTCTAACAACACATAAAGAGAGACACCCTAACAACACATAAAGAGAGACACCCTAACAACACATAAAGAGAGACACCCTAACAACACATAAAGAGAGACACCCTAACAACACATAAAGAGAGACCTAAGACAACACAGCAAGGCAGCAACACATGACAACAACACAGTAGCAACACAACATGGTAGCAGCACAAACCTGGTACAAACATTATTGGGCACAGACAACAGCACAAAGGGCAAGAAGGTTGAGACAACAATACATCACGTGAAGCATCCACAAGTGTCAGTAAGAGTGTCCATGATGGAGTCTTTAAATGAAGACATGGAGATAAAACTGTCCAGCTTGAGTTTTTTTTTTTGCGGATCGTTCCAGTCGCTAGCTGCAGCGAACTGAAAAGAGGAGCGACCCAGGGATGTGTGTGCTTAGGGGACCTTTAACAGAATGTGACTGGCAGAACGGGTGTTGTATGTGGAGGATGAGGGCTGCAGTAGGTATCTCAGATAGGGGGGAGTGAGGCCTAAGAGGGTTTTATAAATAAGCATCAACCAGTGGGTCTTGCGTCGAGTAAACTAGCATGGGTAGGATGGTCCTGGGGTGAAAGAGGAGCGATTATGATAAAGGAAACCAAGTCTAGATTTAACCTTAGATATGTGCTGAGAGAAGGACAGTGTACCGTCTAGCCATCGTCCCAAGTACTTGTATGAGGTGACTACCTCAAGTTATAAACCCTCAGAGGTGTGTGTGTGTGTGTGTGGGGGGGGGGGGGGGGGGGCATTCTTCTTACCGAACTACATGACCTTTGATTTAGAGGTATTCAAAACAAGGTTAAGGGTAGAGAAAGCTTGTTGGACACTAAGAAAGCTTTGTTGTAGAGCGTTTAACACAAAATCCGGGGAGGGGCCAGCTGAGTATAACACTGTGTCATCTGCATATAAATGGATGAGAGAGCTTCCTACTGCCTGAGCTATGTTGTTGATGTAAACTGAGAAGACCGTGGGGCCTAGGCTCAAGCCGTGAGGTACATCCTTGGTGACAGGCAGTGGCTGAGACAGCAGATGTTCTTTATCTTTTCTTTTACTTTATACACTGCACTCTTTGAGGTAGTTAGCAAACCAGGCCAAAGACCCCCTCATTCTCCTTAGCCAAACCACAAGAATGGAATGGTCTACCGTATCAAAAGCTTCGGCCAAGTCAATAAAAATAGCAGCACAACATTGCTTAGAAGCAAGGGCAATGGTGACATCATTGAGGACCTTTTAAGGTTGCAGTGACACATCCATAACCTGAGCGGAAACCAGATTGCATACCCGAGATAATACTATAGACATCAAGAAAGCCAGTCAGTTGATTATTGACATGTTTTTCCAACACTTTTGATAAACAGGGCAAAATGGAAATCGGCCTATAACAGTTAGGATCAGCTTGATCTCCCCCTTTAAATAACGGACGCTCAATCATCATATACGCTGCTGCTACTCTGTTTATCATACATCCTGATGCCTAGTCACCTTACCCCTATACATATCTAACCCTACCACACATTTTAAATATGGTACTCATGTTCTATTTCTCCTCTGTTTTTCTTCTACTTGACTTTATTTATTTTCTAGTATTGTTGGGAAAGAGTTCGCACGAAAGGCACTTCACTGTACTTGTGAAAATGACAATAAAACTTGATTTTGAAGCACCACAGTTTTTTCAGGGCCGTGTGAGACAGAGATAGAGTAAAGCCAAGTACATGCAGCGGAACAGTAGTGCTTATGTCATCCCTCCCTCGTTCCCTCTCTCCTTCCCTCCATCTCTCGCTCTTTATTTCTCTGTCCACTCTGGGACACAACATTTGCCAAATTAGGCAGAAAATATAATCCATTTGGAGGACTGCAGAAAAGAAGGAGGACGCGGAGTGATAAGAGCGTATAAGGAGAGAATTTTTCCATTAAAAATATTCAGCAGAAGATTTATCGGCTGTACACTCTCTCTCTCTGTGTGTGTGTGTGTGTGTGTGTGTGTGTGTGTGTGTGTGTGTGTGTGTGTGTGGGGGGGGAGGGAGGAAGTGATACCAAGTGTGATTGAATCTGTTTAAGTAAAATAGCCTCTCGCCATGGACTAGTATCCTTACCACAATCATCATAATAACAGAGATGACTAATAAGACTAGCAATGGACATTCTTTAAATATGATCAAGTATCATCTCACATCATTCTCAAACCATAATCTGTCTAGCCATCCTGCTGAATGAGTTTGCAAAATGACCCACTGGTTTGTGATTCATTAATATGCATACTATTCAAACATAAAATCCCCGTGAGGCCTGCTGTAACATCATGAGTGACAGAGCAGTTAGCTAACCAGGGCACACAGACTGTCATTAGTGCACACTAACCTCTGGCTCTCTGGAGTGGATAAATATTTCATCTTCATGCGTACAACACGTAAATGCAGTTGACACATAACTCTAAATTACATCCCTGGTACATGTAAAATACTCTGACCTACGAGCTACGACCCAGACTTGACCTTAACGAGATCGAACATGCGTACGCAAATCCTGTTTTACATAACTGATGGGAGAGAAGGTTGTGTGCACAGACAGACAGACAGACAGACAGACAGACAGACAGACAGACAGACAGACAGACAGACAGACAGACAGACAGACAGACAGACAGACAGACAGACAGACAGACAGACAGACAGACAGACAGACAGACAGACAGACAGACAGACAGACAGACAGACAGACAGACAGAAAAAAAGAGAGAGAGGGAAAGTCAGAAAGATAAATATTTTGTTACTTTATTTTTGCAAGATTAGATGTACAACTCAAATACTTTGACATATGATGTGAGTAGATTAGTATGGATTACTTTTGTCGCATCATTTGTAGACATCAATGTTCACTAGCCAAATTAAGTTCCCAGTCATATACCCTTAAAAGTTGAGGGCAGCAAGTGTCTTCAAGGGTATCATATTATACCCTTGAAGTTTGAGTTCTGGAACATTAACAGAGTTACAGAACACTGAGAACTATATCACCCATGTATTACTACTCCAGGTAGACCAATAAAATGTGAGATGTTTATCTGTGCACTAAAGTCCATCTCACCCCGCCACACACTCCTGCTCTCCCCAGGAAGGGAAGGTTTGTTTATGATTGGGCTGTGAACTTCTAAAACACTAGGAAGGTCGCTTGTAAAAGCCACTCCTACAATGTACCTCACATTTCTCCTTTCCATCCAGAGAAGAGGATTTGGAGGTCGCTAAATGAACAGTGATGTTGTTGACTAATGATTGGAGAGCAACATGTTGTTGTTTATTATCAGTGGTACGGATTAAGTACTTGAATATGTTTACCTCTGGAAGAACCTGAGTAAATCTACCATAATGGTAAACAGTTTTATGATTACAGCACATATTTTGTTCAAGAGCAGCAGGAGAAAGCTAGGATCACCTTGACTTGACTATGTATCCTCATCACATGCACCCTACAGTAATCCAAGCTCATTTCTGCATAACCTCAGTCATTCTGCATTCAAACTGTACAACCTTCTCGTTGTCATAACCTTCATAGATGGATTACAGCGTTTTGTTACAAGCTCTGATAAAACAACTGGAGCAATGTGATGATAGACAGATAGATGAATGCTGTCACTGGTTGAACACTGTCACTCTTGTCTGAGAAACTGCCAGGGACAACTTTACATTCAAACGCCAGGGAAAATACTGATACTCACTCACTTTTGTCTCACTCAATCTCTCACTTACTCTCTCTCTCCCACCCTCTCTCGCTCTCTTTCTTCCATCTTATCCTCTCTCCCACCCTCTCTCTCTCCTAAATGAATAAGTCACGAGTCGGGTTCGTAGCATTGCTCTAATGAGTACGGCAGGAAGTGGCAAAGCGAGGGAACGAGGGAATGAGAAAACGGATAAACGAGAGAGAAAGAGACAGAATTAGATGGCAGAGGTGGAGGAGGTTAGAGACACAGCCCCATAGCGTTTCCAGGAACTATAGTAAATGAATGGCTTGATTTGACTCGGACTCTGAGGTACGGCATTGGAGATTCCACTACTAGCCTCTCACAAGACAAAGATCAAACAGCCTTAGCAAGGCTCTGCAATCTAGAGCCGCTGCAATTCTGATTAAATTACCAAGAGAGAAAGTTGGGCAATTTCCTGTCACCTTCCAGCCTTAACATCATCTTCTCTGAATTGCCATTATTATCTTTGTATATCTGAGTTATTTGATGGTTATTTCCTTCCAAATACATTTGCAGATCGTACAAAGTGTTCTCAGTTCTCTGACTAGCCTAACGTGTTCTTCTAAAGCTGGAAATCTAACAAAAGCGATCTTTGGCTTTTACAGTGGAGATCCAATTTATGATGAATCGATGCAACTAAAAACAACGATCATCATAGTAATCAACATCCACCACAAACAACTACCACCATGTCGATAATCAAGGGCCTCCATTACCATAACCGTCACCATCATCTTTACAGACTTGATCATCATCTCAATTAGGAATCAGATTAATAATGGGCTCTGGTCTACTTATGGATATCCCTCATTTGCATAGCCAAAGAAGCCAATGAGATGCAGTCTCAGGCTTTGGCAAAAGAAACACGCACATACATAAAGAGTTTGCAGAGTGAACTAGGTAAACCCTCCACCACTCCATTGTATGAATCCTCTCAGCACATTGTGAAGTCAACTGCATGCAATATAGAGATTATCATCATTAGCACTTTTCCCACAGTGCACCTCTGGGGAATGGGACCTATGGGATCTATGTGATGGGAACAGCACACGTTGGAAGCATGTCAACGAGGACGACTCAATTGTTCATTGTTATAGCTGATTTATATTTCTAGTATGTGCATGTTCAAGGGCTTGGCTCCAACAGGAAGCCAAAGGTAGCTTATATAATGCCTATTGAATGCTCGATTAATGTGTCTGTGACTCGCTTTCAAATCACCCTCACACACACTCAGCTTGCCTCTGAGAAACTACAGTAGTCTCAGGAATCCCGGAATATTTGGAATTGAAATGAGAGAGAGAGTGAGAGTGAGAGAGAGAGAGAGAGAGAGAGAGAGAGAGAGAGAGAGAGAGAGAGAGAGAGAGAGAGAGAGAGAGAGAGAGAGAGAGAGAGAGAGAGAGAAGAGAAAAGCAGTTATCAAATCTCATTAAAGTTACAAAAAATATGGGAAAGTTTGCAGCAGGCCTGACTTTGTGTGGAAGTGATTGGCTCAGCTGCTTTTTACTGATCAAAGGGAATCACTCATTTAGAATTAAAAAAAACTGTACATTCTGTGTGCTGGGGCTCATCTAGAGTACAGGGCTTCACAAGTGATATGACATGCTATTCTATAAAATCATTTCTCTGTAATTAATATTACCTGATTGAGCTAATCATGTAAATGTAATTAACTACAAAGTCGGGGCACCACGAAATAATGTTTATAGAGCTGTTATCTTCTGAATAAACACTTGAAGAACTAGTAATATTTTACATCAATAGCAGTCAATATTAATCGTCACCTTATTTCAATCTCATCTGAAAGTTGTCAATTCTTGGTTATCTTCACAAACTCTGGCTACCATGTTGAATCAGCAATGCAAAATTGGGTTTAATTATTTATTTACCAAATACCTAACTAATCACACAGAATTACATATACACAGAATACAAATGATGTCATACAGAAAACGTCCCTGGTGGACGGAACCTGTATGATGGCTGGTTACACAAAGAGAGGGGGGTTGGGTTTGAGTGAAAGAGCGGGAAGACTGAGGAACAAAGGGAGACGCTATGCTATCGTAATTACAGTATCTTATGCATTCTAAATTACCGCCCATTTGGAAAAGGAAAATGCAATAAATATTTACTCTGAGCTGCGCTTCGGTAGGTTGGTCGTAGATGCTGGCCGTGTTGGCCAACAGAGATCTTCCTGTCCTCAGAAGAATGTCTCTGGTGGTAAATTGGATACGTTGTGGTACCTTCGTTGTGTGTTAGATTGGATACGTCGTCCGTCCTTTCCTAGCCCACGTTTACAGCGGCCGCTGCTAACTCAATGGCTAGGAGGTATCACTTCTGTAGTGAATAAGAGTTCAAAGTTCATACCATTCACAACCAAAGCTCACGCTGAGGTTGGCTTAGTTCTGTACTTGACATGTTAGTCCTTTTTAACGCAGAGGCTGCAGACCTCACGTACCCGGAACACAAGGTTACATTTTCGTCAAGGGCTTATATAGTGGAGGGGGAGAAGGGTGTGTTTCATAGTTTATAACCCATGTCTCTTCACAGGGGCAGGCCACTGATTGAGCAGGGCTCTTTCCTTATGAAAATCCAACTCTCTCATTTGGAAGCTAAAATTACATTTAATCTTCTAACAAACAGTTTCAATATCAAACATTTAAATTGCACAACAATTCCATGTGAATCTGATAACTAGAATGTGTAGACTTTCCCAGATACAGTTTATGTCGTCCTGTCATCAGTCATAATGTCTCAGATGACAACCGAACTGACATCCATACTCATTAAGTACCAACGCATATTTTCAACTGGTTCTATTACCGAAATATGGTTCCTTTCCCCCCACTTGTTTGATGTTCCCAGACTCTCTATGTTTAACAAAGGCTATTCGAGAGTCCTTCAGTAGAGTCAGAGAGAGAGGGGAAGGGAGAAAGGTATTTATGAGGGGGGTCATAAACCTTACCCACAGGCCAACGTCATGACACTGGGAATGTAAGTGGATTTGATATGTTGGTTCTGTCAGAGAAGTTTAAGGGAAGGAGGGAGGGTATGTTATCACTACAACACGGCAAAGTGCATCCGTCATCTCCACCTGGCAAATGAAGGGTTCTTCAGTTCTGTTATTATTTTACTTGTTTCTCTGAGGGAGAAGAGAAAAGCCATTTCTATAATAACTTCTTGTTGGTATCGTATGAGAATGCAACAATAATTTCCAACTGCCGTTATAATCTCATGAAAGGAGGGGGAGAGAGGGAGAGAGTAGGGGAGAGACGGAGAGCTCATCTGGGGAGAACAAAACAGGAGTGATAATAGTGAGAACCATCACAACCTCCCTCTCTCTATGGGCATCCCAGGCCTTGTTCTGTCTACATAGTCATTTTAAACGGAGAAGAAAAGTGGCTTTTGAGAAAGGCAAAGACAGAATGGAGAACAAGCAATTTGCCTGCTCAATAAATGCCCTGTAATCTAGTGGCAGAGAAGAATGCCACGCTTCTCTGGCTCCCATTTCTCTCTCACTTTTCTCTCTCTATTTATCTTTTCCCCCCTCTCCATCATTTTCAGTTCAGCAGAGAGAGAAACGGAGCTGTGTGATTCTGATGTTGTGTTCTGCTGGGTGGTGCTGGTTTTTAGGCCCTGCTGTTATTGGAACAGTACAGGAACAGGATGTTTGGAATGACTGGCCGAGGCTTGGTGTCACCTGGTTGGCTGGTTGGAAATGGGAGCATTTAATTTTTTTTTAACACATTCTAGAACTCAATTTCTATAATACCAGTAGTCTCTCTTTCAAATGCTATTTAAGAACAGGTGTATGGACCTTCTGTATGAGAAATACCGATTCTCACGTATCCCGCATACAGCTCCAACGTTTTGGCATGAGTGACCCATCACGTCTGTTTTTAAGCCTTGGAGAGGAAGATACAAAGCGCCTTTCACACACAGCCAACAATGGCAAACCGTTCTCATCTATCTAGTCTATTAAGAACAATGCTAATGTTTCCGCAGGGATCTATAAGACAAATAGACCCCTGAGAACACACCACAAAGGCACAAAAGACTATACAGGATACAGCCATTGTCTGAGGCTAGACTAAGCAATAGTTTCAAAGCGCTAGTAAAAATAGGTGTCATTAAATCAATGAAATACATTTACGGAACCATTTAACTAGAATATAGAAGTTCAACGCTAAATCCGTCAACTGAACTTCCCAGCAAAACCTTGAATGACCTCTGATTCCTTTCTGTACCAATCGGATCATTGATGTCTTATCAGCCATAACATTTTACTCTCCAATACCAGCCTCCTGTCACTACTTATCAGGGGTAAACATCTGGAAGCAGCTGCCCAGGCCTCTACTATTCTGTCCAGGGGTGCTGTTATGTCTTCACACCACACTGCAGTGGCAGAGATACAAGAGCAGACTTGTATGTAGTTCAGTCCGGGAGCAAGCCAATCAGGCTAGACTATCTCTCTGCTGAGGTTGTGTCACCTGTCGTGTCCCATAATTTCTGGTTTCACATCGCTACACTGTGGCTCCTCTTCCTGACAGAGGAGAGTGGAACCGAGCAGGGCAGTGACACATATCCCCTCAGGGGAGAACAGGAAGGAAGGCGACACAGTGAGAGACCTGAGGTTTCACGCCTAGTCAATGTGCTAGGTACAATAAAAATCAGTTATCGAGGCCAGGGCATATGCTGGCTGTTAGTTTTCACTAGTTACTCCATTCAACAACCAAACACAGAAATGGGATACCAGACAATTAGGATGTCTTGATCTGCAAATACAATTTGTGTTTGTTTATTAGACTAGGATCTGGTGTTAGTGTCTCTTACCTGGTATACGTGGTAGGCGTTAGAAGCGCGTCCTTGCAGAAACACAGAGGGAATCCAGACATTGATGAGAGCACGGTGAGCCCTGGGGCAGAGGAATACACAGTAAGGGTTATAGATACTGTAGTATTCATCGCAGGAAAGCTGTCATTCATAAAATATACTACGACATTAAAGAGAGGGTCTTCAATAGATTCAAGAATTCACTACTACTACACTTATATGAAGATCACCTTGTCAGGAAGCATAAATCAGAACCATGAAGCGCTACGGTATTTGCCTGGCTACCCATCCATACCACTCCGGCCAAACGCCACGGCCACTAGCGTTTCTTCTCCACGATGAATGTATGGGGAAATCGACAGAGCAGCGGAATTCAGGATGAGTCGTCAGGCAAGCAGAGTATTAAACCATGAGAACTTTCACCTCAGGAAGGAAAAAAATGGCTACCTACATAAAAACTCCAGGAGACCTTTCATTAGGGAAATGGAAAGAACCCAAAGGGAGATCAAATGTGAACCTGTATGTGGTTTGACCGCTGAGGTGCTCCTCACTACCTCCTACCAGAGGACATTACTACCACCTTGCTGGAACACAGTGTTTCAGACACCCAGGGTGTGTTCAAAATCGCACACTATCCCTATATAGTACACTACTTTGACCAGAGCCCTATGGGTACTGGTCAGAAGTATTGGACTATATAGGGAATAGGCTGCCATTTCAAGCACCCAGTCAGCGGTTACAGTGCTCTCGTCCTCTACTCCTGTTCCCTGTGTTTACTAAGGGACATAACCCATTTAAAAAGCACAACAACAGCATCCGTCCCTCCTTCATCACAAAGGTTGAACTGTGTTCTTTATTCACCGGAGCAAATGAAGACAGTCGTCAAGTGTCTCTGTGGTGTGTGTGTGTGGGTCTACACTCTGTTGTCTTTTGCAAAATCACATACTATCCCCGATCAGTTTTGGGATTAGTTACTTGAAAAAAGTATATTACATATTACTCTTTACATTCAACAAAAGTATCTTGTTACTTTACAATATTACTTTGTGTGGAAAGTAATGCGTTAGTTATAAACTGGGTGGTTCGAGCCCTGAATGCTGATTGGCTGACCGCCATGGTATATCAGACCGTATACCATGGGTAGGCCCCATTTTTTTTTACTGCTCTAATTATGTTGGTAACCAGTTTATAATAGCAATAAGGCACCTCGGGGGCTTGTGGTATATGGCCAATATACCACAGCTAAGGGCTGTGTCCAGGTACTCTGCGTTACCTTATTGCTTAATTATATTACTTTGCATTACGATCAAATATAGGCTACTTGCTGGCGCTGCTTCCTCTGCTAGTCTACAAGTGCTGCACTATATATGTATATATATATATACACACACCTTAAGTCAAACATCTGTACAGATTTCCTAACTTTCATTCAAAATCTTTCTCTCGAGCCGCCAGTTCTTCGTTGTTTGACAGAGTAACTGTAATAATAACTGTAATAATAAGTAACGTGTTACTTTAGTCCGTTACTCATAAAAGTAATCTGATTACGTAACGAGCTACTTTTGTAATTCGTTACCCCCAACACTTTCCCTTATATAGTACACTATTTTTGACCAGATCCCTATGGGCCCTGGTTAAAGGTAGTGGACTATATAGGGAATAGGCTGCCATTTCAGGCACCCAGTAATAGTCACGTGTTATAGCCCTCTAGTCCTCTACCCCCGTTCCCTGTGTTTAATGAGAGACATAACTGATTTAAGCAGCACAGTGACACAGCCTCCCTCCCTCCTCCCTCACAAAGGTTGCACAGTGTCCTCTTTTCACCGGCGCTAACGAGGACATGAGGAAAGTGGTCAAGTGGGTGACAACCTCGGTTCAACTCTGTTTTAAATGAGACGACAAGGGTCATCCCTGGACCAGGAGAGCTAGTGTCAACAGGCTTTGTTTACAAATAGCCCTTTATTTTTTTTACATTTCTACATTTTCGTCATTAGCGGATGCTCTGATCCAGAGCGACTTACAGTTTGTGCATTCATCTTAAGATAGCTGGGTGAGACAGCCACATGTCACAGTTGCACATTTTAAGTAAGTACCTTTTTCCTCAATAAAGTACTTATCATAAAGTACTAGCCAGGTTCTATTAGCAGTTAGTACAACACCTGTATATACACTGCATGTACAAAACATTAGGAACACTAGGAACACCTTCTGTACCCTTTTTTGCCCTCAGAACAGCCTCAATTCGTCAGGGAATGGACTCTACAAGGTGTCGAAAGTGTTCCACAGGGATGCTGGCCCATGTTGACTCCAATGCTTCCCACAGTCATGTCAAGTTGGCTGGATGTCCTTTGGGTGGTGGACATTCAAATCAAATCAAATCATGCAATGCAATGTGCTTCGCAGAAAAATAACTAATAAAAACAATGAAAATAAAAGCTGAACTATTTACTACACAAGAAACATAAGACAAAAAACGAAATAACGAAGAAAACTGAACGACTAAAAAGCACGCTAAGGAAAAGCAAAGCTAAAAAGCACACAGGAACCTGTTGAGCGTGAAAAACCCAGTAGCATTGCAGTTCTTGACACTCAAACCGGTGCACCTGGCACCTAATACCCCATTCAAAAGCACTTAAATCTTTTGTTTTGCCCATTCACCCTCTGAATGGCACACATACACAATCCATGTCTCAATTGTCTCAAGGCTTCAAAATCCGTCTTTAACCTGTCTCTTCCCCTTCATCTACACTGATTGAAATGGATTTAACAGGTGACATCAATAAGGGATCATAGCTTCCACCTGGATTCACCTGGTCAGTCTATGTCAGGGAAAATATTTTGTACACTCAGTGTACACAGTAATGTATGTTTACAATATACAGAGTATATAGTTTACCATGAAAATGGTTTAGTGTCTTATGACTGGGGATCTACAGGGCTGGGGTTGTCCTCCCCTGATTTTAAAGACTGTCATTCTCACTCACTGTCACAGATTTTCAAACAGAGAGGTGGAGTTAGAGACCAGCAGTGAGAGAGGAAGAAGGATATTTTCAGAGACGTCTGAAAACGGTCACCTACCTTCCCTCACCTGAGGTGATAAAGATACACATGATGATGACAGAGCTGAGCCGTGGTGTCAGAGATACACATGATGATGACAGAGCTGAGCCGTGGTGTCAGAGATACACATGATGATGACAGAGCTGAGCCGTGGTGTCAGAGATACACATGATAATGACAGAGCTGAGCCGTGGTGTCAGAGATACACATGATAATGACAGAGCTGAGCCGTGGTGTCAGAGATACACATGATGATGACAGAGCTGAGCCGTGGTGTCAGAAATACACATGATAATGACAGAGCTGAGCCGTGGTGTCAGAGATACACATGATAATGACAGAGCTGAGCCGTGGTGTCAGAGATACACATATACAGTGCATGACTTTTTCCACATTTTGTTGTTACAGCCTTATTCTAAAATGGAGTAAATCGTTTTTTTCTTCATCAATCTACACACAATACGCCATAATGACAAAGCAAAAACAGGTTTTTAGAAATGCTTGCTAATTTATTTTAAAAAATCTAACGGAAATATTACATTTACATAAGTACTCAGACCCTTTACTCAGTACTTTGTTGAAGCACCTTTGGCAGCGATTACAGCCTCGAGTCTTCTTGGGTATGACGCTACAAGCTTGGCACATCTGTATTTGGGGAGCTTCTCCCATTCTTCTCTGCAGATCCTCTCCAGAGGAGGTCTCTCCAGAGATGTTTGAACGGCTTCAAGTCCGGGCTCTGGCTGGGCCACTGAAGGACATTCAGAGACTTGTCCCGAAGCCGCTCCTGCATTGTCTTAGCTGTGTGCTTAGGGTCATTGTCCTGTTTGAAGGTGAACCTTTGCCCCAGTCTGAGGTCCTGAGCGCTCTGGAGCAGGTTTTCATCAAGGATCTCTCTGTACTTTTCTCTGTTCATAATTGCCTCGATCCTGACTAGTCTCCCAGTCCCTGCCGCTGAAAAACAACCCAACAGCATGATGCTACCACCACCATGCTTCACCGTGGGGATGGTGCCAGATTTCCTCCAGACGTGACGCTTGGCATTCAGGCCAAAGAGTTCGATCTTAGTTTCATCAGACTTGTTTCTCATGGTCTGAGAGTCTTTAGGTGCCTTTTGGCGAACTCCAAGCGGGCTGTCATGTGCCTTTTACTGAGGAGTCGCTTCCATCTGGCCAGTGCTGCAGAGACGGTTGTCCTTCTGTAAGATTCTCCCATCTCCAGAGAGGAACTCTAGAGCTCTGTCAGAGTGACCATCGTGTTCTTGGTCCCTGACCGAGGCCCTTCTCCTCCGATTGGGATCTGAATACTTTCCGCACTGAATATAATAGAGATAGTCAGACACTGCTCATGTGATAAGAGATTTACTGTGGATGTAGATATGGGGAGATAGAAGGTGCTTACGTCTCAAAATCTGATAGGCTGGGGTCGTCAGAAGTCTGGCTCAGGTCACCAGGAACCTTTATTCAAAAGTAAGGAGAGGAAGATGGAGCGAGAGAGAGACGGAGCGAGAGAGAGAGCAAAATGTCACTGTTTATACAAAATGTCACTGCGTTACTATGTCAGCTACCTTTCATCCATTTCTACTTTACACAACCCTTTGTGTCTGAGCAGCAGGGTTGGGTAGATCCTGAGGGAGAGGGCGTCTTTCTGTGTGACCAGCGGAGCAGAGCACTGTGACATTACTGTACTCTGCCCCCCCCCTCTCCCCCCCATCCCATCACCACCACTCTCACGTCAACGTACTGTACGCACAAAAAAAAACTATTGGAACTCATAGTGGAGTGCGTGACACCATAGGGCCTCTTGTTGTTGTTAATCCCTGGATAGGAGGGAGCGCCAGAGGCAGAGATGGACACTATTACCCAGCATGGCTGTAAGGGATCCATTCCTATAATCTGTCTGCAACTTCTCCTCAAATCCCCCCACAACCCAGGGACACATGCAGGGGTAATTCTTTGTGTGTGTGTGTGTGTGTGTGTGTGTGTGTGTGTGTGTGTGTGTGTGTGTGTGTGTGTGTGTGTGTGTGTGTGTGTGTGTGTGCGGGGGCTGTGTGTGTGTGTGTGTGTGTGTGTGTGTGTGTGTGTGTGTGTGTGTGTGTGTGTGTGTGTGTTTCAACAGCCTTTTGTCTTTCATTTTCAATGTGTGGACTGTCTATTAATAGAACAAAAGGGTCTGGTGTAGAGAAGATGAAGTAGGGCTCTCACACCCCAGAGACAGGGCCACAGGGCTGGGATAGAGGGTGCCACATCTCCTCTACTCCCCTCCTGCTCCAGCCCCAGGGACCAGAGAACCACACATACAGCTTGCCTGGTCAGCCAGCCAGTGTGCGGCCAGAGCTGGGCCAGCAGATGAGGGCTGGAGCTCTGGGATAAGGGGTAGCCTGGGGTAGTTGATTTGTTACCGAGTGGCCGGCAATCTCCCGTGTGTGTGTGTGTGTGTGTGTGTAGAGGGTAACTCACTGGTCCTCTGAGGTCGATGAGTTCCTGTTTCATCTGGTTGATGAGGTGGTCCTTGGCCATCAGAGAACGGTACAGACGCTCATTGAACTCTATCAGCTCACCGTGCATCTCAGCCACCTAGTATAAACACGCGCACACACACACACACACACACACACACACACACACACACACACACACACACACACACACACACACACACACACACACACACACACACACACACACACACACACACACACACACACACACACACACACACACACACACACACACACACACACAGGGTGGTTGAGTCCAGGCTGCTCACGACATCAGCTGTCAGTGTCCATAACAGACCTGGACAGGGTGATAGGTTTCTGCCACCAGCATGTCACAAACAGAGACAGCCAGATAGCTATGACATTCATTCATTTGTCTGGGGACATCAGGTGTCAGGGTAGATTGAGGACAGGGACATCTGGCTATGACCGGTGAATGATGTCCTTTTTGACATGTCTGTAGCCATCACTGACCCTAATACACAGAGTATAGCACCGCAAACACACTGGGTTAAAATAAGACATCATAGAGTCTCATTTTAAAGTGAGACAGAATGTTTTAGCCTGGCTGTTGGTTTTAACAGGAATGTTTGGGATGAAAACTACCAAGGAATTCACTTCAGTACCAGGCTAGTTTGAGAATGATTATTTTAAGAAAGCTCATTGTCTGTTATTATGAGGGAGAGATGTAATTATAGTAGTTAAAAAGCAAGGAATAATGAAGACAATTCTTATCTTATAGCACAAAGTTGAAAAATAACCTCAACATGGCATCTGGGAGAGGTGAGGGAGAGAGAATTATAGTAGTTAAAAAGCAAGGATAATGAAGACAATTCTTATCTTATAGCACAAAGTTGAAAAATAACCTCAACATGCATCTGGTAGAGGTGAGGGAGAGAGATTATAGTAGTTAAAAAGCAAGGAATAATGAAGACAATCTTATCTTATAGCACAAAGTTGAAAAATAACCTCAACATGGCATCTGGTAGAGGTGAGGAAGCAAACTTTTCCTTTGTTATAGTTTTCCAGCTATAATTATTTCATAGTTAGCTAACATTTCAACATTCACCTAGGTTTCTAGGTCACTATTAATAAATACAGTCATTTTTAACTTTCCAGACAGAATTCAAACACAGTGACCTCAGGATCAGGTAGAGAGAGTTGGGCATTAAAATGCAGAACTTGACATCTTTGAAGGCAGCACCATCAAAACACTCCTGCTTCCACGGTTTCTACTTTGAAATGCACTCAACACTCAACTTTCCCATCTCAGGAGTTAACCTGCAGCTTCCTTGATGTTGTCTAACTCTACAGAGACCGGGAGAGACAACGGGCATGTTGAATGATGTGAACACACCCACCCACACAAACACAGGTACAAACACACACAAACACGGACACACAAACACGTGTGCATGTGCACGCTCACACACACACACACACGTGCGTGCACACACGACTCAGCTGGCATTTGGAGTACCAACAGCACTAGCGAGGCCCAGCAGTGCCGCATCACCTTTGACAGCCACCCTGTGGGGAACACTGAACAGCACAACAGAAAGGTTCCTAGCTACCAAGTCGGACCAACAGAACTCACTGACGGAACATCGGATCATTCTGGAAAACTCAATCCATTCATCACCTCTATTTATTTGTGCCGTAACTTTCAAATAGGACATTAAAAAAAGAAATTAATTTGAAGCGTGAAGGAACCCAATTAATTCTCAGTGAGAGGGAGCTAATCGGTTTGTTATTCTGCGGCCGCGCCTGCTGATTTGCACATGTCATTTCAGTCAGTCACAGCCACTTGCTAACGCTCCCAATTCAGTTCAACAGGCGAGGAATGCACATGCGGTTTCAACCTCATTACTCACCATGCAGCGCTGGTCGGGAAGACAGGACCAAGTCACTGCATTCATTCATTCAATGTTTTGTTTAACTGGGTTTGAATTTAGAAAGGTTGTCCATTTTCTATTTCAGCTTTTCCATTAAAACACTCAGAAATAGCAATGCATCTTATTGAGAGCAGTTAGTTTTGGTTTATTGTAAGTTATTTAGGACCTACAAACTAACTTAACAGTAAAACCAGTTGTCAGTCTCTATTTGTGGGCCATATGACAGTTCTATATGGCACTGTTGTGATGCAGGTGATCCTAGCAGTTCCCTCCCTCCACCCCCCTTTCTCCCATACCCTCCCTCCCTTTCTACCCCCCTCCCTCCCCCGCTTTCTCCCTTCCTCCCCTCCCTCCCCTCCCTCTCTCCCCAGGCTGACAGTAGTGTGAGGTGAGCAGCAGTTAGTGAGGCGAGCAGAGATGCTGTGCTGAGCTGGGAGCCTGTACAGAGAAGTCCCAGCCTAAGCAGAAATGGCCACCATAGCTGACCTGCTATCTAACACAAGTAATTGGATGTGAAACGAGTCTGAAGAGAGAGAACAGAGAGAAGTGGAAAGAGGAGACGACAGGCTTAGCTTTCCCTCAGAGCGGTAGCATGAGAGAGGGATGGATGAATGTGTGTGGTGGAGAGGGGGATGAATGTGAAAGCAAGGGAGGACTGGAGGAAGAGAGGGGGGAGATTGGTGTCAGTGTCTGGGTGCACACTGTCGCTCTCTCACTGACTCACTTTACCCAGCAGTCTCCACAAACAGGAAGTGACATGAGCAGGGAGACGGGTGGTGGGGAAGGAGGAGGGGCGGGTAGAGGACTAAGCTGTCCACTCAGATTGGCACGCATGCAAGCACACACAGGCACGCGCACACACACCCACACACAAATTGGCAATTTGTTGAGCATTATTTAGTCCATCCATCTCTTCCATTTTTAAGATCAATATAGGAATGGCTACAGTGGAGCATGTTTCCAGGCATAGGCTGGTATTATTGTGAGTCTTTTCTAAATTGAACAGAAAGAAAGCCTGTTAGTAATTGCTGTGGTGTTTCTGCTGTTGGATAATTAATGAGAGAGAACAGATCAAAAGGAAGATCCAGAGATCCCACAGGAGTCCCCGACCCATATCTCACTGTTACACACACACACACACACACACACACACACACACACACACACACACACACACACACACACACACACACACACACACACACCACACGCACACACACACCTCACTGTTACACACACACACACACACACACACACACACACACACACACACACACACACACACACACACACACACACACGCACACACACACCTCACTGTTACACACACACACACCTCACTGTTACACACACACACACACACACACACACACACACACACACACACACACACACACACACACACACACACACACACACACACACACACACACACACACACACACCTCACTGTTATACCACACACACACAGACCCTCAAACACCCAAATCTCATTGTAGAACAAACACCCTCAAACACATATCCATCTCTCCTCCACAAAAAGACTACTACATCCCATAATAGTATCTTACAATATTATACTATTTCATATCACACCTCTGAACTTGGTTATAAAGAATTGTGGTTATACATGTGGTTATTACATATTCCAAATGAAAGCAAATCTCCTATACTTTCCAACTATTTCACTGTGGCCACCAGTAAAACCCATTGTCAATAGCAACAGCCAACAATACTAGCCAAGCTGCTGTAGTCTAAACATCTGCATGTTTCCATGACTTCAGAGAACATAAACAGGCAAACCAGATAGTAACATAATGTGGAGGACAAAAGAAAAATGTACGCTGTCTGCCAGTACATTTAAATAAAGTTGTCACAGCGTTGAACTGAGATTTAAAGTGAAAACGGAAGTACCCGTCTCAGCATGTTTAGGAAAGCCCTATTGAGACTGACAGGCAAGCAAATGAACGCATCATTAAGTAAACAATAAAAAAGACATAGATAAATGCATAAATAAGTGAAATGACAGTCTTCCCAAACACAAACAGAATTATTTCTTATTAAAGAAATATAAAACACTTATGAATAATTGACTGCAACCTCATTAAAATAGAGGAGGGCGGTGTTCCCGGGGTTTGCTGATGTCATTGTCTCTCGGCACAGAGGGCCACACTGTCGGTTGGTCATTAGTTAACCAGCATGCCAAGAACTCCCAGAACCACCCACTCCCTGGCTCTGTCTCTGAGTGACTGCATCATCGTCATGTGTAAAAACAGAATTAGAACTGTGCATCAGCTGCCTACAAACTCCATGACTGTTTGAATACTTTAGAAATCCCTTCTTGAAGTAATCACAGGGATTTGACCAGGCTGGATTAGTGACAGCAATCCCCTTCACTGATCTGTGATGACTGGGTAGATAGTTTTAAGTCGTATTAGTCGTATGTACAGGATACACATGGTATACACCTTCCAACGAAATGTTTACTTGCAGGCTCCTTCTGGACAACGCAACAACGAGAAATAACAAAAGATAAGAATAGGAAGATAAAGTAAACGGCTCAGTAGAATAGAAAAAACATTTGAGCTCTAACTAGTTGCTGCCATATGCAGAGAAATCCATGACTTCTCCATCAGCTCCATGAAAGGGAGTGAATGAGGGTTGAAGGGAGAAAGCTACTTTCTGGAATGAAATGCAGCCATCTCAGCTGTCTAAGTACTGGTAAGGGTAAGACTGAGCCAGACAGTAGTGGTACTAGTAGTACCCACCTCTATGAGTTTGCGTTCATAGCTGGCAGCCAGCTCCTCAACATCACCCATAGACCTGCTCTGAGGGGCCGGAGTAGGATCATCACAGTTCCTCACCATGGCGAGAGCTGGAGAGAGAGGGGGGAGAGAGAGGGGGGAGAGAGAGGCAAACAATTACTTGGGGAATAATAATAATAATTTGATGGGTGTTTATATTTGTCCTGTTTCACACATGTACAATTGTGTATGATATGTATGTGTGAAATGGAAATGTGTTTTCCCTGTGGCTCAGTTGGTAGAGCATGGTGTTTGCAACGCCAGGGTTGTGGGTTCGATTCCCACGGGGGGCCAGTACAAAAATATATATATATATAATAATAATAATTTATGAAATGTATGCATTCACTACTGTAAGTCGCTCTGGATAAGAGCGTCTGCTAAATATGTAAAAATGTTTTTTTTTGCACAAATTCTAGCGCCCTCTGAGACATCCCCGGAAAGAGGGTTCCCGGCCAGGGTCAGCCATTAACAACAGTGACCCAGGAGCAATTAGGATTAAGTGCCATGCTCAAGGGCACGTCAACCTTTTTTCAACATGTCGGCTCGGGGATTCGAGCTAGCTACCTTCTGGTTCCTGGCTAAACGCTCTAACCACTATGCTACCTGCCTCCCAACATAATGAGTTATATTAATAAGAATAAGTGTTTGATATGCCTGGGGCAACAATAAACAAACACACACACACACACCATTATCACTGGATAATTATGCAGAGTATTGTCTTGTCGGTAGTTAAAGTAAAAACCAACAACTGTTTGATGGGCCGTTTTTTTCCACACAGCTCTAATTGTCTGTTGGAGGCATGGGTCAGAGAGCAGAGCGGTTACTTCCTGGAAAGCTTTAAAACAGCCTCCTCTCTAAGGTACTAAACCCGCTGTATGTACCAGGGGAAGTAAACAAGTAAACATTGTTGTTATGACAACCATTTTCTCTAATTACTGTCTTTTTGTACCGAGATTCACATGAAAAAAAAAGATTGTTTCTCCAAACTTCAGACTATTGTATCAAACTGACACGCTGCTTGGCTCTCCCCACATACTCCTAAAACTGTGGTTCATCACTACTAGTTCTAGCTGGCTAACGTCATCAATACGGGCCTACAGCGGTTCCACGTCAGCTATAAACATGGTGTAATCTAGTTTTAGGAGGAAGAACAACAGAAGTTAGACTAGAGGGACTTGGAGGAGCGGTGGCTCCTTTCTCCTTTAACACCTTTATATATAAGGTCCCACATTAGGTTAGATAACACAAACACACACATGCACACAGACCTACAGCACTGAGGCGACAAAGACGGAGAGAAACCTCTTTCCTCAAACTCAAGCGCACACACGCACACACGCGCACACACACACGCGCACACACACACATGTGTGCGCAATACACAAACAAACATCTCAGAAAATAGAGAATAATAACCCACTTAAAATAACAGATGTAGGTTTTGGTTGAATTTGAAGAGAAACTGTCCAAATCTCTCAGTCCTAATAGTGATAAAGGGCAGTGTGTGTCTGGTCTCGCAGGGGCAGATATTGATTTAGGAAGATGATTGCTGGTCCAGAGGAGACAAAAGCCCAGCCTGCTGCTGAGAATCTGAGTGATACAGCCCTGATAAGAGGACGACGAGGAGGACAAAGTCAATCAACCCTTTCAACACGCACACATACACACCTCCCCAGTCTACACACACCTCCCCAGTCTACACACACCTCCCCAGTCTACAGTCTACACACATCTCCCCAGTCTACACACATCTCCCCAGTCTACACACACCTCCCCAGTCTACACACACCTCCCCAGTCTACAGTCTACACACATCTCCCCAGTCTACACACACCTCCCCAGTCTACACACACCTCCCCAGTCTACAGTCTACACACATCTCCCCAGTCTACACACATCTCCCCAGTCTACACACACCTCCCCAGTCTACACACACCTCCCCAGTCTACACACATCTCCCCAGTCTACAGTCTACACACATCTCCCCAGTCTACACACATCTCCCCAGTCTACACACACCTCCCCAGTCTACACACATCTCCCCAGTCTACACACACCTCCCCAGTCAACAGTCTACACACATCTCCCCAGTCTACAGTCTACACACACCTCCCCAGTCTACAGTCCACACACATCTCCCCAGTCTACACACACCTCCAGTCTACACACACCTCCCCAGTCTACACACACCTCCCCAGTCTACACACACCTCCCCAGTCTACACACATCTCCCCAGTCTACACACACCTCCCCAGTCTACACACCTCCCCAGTCTACACACATCTCCCCAGTCTACAGTCTACACACACCTCCCCAGTCTACACACACCCCTCCCCAGTCTACACACACCCCTCCCCAGTCTACACACACCTCCCCAGTCTACACACACCTCCCCAGTCTACACACATCTCCCCAGTCTACACACACCTCCCCAGTCTACACACACCTCCCCAGTCTACACACATCTCCCTAGTCTACACACATCTCCCCAGTCTACACACACCTCCCCAGTCTACACACATCTCCCCAGTCTACACACATCTCCCCAGTCTACAGTCTACACACACCTCCCCAGTCTACACACACCTCCCCAGTCTACACACATCTCCCCAGTCTACACACACCTCCACAGTCTACACACATCTCCCCAGTCTACACACATCTCCCCAGTCTACAGTCTACACACACCTCCCCAGTCTACACACATCTCCCCAGTCTATAGTCTACACACCTCCCCAGTCTACACACACCTCCCCAGTCTACACACATCTCCCCAGTCTACACACATCTCCCCAGTCTACAGTCTACACACACCTCCCCAGTCTACACACATCTCCCCAGTCTACACACACCTCCCCAGTCTACACACATCTCCCCAGTCTACAGTCTACACACACCTCCCCAGTCTACACACATCTCCACAGTCTACACACATCTCCCCAGTCTACAGTCTAGACACACCTCCCCAGTCTACACACATCTCCCCAGTCTACACACATCTCCCCAGTCTACAGTCTACACACATCTCCCCAGTCTACACACACCTCCCCAGTCTACACACATCTCCCCAGTCTACACACATCTCCCCAGTCTACACACATCTCCCCAGTCTATAGTCTACACACACCTCCCCAGTCTATAGTCTACACACACCTCCCCAGTCTACACACACCTCCCCAGTCTACACACACCTCCCCAGTCTACACACACCTCCCCAGTCTACAGTCTACACACACCTCCCCAGTCTACACACACCTCCCCAGTCTACACACATCTCCCCAGTCTACACACATCTCCCCAGTCTACACACACCTCCCCAGTCTACACACATCTCCCCAGTCTACACACATCTCCCCAGTCTACAGTCTACACACACCTCCCCAGTCTACACACACCTCCCCAGTCTACACACATCTCCCCAGTCTACAACACCTCCCCAGTCTACACACATCTCCCCAGTCTACACACATCTCCCCAGTCTACAGTCTACACACACCTCCCCAGTCTACACACACCTCCCCAGTCTACACACATCTCCCCAGTCTACAGTCTACACACACCTCCCCAGTCTACACACATCTCCACCAGTCTACACACATCTCCCCAGTCTACAGTCTACACACACCTCCCCAGTCTACACACACCTCCCCAGTCTACACACATCTCCCCAGTCTACAGTCTACACACATCTCCCCAGTCTACATACACCTCCCCAGTCTACACACACCTCCCCAGTCTACACACATCTCCCCAGTCTACACACACCTCCCCAGTCTACACACATCTCCCCAGTCTACACACATCTCCCCAGTCTAGTCTACAGTCTACACACACCTCCCCAGTCTACACACACCTCCCCAGTCTACACACATCTCCCCAGTCTACAGTCTACACACACCTCCCCAGTCTACACACATCTCCACAGTCTACACACATCTCCCCAGTCTACAGTCTACACACACCTCCCCAGTCTACACACACCTCCCCAGTCTACACACATCTCCCCAGTCTACAGTCTACACACATCTCCCCAGTCTACATACACCTCCCCAGTCTACACACACCTCCCCAGTCTACACACATCTCCCCAGTCTACACACACCTCCCCAGTCTACACACATCTCCCCAGTCTACACACATCTCCCCAGTCTACAGTCTACACACACCTCCCCAGTCTACACACACCTCCCCAGTCTACACACATCTCCCCAGTCTACAGTCTACACACACCTCCCCAGTCTACACACATCTCCCCAGTCTACACACATCTCCCCAGTCTACACACACCTCCCCAGTCTACACACATCTCCCCAGTCTACACACATCTCCCCAGTCTACAGTCTACACACACCTCCCCAGTCTACACACACCTCCCCAGTCTACACACATCTCCCCAGTCTACACACATCTCCCCAGTCTACAGTCTACACACACCTCCCCAGTCTACACACACTACACACACCTCCCCAGTCTACACACACCTCCCCAGTCTACACACATCTCCCCAGTCTACAGTCTACACACACCTCCCCAGTCTACACACATCTCCCCAGTCTACACACATCTCCCCAGTCTACAGTCTAACACACCTCCCCAGTCTACACACATCTCCCCAGTCTACACACATCTCCCCAGTCTACAGTCTACACACACCTCCCCAGTCTACACACACCTCCCCAGTCTACACACATCTCCCCAGTCTACACACATCTCCCCAGTCTACAGTCTACACACACCTCCCCAGTCTACACACACCTCCCCAGTCTACACACACCTCCCCAGTCTACAGTCTACACACACCTCCCCAGTCTACACACATCTCCACAGTCTACACACATCTCCCCAGTCTACAGTCTACACACACCTCCCCAGTCTACACACACCTCCCCAGTCTACACACATCTCCCCAGTCTACAGTCTACACACATCTCCCCAGTCTACATACACCTCCCCAGTCTTCACACACCTCCCCAGTCTACACACATCTCCCCAGTCTACACACATCTCCCCAGTCTACACACATCTCCCCAGTCTACACACATCTCCCCAGTCTATAGTCTACACACACCTCCCCAGTCTACACACACCTCCCCAGTCTACATACATCTCCCCAGTCTACAGTCTACACACACCTCCCCAGTCTACACACATCTCCACAGTCTACACACATCTCCCCAGTCTACAGTCTACACACACCTCCCCAGTCTACACACATCTCCCCAGTCTACACACATCTCCCCAGTCTACAGTCTACACACATCTCCCCAGTCTACACACACCTCCCCAGTCTACACACACCTCCCCAGTCTACACACACCTCCCCAGTCTACACACACCTCCCGAGTCTACACCAGTCTACACCAATGCAGGATGCGCAGACTAGTAGTACAAAGTTGGGCTAGAACAGCAAGAAAGTTTCTAAATATCATCCCCCCTACACACACACACACACACACACATACACACACAATCGTAGAGAAGATTTGCCACCCAGTCATCCAGAGAGTCAACAGGCGTGATAGGGTCATTATCACCCCAGCCAGCAGCACACAGCTCTCTGCCACAGCAATCCTAAGGCTTATCTTTCACTACCAATAGCCTGTCTATCCCCTCACACACACACACACACACACACACACAGACTGCCTTTGTCAGTAAAACTGCTGACAGTACATTCCCAAGTTACCTCAGCTCAGAGTTTCTCTTTCACTTGGATTCCTGTTCCCTGTCACGGCAATAGGGTCTTAATAATAAAACACCGAAGACATAGTGAATGGCTAAGTGTATGTGCGTGTGTACACTGTAAACACTTATTTTGCCTTTTAGTTGTTTCAGCTCATTTCCCAAAGTCAACTTAACTGAAACATTTTGTTGAGTCAACATAAAAGTGTGTTATCCTGCTGCCTTGAAATTTGAAATCAAGTCTAATCTGGATTCCGTGTTGAGTTAACTTAATCTAAAGTTACTTCAATTGAGTATAGTGAACTTCATACTTTTAGTCAAATCAATACGATTCAACTAATGCTTTAAGTTGTGCTTACAAAACTACACTGTATGCAATTGCTGTACATTTTATGATACTGATAAAATTAGAATTTTATAGTAAATAAATAGTGTATTACTGTTTTGCTGTATATTTACAGTCAATCGCAATTGGATACTTTTTGGATCGTCCTGTAAATTCTCATCACGCCTCACTTGCAATTACAGTTATTCGTATAGGATACTTCAGATGTGCTTATGGAACACACATTTATTTCTTTACAGTAAATATAAAACTTACTGTATTTTTACAACTGAATTCGTTATTGCTGTAAAATGACAGTATGCAACTGTATTCTGATTACAGTAAACTTGTTAATTATGATATTTTCTGTATTTTAACAGCAACTCAGTAGCAAGTAAGCTATTTTAATTTTACAGGATAAGTACACTATATATACAAAAGGTATGTGGACACCCCTTCAAATTACTGTATTTGGCTATTTCAGCCACACCCGCTGCTGACTGGTGAATAAAATCAAGCACACAGCCTTTCCAACAAGTCAGTTCATAAAGTTTCTGCCATGTTAGAGCTGCCACGGTCAACTGTAAGTGCTGTTATTGTGAAGTGGAAACGTCTAGGGGCAACAACGGCTCAGCCGTGAAGAGGAAGGCCACAAAAGCTCAAAGAACGGGATCGCCAAGTGCTGAAGTGTGTAAAAATGGTCTGTTCTTGGTTGCAACACTCACTACCAAGTTCCAAACTACCTCTGGAAGCAACATCAGCACAACAACTGTTTGTCGGGAGCTTCATGAAATTGGTTTCCATGGCTGAGCAGCCGCACACAAGCCTGAGATCACCATGAGCAATGCCAAGCTTTGGCTGGAGCAGTGTAAAGCTCACCACCATTGAACTGGAGCAGTGGAAACACGTTCTCTGGAGTGAAGACGCACACTTCACCATCTGGCAGTCCGACGGACGAATTTGGGTTTGGCGGATGCCAGGAGAACGCCACCTGCCCCAATGCATAGTGACAACTGTAAAGTTTGGTGGAGGAGGAATAATGGTCTGGGGCTGTTTTTCATACACAATACCCCATAATGGCAAATCTGGCGGCCCGGCCAAACTGAGCAACCGGGGGAGAAGGGCCTTGGGAGGTGACCAAGAACCCAATATTCACTCGGACAGAGCTCCAGAGTTCCTCTGTGGAGATGGGAGAACCTTCCAGAAGGACAACCATCTCTGCAGCACTCCACCAATCAGGCAGAGTGGCCAGACGGAAGCCACTCCTCAGTAAAAGGCCCATGACAGCCCGCTTGGAGTTTGCCAAAAGGCACCTAAAGGACTCTCAGACCATGAGAAACAAGATTCTCTGGTCTGATGAAACTAAGATTGAACTCTTTGGCCTGAATGCCAAGCGTCACGTCTGGAGGAAACCTGGCACCATTCCTACGGTGAAGCATGGTGGTGGCAGAATCATGATGTGGGGATGTTTTTCAGCGGCAGGGACTGGGAGACTAGTCAGGATCGAGGGAAAGATGAATGGCGCAAAGTACAGCGAGATCCTTGATGAAGGCTGTGAATTCAAATCCCAGGTAGGGCTGAGTACCAAATGTTCGCACAGCAGAGAATGACTTCCTTGTGAAGTGTTTTTACAAGTTATCATCACAAAGCTTCTATGAAATGACAGTAACTTACTGTCAGATAGTTGGCTGTAAAATGCACAGTAACCTCTTTAAAGTGCAATTCTTTGTCACCAACTCTTACAAAGATTGCAGGACTGCAAGTGGACAAAAGAGGTGCTCAACCTTCATTAACATAACCATAAACCAGTTAAACTGGTACAATACTTTCACTTACGGTTGGCACAAGTACAACATATTTTAAGTGTACCTAAACACTGCTATATTTATGTTGGTGTTGTCAGAGAATTGTAATCCTTACCAATCAATTTGTGGCCATGACAGACCTGATGATGTGGAAGGAAATACAGGTCTCTGGCATCCAAGAGGTTGTGAGTTCAAAATGTAGGTGAGTCCCAAGTAATCAGACTATAGCAGCAAACTGCCTAAATACAGCTGTAAAAAATGATAGTAACTTGTTGTATATTTACCGTATTTTCACTCCAACCAGTTGCCGGTGGCGTACCGTAAAATAACAATTTTAACAGTGAAGTTCACTTAACAAGTCACCAAATCCACGTGTCAGTTCAACTAGGTTGAAGTAACTTTAGAGGAAGTTAACTCGGCATAAAATCCAGATTGGACCTTAAAGCAGCGTGTGCGCATGCACAGATGTTACAAACTCTATGAAGTTGGGAAGGCAGCTAGTCTGTAAGAACTGACTTAACTGAGCAGAAATATTGAGCAGCCGCCTGTCTGCAACGGTGTGTCTGCGAGGCCATGTGTGAGTGTGTGTGAGACAAGTGTTATGGTCCTGAGAGAAGTTGGTTGTTAAATAGTGAGAGAATGAAAAGAACAGAAGGAGCAGGACTTCCAACATACATTATATATCCACCATACAAACCTTACCCCTAATAGGGAGAAGAGTTCCAAACTAAACAGGAACTCACAGCTCTGTGTGTGTGTTTGTGTGTGTGTGTTTTTGTGTGTGTGTGTTTTTGTGTTTGTGTGTGAGAGAGAGAGAGCGTTACGTACGTCCGTGACAGCGTACGTCCATGTGTGTCTGTCTGTCCGTACGTGTGTGGGTGTGTGTGTGTGTGGGTGTGTGTGTGTGTGTGTGTGTGTGTGTGTGTGTGTGTGTGTGCATGTGCGTGTGTGTGTTACGTACGTACATAAGTGTTTGTGTGGCGTGCCCGTGTGTATGTAAGGCTTCCCAGGAAAGGCTCTTTAGCTGTGATTCCTCCCGCTCAGCTGTAAGTGTTAAACAGGGGAAGCCGTCTCTAAATAATATTCGCATCCAGTCTTATTCACAACAAGCCCTTTTTTATGTGCAATGAAGTGGAGACGAACATGTAGGTAACAGCCATCAGAAATCCCTTTTATCTTGAAAATGTTTCACTTTCACAGTGGGTGTACTGAAGCATGGTAAAATGTATTACTACAGTCTTCAGCGGCAATTTATACATGTTCTCTAAGAATCACTCAATAAGACTATTGAGGGGCCGATACAGGTTCCTAAATGTTTAGTGCAGAAAGACGAGGACAAACCTACACACACACACACACACACACACACACACACACACACACACACACACACACACACACACACACACATATATAGAACCATAACAGAAGCAAGTAGACATGACATACTTTGCAGATCCACAAGGGAGAAGGCAGGAGAGGTTAATTAAAATGTGGTAATCAAAGCAATCTCCTTTCATAGTCCCATCACACACTGTCTGCTGCTTCCTGTATCTCTCCTCCAGACAACAGTGTGTGTGTGCGCGTGTGTGTGTGTTTGTTTTATCGGTCCATCGGAGTGAGACTGTGTCTGCACTGATGGCCCCAAATTACAGCAGGCGAATCCGATCTACAGGCGTGAAATCGCATACCAAACACTTCACACCGCACACACACACCTCACCAACTAAAACATCACAAAACGTCCACCTAGACTTTTTCCTTCTCTGTTAAAACAACAACAACCCGTGGAAATGACCATTTAACATGATCTGATGAGAGCAATCAAAGTGTTTGGATGTGGCTGACCAGTGCATACTGATAAGTTATGTCAGTTGGTACACAGGCAGCACACACACCTGTAGGTGACACTGGGTTTCTAATTGCTCAGTTAAAACCAGAGTCCAGATCATAGCTAAGCGTCACCCGGACTATTTACATTGACCCCCGCATTGTTGTTACACTGCTGCTACTCGCTGTTTATTATCTATGCATAGTCACATTACAAATTACCTCGACTAACCTGTACCTCCGCACATTGACTCGGTACCGGTACCTCCTGTATATAACCACATTATTGTTATGTCATTTTCTTGTGTTATTTTTTTATTTTATTTAGTAAATATTTCCTTAACTTTATTTCTTGAACTGCATTGTTGGTTAAGGGCTTGTAAGTAAGCATTTCATAGTAAGGTCTACACCTTAGCTGGTTCAAATTCAGACTGTATCACATCCGGCAGTGATTGGGAGTCCCAGAGGGCGGCGCACAATTGGCCCAGCGTCGTCGGGGTTTGGCCGAAGTAGGCCGTCATTGTAAATAAGAATTTGTTTTTAACTGACTTGCCTGGTTAAATAAAGATTCAATAAAAAATGATCCTCTAAGCCTAGAATAGCCTTTTTACAAGTGAGGATCGGCAAAATGTTCTCACTTCTCTGAATTTTAGTTGGTTTACTATTCTTTTGAGGGCTTTTGGTACTCACAAGTATAGTAAAACGTGTACACACACACACAAACACACAGTACTTGTTAATTCATTCAACCCAGCCATGTCAAATACCCCTGTCAAAATACAAACTTTCCCAGCCAATCTCCCACAATTTTCAAAGCAATTTCCAAAGCCCAAAAGGGAAATGTTGACATTATTAGTTTGTTTTCATCCTGGGAGTACATCTCACAACCAATCACTCTCCAGGTAAAGTGGAGCACACCATTTTCTTTTTTTGTGTGTATGTGCGGTGCTTACATGTTGTGGTGTTGGCGGAAAATGTAAGGTGCTTTTCAATAAATCAGTGCTGAGTGTTAATCAGGGGGGAGAGAGAGAGACGTCACGTGGCGGGTTGTCTGGGTGGGAAACTGTGATAAAGAGGCTTACGTGTATTTTTGTTGAGCAAAAATGTTTATGGAAGGTACTCCGTAGCGCACAGACCGCCTCGCGCAATCAACTTCATTGAGATATGTTGTTTCCTTGTAGGCCTATTTGGCAAGAAAACTGTGCAGCCAACTGTATAGTCTATTTCCTGTTTGAGTTTTTATTAAAGAATGTGAAACAGCGTTGTGTCTGTTTACTGCTTTTCCTCAAATCATGCCTAGCTGTTCTTTATATGGCCTAAAATAAACGTGTTCATATGGGCAGAATATCATCTATACTGTAGGCTATAGCATTCTGAATTCTGATCAGTTCTGAAAATGAAACATTTCATGAGGAAAAAGTGGATCTGCTAAAAGGCTGACATTTGGATGTTTCAGTTAATACAGACTATATGTCACATGACCATAGAAATGGACACAAGGTGATTTTAGAGACACAAAGTAACAATAGCCTATGATTAAAGGGTTAGGTTAAACTGGGCTCTCACCATCCTCACTACTATCATTATTAACATCATCCCAATTCAATCCAGTCAAAATGATCAGCTTTGGTATTGACATCAGAGAGCAGGCTTTTACAATTGAGGAGAGACAAGGAAAGGCCTACTATACTAACAAAAAACATCTGAAAATGAAAATGATTATGAAATTTGGACCACAGAAATCCAATGTTTATATAAAATGTCTGCCTTTTCCTTAATAAAGGACATCACCAAATTCATTTGGCCTATATCGTTTCATTTAGTCTCATTATGATATAGAAAATGTAGGCTATTTCAAAAGAACAGAATACCATATTTTGAGTTGACTGAATAGGCTATTATACTAAATATCTATCCGAGGTTCAACTTTAATGCAAGGGCATCTTTTCAAAATATCATCGCTCCCATCGTTCCCTATTGTCGATCCAAAAATATGCATGAGATTCACATTGGAGTGTTGTAAAGTGCCACCCTACCCGGGCTGGCGAGGACACAGGTGAAGCCATTGAATAAAATGAATTACAAGGAAATAAAGCTTTTTAGCCTTTGAACCTGTTTCAAAAATGCTATAGGCCTACATTTTTTGACTGTATAGTTTGGACTAACGTATGAGACAACATTCGAGAAAAACATTGCGTGCCATTACAACAGCCCTGCCCCACAACTCACTTACATTATCTGATGCTCCCCCCAGTTGTTAATATGTATATTATTTCAATGTTTTATTAACATTTTATATTGTTTTTATTTCACTCAATGGTCATGCTGCTGCTCCCCCTATGGCCATTCCACCCCACCCCCTCAACAGTCTTTACTCTGCCTCCACCACAATGGACATTTATTCATTCATCACTGCCACTGTTCTTATTATGTATATAGTGCTATTTATTACCATTTTCATTATTTTATTTCACTTCGTCCTGCATGTTGGAGCTTTAAGCCTAAGATTGCAGGGTACGGTGACAATCCCACCTGCAACCCTGTACATGTGACTATTAAACACTCGTAATCTGAATTGATCCTCTCTGTGAGTGGATATAATATCCACTGTAGGCTACACCTACAGACGTGAACGACAGACAGCATGATCGTTACACAGGTGCATCTTGTGCTGGGGACAATAAAAGGCCACTCTTGTAAGAACCGAAGCAAGTACAGGGAGTTGAACATTTAATGAACGGACAAGTGACAGAACAGGAACAGCGTCAGATCAGTGGCAACAAAATGTCATGACGACAATAATACTGAAGCGGGGAACAACCTCGAGAACAGATAGATATAGGGGAGGTAATGAAAGCAGGTGATTGAGTCGCTGATGTGCGTGACGAGGGAAACAGGTGTGGGTAATAATGGTGGCAGGAATGCGTAGGGCTGGGAGGGAGAGCGGGAGCAGACGTGACAGTACACACCCCCCAGGTGCGCCACCCGGTGTCCCACCTGGGCGAGCCTGACGGGCCGGCCGAGGCATGGGAGCCTAATGATCCGGTTGAGGCGTGAATGCTGATGATCCCGCTGGGACAGGGAGCCTGACGAGCCGGCTGTGACGTGGGAACCTGGTGATCCGGCTGAGGCGTAAAACCCTGACAATCCGGCTGAGGCCTGATGTGGGATGGGAGCCTGCCGAGCCAACCGGGGCAAGGAAACCTCTCGAGACAGCTAGGGCGTGGAACCCCCCTGGTTCAATCAGCGGTGGCCCCGGACCCGACGTCACCACCAAGACCAAAAAGCCAGCACTCCCTGATGCTTCAAATTATGACTTCAGCATTCTGTTAGAACCAACGCTGGAGATAAGAAGCAGGTACAGGGAGTTGAACATTTAATGAACGGATAAGTGACAGAACAGGAACAGTGTCAAAACAGGGGGAACAAAACGACATGACGACAATAATACTGAAGCGGGGAACAACCTCCGGGAACAGACAGATATACAGTAGGGGAGGTAATGAAAGCAGGTAATTGAGTCCAGGTGAGTCAAATGAATCGCTGATGTGTGTGACGAGGGAAACAGGTGTGCGTAATGATGGTGTCAGGAGTGCGTAGTGCTGAGCAGGCGTGACAACTCTAAAATTTGCAGTTTTGTCACACAACACAATGCCACAGATGTCTCACGTTTTGAGGGAGCATGTGATTGGCATGCTGACTGCAGGAATGTCCACCAGAGCTGTTGCCAGAGAATTTAGAAGTACGTGCTAACAAGCCTCACAACCGCAGACCACATGTATGGTGTCGTGTGGGCGAGCGGTTTGCTGATGTCAACGTTGTAAACAGAGTGCCCCATGATGGTGGTGGGGTTATGGTATGGGCAGACAATTTCATTTTATTGATGGCAATTTGATGGCACAGAGATACCGTTATGAGATCCTGTGGCCCATTGTCGTGCTATTCATTCGCCGCCATCACCTCATGTTTCAGCATGATAATGCACAGCCCCATGTTGCAAGGATTTATCCACATTTCCTGGAAGTTGAAAATGTCCCAGTTCTTCCATGGCCTGCATCCTCAGACATGTCACCCATTACGCATGTTTTGGATGCTCTGGATCGACGTGTATGACAGCATGTTCCAGTTCCCGGCAATATCCAGCAACTTCGCACAGCCATTGAAGAGGAGTGGGACAACATTCTACAGGCCACAATCAACAGCCTGATCAACTCTATGTAAAGGAGATGTGTTGCACTGCATGAGGCAAATTTCGGTCACAAAAGTTAATGACCGGTTTTCTGATCTACACCCCTACCTTTTGTGAACAACAGATGCATATCTGTATTCCCAGTCATGTGAAGTCCATAGATTAGGGCCTAAAGAATTTATTTAAATTGACTGATTTTCTTATATGAACTGTAACTCAGTAAAATCTTTGAAATTATTGCATGTTGCATTTATATTTTTGTTCAGTATACTTTGTAGAAACTAGATATACAATGCATTCGGAAAGTATTCAGACCCCTTCACTTTTTCCACATTTTGTTACCTTACAGCCTTATTCTAAAACGGAGTACATTGTTTCCCCCCCTCACACAATACCCCATAACGACAAAGCAAAAACAGGTTTATAGACATAGACAAAAAAAATACAAAATTAAATATTTTGTCTTCTTGGGTATGACGCTACAAGCTTGGCACACCTGTATTTGGGGAGTTTCTCCCATTCTTCTCTGCAGATCCTCTCAAACTCTGTCAGGTTGGATGGGGAGCGTCGCTTCACAGCTATTTTCAGGTCTCTCCAGAGAAGGTCGATCGGGTTCAAGTCCGGGTTCTGGCTGGGGCACTTAAGGATATTCAGAGACTTGTCCTGATCTAGCAACCTTTCGGTTACTGGGCCAACGCTCTAACCACTAGACTTGGCTACCCAAGTCTGAGCTCCTGAGCAGGTTTTCATCAAGGATCTCTCTGTACTTTGCTCGGTTCATCTTTCCCTCGATCCTGACTAGTCTCCCAGTCCCTGCCTCTGAAAAACATCCCCACAGCAAGATGCTGCCACCATGCTTCACCGTAGGGATGGTGCCAGGTTTCCTCCAGACGGGATGCTTGGCATTGAGGCCAAAATGTTAGATTCATCAGACCAGAGAATCTTGTTTCTCATGGTCTAAGAGTCCTTTAGGTGCCTTTTGGCAAACTCCAAGTGTGCTGTCATGCGCCTTTTACTGAGGAGTGGCTTCCGTCTGGCCACTCTACCATAAAGGCCTTATTGGTGGAGTGCTGCAGGGATGATTGTCCTTATGGAAGTTTCTCCAATTGGTCACCTCCCAGACCAAGGCCCTTCTCCCCAGATTGCTCAGTTTGGCAGGGCGGCCAGCTCTAGGATGAGTCTTGCTGGTTCCAAACTTCTTCCATTTAAGAATGATGGAGGCCACTGTGCCACTGACCTGATATAGACAGGTGTGTGCCTTTTCAAATCATGTTCAATCAATTGAATTGAACACAGGTGGACTCAAATCAAGTTGTAGAAACATCTCAAGGATGATCAATGGAAACAGGATGCACCTGAGCTCCATTTCAAGTCTCATAGCAAAGGGTCTAACAGTTATCTGTTTTTTATTCTTATTACATTTGCAAAACTGTCTAAAAATCTGTTTTCACTTTATCATTACGGGGTATTTTGTGTAGATTGATAAGGAAAATGTTTTATTTAATCAATTTTAGAATAAGGCTGTAACATAACAAAATGTGGAAAAAGTCAAGGGGTCTGAATACTTTCCGAATATACTGTATAGTCATACATGATTTAATGAAACGCAGTAAACATACAAAAATGTTCACATTCTTTAATAATAGACACAATCACGCAGTAGGCTACAGCTCGCTTCACGGCTTCCCCGAATAGCTCAACGTATTGTAGCGCGGACGAAAGAATAGCAGAGGAAGGAGTTCACTTCTGCTGTAGTGTTTGCAGTAAAATATTATGCGTTGTGGTGGTGCTTCAGATAAAGAGACAGTAATAACGTCCAGCCGTGGCCATTTATCATGACGCTGTCATGGGTGTGAAGCTCCACCATGTAGCATTGCTCTACACTCTGTCTGGCGGCTGGTCCTATCCTTCATCCATCTCAGCTGGCCTTAGGGAAACTGATTGGGAGTTTTGGGACTAGGGGTAAATGTACTATAAGGGGAAGGGGTAAATAATGTTTCCCACATAACTACCCAGTGCATAACGTAGAGGCCATTTACTTGTGTGAATAGATCACTTTCCACACTGACGGACTGGCTACCTGTCCTATAAAGAGAGGACGTGAGAAGTAGCTGACCCACTTGGTTTAATTCAGATAGAGAAATTATGAGCACGGTCAATGCAACCGCCACCCATTCTCTAAAAGTGGTGCTTCACTACTGCAAGTGCCTACGTGGGGAAATTAGGTACCATCGCTATGTCACACAATCTTGGCAGTGGTAAATTGGATATTATAGGTATCCGAAGTACCAATGTCTCTGCAGTAAAATGGTTCCCAGTTATAGAGAACATAGTATGTCTTTTTTTCAGAGCCGCTGTGCTACTGAAACTACTCAGCAGTTTTCTGCATTATCAACTCCTCATTTTCTCAGGTAGAGATGAGAAACCTCAAACCATTCTGAGAATCAAGGAGTTGTAAAATGATTCACGCCTTGAGAAAACTGAGAAATATATGATTGCGGCTCCTATGAAAAACCAATTGGATTTGGTTTTATAAGTCAAAGCTAGAGTATGCATATTCTATTTGGAGGCATATCTGAAATAGAGTTTGGATTCTTTGAGTTTAACATTTGAGGATAATGAATATATTTAGTTACATAGCGATGTGGAGGCTCCTACTAAAATCCGGATTATTGTGCCTGTGTGAATAATTACATATGCATTTGAAGTAAATACCTGACACAATAATGATCTCCTATTCTTCACTTGTTTACCGCACTGGGACTGAGAGAGATGTTAGATGTGCTTCTATGTTTTGTGTTTACATGTGTGTTTTGTCAATGTGTGTTGATACCATGCCAGTGTCTGTGTGTGTGTGTGTGTGTGTGTGTGTGCGTGCGTGCGTGCGTGCGTGCGTGCGTGCGTGCGTGTGTGCGTGTGTGTGTGTGTGTTAGCATGTGTGAATGTGACTGTTTGTACTGTTTTAGAGAATAAAGAAAACCTCATTATTTTCAAGATCAAAGCAATTATTTAAAAAACTTTGAAACAAAAATGTCTCTGTTGGAAAACATCAGGGCTCATGCTGCTGCAACCTATTAAAGCAGAGATACATGCTGACCGGACTGCTCACGTGCATCCGCGTGTGCCATCGTGCGCATGTTGATTTTGTCCACCCACACCAGGACAGGATCAGGACACGCAGTTTGAAATATCAAAACAAACTCTGAACCAACTATATTAATTTGGGGACAGGTTGAAAAGCATTAAACATTTATAGTAATTTAGCTAGCTAGCTTGCTGTTGCTCGCTAATTTGTCCTGGGATATAAACATTGGGTTGTTATTTTACCTGAAATGCACAAGGTCCTCTACTCCGATAATTAATCCACAGATAAAAGGGTAACCCAGGTTTGTTTCTAGTAATCTCTCTTTAACTTTAAGGTGCATTACCACCACCTACTGGACTGGAGTATGGACCTTAGTTCAACTTTCAATCACCCACGTGGGTATATGCTCCTAAAAACCAATGAGGAGATGGGAGAGGTGGGACTTTCAGCATGTTAAAGCATCAGAAACAGAACCAAGCTCTATTTTAGCACCTGGCTACGCAGACACTTGTTGACACGTGCGAGCAGTGTATGTGCAATGATTGAATAACATGTAAACTCAGCAAAAAAAGAAACGTCCTGTCACTGTCAACTGCGTTTATTTTAAGCAAACTTAACATGTGTAAATATTTGTATGAACATAACAAGATTCAACAACAGACATAAACTGAACAAGTTCCACTGACATGTGACTAACAGAAATGGAATAATGTGTCCCTGAACAAAGGGGAGGTCAAAATAAAAAGTAACAGTCAGTATCTGGTGTGGCCACCAGCTGCATTAAGTACTGCAGTGCATTTCCTCCTCATGGACTGCACCAGATTTGCCAGTTCTTGCTGTGAGATGTTACCCCACTCTTCCACCAAGGCACCTGGCAAGTTCCCAGACATTTCTGGGGGGAATGGCCCTAGCCCTCACCCTCCGATCCAACAGGTCCCAGACGTGCTCAATGGGATTGAGATCCGGGCTCTTTGCTGGCCATGGCAGAACACTGACATTCCTGTCTTGCAGGAAATCATGCACAGAACAAGCAGTATGGTTGGTGTCATTGTCATGCTGGAGGGTCATGTCAGGATGAGCCACATGGGTACCACATGAGGGAGGAGGATGTCTTCCCTGTAACGCACAGCGTTGAGATTGCTTGCAATGACAACAAGCTCAGTCCGATGATGCTGTGACACACCGCCCCAGACCATGACGGACCCTCCACCTCCAAATCGATCCCGCTCCAGAGTACAGGCCTTGGTGTAACGCTCATTCCTACAAAGATAAACGTGAATCCAACAATCACCCCTGGTGAAACAAAACCGCGACTCGTCAGTGAAGCGCACTTTTTGGCAGTACTGTCTGGTCCAGCGACGGTGGGTTTGTGCCCATAGGCGATGTTGTTGCCGGTGATGTCTGGTGAGGACCTGACTTACAACAGACCTACAAGCCCTCAGTCCAGCCTCTCCCAGCCTATTGCAGACAGTCTGAGCACTGATGGAGGGATTGTGCGTTCCTGGTGTAACTCGGGCAGTTGTTGTTGCCATTCTGTACCTGTCCCGCAGGTGTGAAGTTGGGATGTACCGATCCTGTGCAGGTGTTGTTACACATGGTCTGCCACTGCGAGGACGGTCAGCTGTCCATCCTGTCTCCCTGTAGCGCTGTCTTAGGCGTCTCACAGTATGGACATTGCAATTTATTGCCCTGGCCACATCTGCAGTCCTCATGCCTCCTTGCAGCATGCCTAAGGCACGTTCACACAGATGAGCAGGGACCCTGGGAATCTTTCTTTTGGTGTTTTTCAGAGTCAGTAGAAAGGCCTCTTTAGTGTCCTTATTTTTCATAACTGTGACCTTAATTGCCTACCATCTGTAAGCTGTTAGTGTCTTAACAACCGTTCCACAGGTGCATGTTCATTAATTGTTTATGGTTCATTGAACAAACATGCGAAACAGTGTTTAAACCCTTTACAATGATCTGTGAAGTTATTTGGATTTTTACGAATTATCTTTGAAAGACAGGGTCCTGAAAAAGGGACGTTTCTTTTTTTACTGAGTTTATGTGTACATTTATTTTAAAACGCTTACGACGCGAGCGGTGTGCTCAGCATGTTCATCTCTCGCTATCGCTCTTGATTTGGCATGGATCCCAGATCCTCAAAAAGTTCTACAGCTGCACCATCAAGAGCATCCTGACCGGTTGCATCACCGCCTGGTATGGCAACTGCTCGGCTTCCGACCGTAAGGCGCTACAGAGGGTGGTGCGTACAGCCCAGTACCTATATACTAGGCGGTGTCAGAGGAAGGCCCAAAAAATTCTCAAAGACTCCAGTCACCCAAGTCATAGACTGTTCACTCTGCTACCGCACGGCAAGCGGTACCGGAGCACCAAGTCTAGGTCAAAAGGCTCCTTAATAACAGCTTCTACCCTCAAGCCATAAGACTGCTGAACAATTAATCACATTGACACCCCCCCCCCCCCCTCTTTTTTTTACACTGCTGCTACTCACTGTTTACTATCTATGCATAGTCACTTTACCCCCACCTACATGTACAAATTACCTCGACTAACCTGTACCCCTGCACATTGACTCGGTACCAGTACCCCCTGTATATAGCCTCGTTATTGTTATTTTATCCAAAAATTCACTTTTGTTTATTTAGTAAATATTTTCTTAACTGTATTTCTTGAAGTGCATTGTTGGTTAAGGGCTTGATAGTAAGCATTTCACAGTATGGTCTACACCTGTTGTTTTCGGCGCATGTGACAAATACAATTTGATTTGATTCATTGTAAAAATGTGGAATACAAGTAGTCAGTTGCCAGCCCTACAGACGGAAACAAAGTACATTAGGATATCGTAATGCATCTTGGAAATATAGACCTGTAAACAAAGATACAATAGACAGAAATATCAACTATGAATATGTATGATGAATGTAAGCTATACTTTTTGATATCTGATTATTATTAGATAACTTTCCAAGTCAAATCTGCTCTCATCCATTGCTGTATGTTCCTGCCTGACAAAAATGCATACATACAGTTACACATAAGAGTTGGAACCGGATGAGGGAACAGAAACGAAAACTGGAGAAAATAAAATGAAATTATTTTAGGGACCGAACCGGAAACGATCAATACTGTTCTGGAACATAACCATTATTTTAAAAGTGTTGGATCCGGTTAATAACGTTCTTTGACGTTCCAGTCATTTTTTTCCAGTCCCGCAACAATCGTGACAAAGCGCTTATGCAAATCCCTCATGGAACGTATTCCAGCGTTTGCCTGCCATCTGGAAATCTTTGCCAGAGGGTGTGCGTAGGCTACCTGCCCCTCCCCTTTGAAGCATAGGTTACTGTAGCCTACTGATGACGTTACAAGAATGATTCAGAAATTAGGGAGAAACGTTTAAAAGAATGGGTAAACTTTTTCAATGCTAATTAAGGATACTATAGTTGTCACGTTGCACATTGGATTTATTAAATACAAAAACGTAACACGTGTTTTTAATTCTAGTGCTGCTTTGCACACACAAGCTAGCTAACGTTTGCTGTGGTCCAACGTTAAACCACCTCAGAAGTTCAAAGATATTAAAAGTTCCTCCGTAGAAGCCACTCCTCTGTAGGTATAACTCTATGGGCCTAACTCAGATAATGCATGTCATAGCAAGATGCCCAGCACTTCAAGCCAAGCTTCCCCCATCCTTACTCGCTCTCTGCTCACCCGCAAAATTTCAGTTGCATCTCACGCCCTACAATGTGACTGGCAGCAGTGTGTGTTTATCTTTCATTATGATTAAACCATGCTGTTATGGCAAAATACAATTTGCTCTTAACGACTTTCCTATGAAGATTAAATCGCTTATCCGCTCCATAGCAAGCTGCTCTATTGGTGCAGTCATTTAATATCCAGATGCATACACAGTGGACGGATAGGGGCACATTTTAATACAATGTATAGATGCGACAAACCTTGATCAGATAGTGATTGGATTTAACTGATCAGATCACAAAACGCACATGTAAACGCAAGGTGTAAACGAGGTTATGGTGACATTATGGTGTATAGGGAGGATGCAACCACACGATGACTAGCTCATAAGACAGGTGCTCACCGCATTGAACCAACACACCTCCAATGTCAATGCCATCCTGAATCTCCCAGAAGTGTCTTTAATAGGCCCACTCCACCATCAGTTCCCCTCTGGCAGTTAACACAGACACACCATGGAACTGGACTGCCACATGTCAGGAGGCCATTCAACAGCTAAAATGCCATCTGGAAAGTGCTGGTGTGCATTGCCCTCATATGTACCTATTTTGCTACCACCCATGAGCGCTCATGCTGGAAACCATGTGTTTGATGTATTTGATACCATCACACTGATTCCGCTCCAGTCATTACCACGAGCCCGTTCTCCCCAATTAAGCTGCCACCAACCTCCTGATAGTGGTCTTTGTGCACCCCCACCCCTCATAACCAACAATTAATAGTCGTAGTCTATGACCTACACTGTAAGTAACCTCTAGGTAACCTGAGGTCACACTCACAGGTTGTCACTTTCCTCATCTCCTGCTGGGCCTGCCCCAGACCGGAATCAAAGACTACCCACAGAAAATATCGGCCAAATAATCATCCTACCCGACTTCCAAAGGAATATAAAGGAATATGTAGGATATGTGACCTGCAGGACTTTTTGCTACATTCAACATAAAACACACAAGTCACACATGTCAATTAGGTTTTGGAAAGATCTAAAGGAAGGCCTGTTTGTAACAGCCCTTTCACATACTCTCACATACTCCTTCACAACCAGAAAACCAACCCTGCCACTACTGGAGTATCCAATATATTGTACCTTCCTGTATTATACTTATGCAAAAAAAAAAAATCTATTCTACTGAGCCATTTACTTTATGTTCGTCTTCTTATCTTTTATTATTTCTTATTGATGTTGCATTTCGAGATGGAACCTGCAAGTAAGCATTTAGTTGGACGGTGTATACCATGTGTATCCCGTACATATGACTAAAAACATGAAACTTCCCCAGCATCATTCTGGCTGTGATAACATTCCAGTTAGTAAATGGGTCTCATTGGAATGCCAGCTGCATCTGCTGAGTGCCTGCACCCAACTGCGGTAGAAATGGAAACTGACCACCACATAGCCCTGAATACCCTGCCAGTCATTCATGAAGGATACTGCCCTTGTCGCTGCAGCTTGTCCAGAATGACTAGTCTGAAAAAAAATGACTCATCTACAAAATTCATATTTACTTGTAATTTGACATCCATCAAACGGTATTATGGCAGCCATTTTGGATTTGAGGCAAAATCCAGGGTAGCCTCAAAGATAATCTGTGGTGGCCCCCTGACTAAATTGTAAGAGTACGGGCTAAAGGTACAAAATCCTTCAAGGAACCTTGGACCCCAAAACATTTTATTTCGATGTCTGAACCCACTTGTTTTCCTTAGAGCCAATTACAATAGCCACAACATCAAAAGACGTGCAACTGTATGCATTTTTGTCAGACAGGACCATTCAGCACTGAATGAGAGCACATTTGAGTTGGAAAGCTGTCTATTAATCAGCTACCAAAAAGTAAAGCTTACATTCTTCAAAAATATTCATAGTTGATATTTCCGCCTATTGTATCTCTGCATTTACAGGTCTATATTTTCAAGATGCATTAAGATATCCTAATGATGTGTGTTTGTGTATGTAGGGCATACAATTGACTAATTGTATTCTACATTTCTGCCATATCAGAGATTGCAATATTGAGTTACTTGAGTTTGTGGTCCATCGCCCCTCCAGCCAGGCATTACTCTGCACTTGAGAGTTGAGAGGTGTGTCACAATATCCATCAATTTAAGCACTTTTGCAGTGAAATATTTTTACACAACCATCCATTTCAGAAATGGGAGACGTGAAAAAACATGGTTGTGTTTTGTTCTACCTCGGGTAGGGGTATCAACAAAAAAAATGGTCAGAGTGACAAGTTACAATGTATATTTGTAGCTAACAGAGTGAGCAGTGGCATGAATGAGCCACGAGTGCACAGCAACTGCTTGCTCCTCATCATCTCCCTACAGTGCAGTGGCGTGCATCAGTTATATTTCAGATGTTGTCAACGTAATTACATTTTCATGCATTTTGGAGTAGAATGCCATTTCAAAAAGTCCCCAGAAGTAACCTTCTCAATCGACTGGAACGAGCATCAAGAAACACTCACTCTTCATTCAAACACTCAATCACCGACACTCTTACTGACAGTTGTGGCTGCTTTGCGTGATGTATTGTTGTCTCTACCTTCTTGCCCTTTGTGTTGTTGTCTGTGCCCAATAATGTTTGTACCATGTTGTGTTGCTACCATGATATTGTCATGTTGTGCTGCTACCATGCTGTGTTGTCATGTGTTGCTGCCTTGCTATGTTGCTGTCTTATGTCTCTCTTTATGTAGTGTTGTATTGTCTCTCTTGTCGTGATGTATGTTTTGTCCTATATTTATATATTTTTTATTTTTAATCCCAGCCCCGTCTCCGCAGGAGGCCTTTTGGTAGGCCGTCATTTGAAATAAGAATTTGTTCTTAACTGACTTGCCTAGTTAAATTAACATTTTTAATTGTTCTACAAAAAAAAAAAATCCCAGGGGGGCTTGCCCCCGGACTCCCCAAGCAAGCAGCTACATTTACCATTGCTGCTGAAAACAATCCTAGGGGAAACACTGACGTTCATATAGAGTGCCCATAGTCTACACCCCCCTTGGATTTCTTCCCATTTTATTGTGTTACAATGTGGGATAAAAATGGATTTAATTGTCATTTTTTTGTCAACGATCTACACAAAATACTCTGCAATGTCAAAGTGGAAGATTTACTTTTTTTATGAATGAAACAATAAAACACTAATATACCTTAAATAGATACAGTAAGTATTCACCCCCCTGAGCCAATACATGTTAGAAACACTTTTGGCAGTGATTACGGCTATGAGTCTTCTTGGTTAAGTCTCATAAGAGCTTTGCACACCTGTATTGTGCAATAGTTACCCATCATTCCTTTTTTTTCAGTATTACTTTAGTGCCTTGTTGCATACATATGCATGTTTTGGAATATATTTTTATTCTGTATATGACCTAAATGACAAAGTAAAAAAAACGTAAAATTATATATATATATAAAAAATACTTTGTCATTTAGGTCATTATTGTGGAGTGACTACAATGTTGTTGATCCATCCTCAGTTTTCTCCCATCACAGCCATTGAACTCTGTAGCTGTTTTAAAATCACCAATGGCCTCATGGTGACATCCCTAAGCAGTTTCATTTTGTCCTGTAGTTCAGTTCAGAAGGACGACTGCATCTTTGATGTGTCTGGGTAGTTTAATACATCATCCAGAGAATAATTATTAACATGACCATGCTTAAAGACATTAAGTCCAGCGGATAAGAACCAAATATACCTGAGATCATTTCACTTCATGATACGGGTATCAAACTTGGTACACCAATACTAGATACTAGATAACATTTTAAAGATTGGAGGCAATCTGGGAAACATGTCATGTCCATTTTAATAAAATGACTGCCATTCAGATTTCCTGTTAAAAGAAAAATAGGGTAAAATCATTCTAAACAATATCAAAATGACTTTGTAATCTTACATACCCACTAAATGATGAATGATATAGACAATAATTATGATCATAAAATTCTCTTAAGACCTTCATGGTCATTTTGACCAGTCTAGTGGCTATGGGAATAAATGTTGGACTCTGTGACAGATCCACCAAATTTCACACAAAGCTGGGGCATGTCTAAAGGAGTATTTTTGGTTATAGTACCATCACAGATTTCCAATATGGCCACAAACCAGCTGCATGAGCCCATATTGTACTAGATTCACCTGGCCATATCTCCAGAAATAATTGGTACATACTGTACAGCCCAATAATAGCTTAATCCTTAAAAGTCTAAGTAACATAATAAAATATTCACCATAAAAATCCGTCAGTTTAAGCTACAGATATTTTTAGCATGAGCTGCGTCTCAATCTGCAACATCCGCCTATGTCGGCCTTCCGCATCTGCGGTGGAAGGTGGCTGAGTTACAGCGGTGTTAGTCAGACCATGAGACATCCTGAAAATCATGAAAACAGCCGTTTTAATGGCCTTTGTGAAAAAGAGGGGTATGCCAGCTTTGCATTCCTATTTTATTTATTTATCAACTCCTAAATATGCGAACTGCACCATTTTAAACCCAGAGTTTTTAGCAGCAGCATAGTTAAGCATGTTACTGTTTGGCAATTCACAATGAGTGGGGTTAAATGTAACACCAGTCAATTGTAAGGTAACTTGGAGTACAATGCCACGCTAGTTCAAAATCTTTTTTGGGGAGTGACTTAAAAGATTGTGATAAAACAAATCATATTTTTAGTTGACCAAGAGTAGTGGCAACCAAGGAAAGTGTTGGGCGGAAAATTTGTGACATGAAGTGTTTTCTGTGAGAAGTACAGGCAGGTAAGTACAGGCCGGGTGGCGAGTTCTCAAGTTACCCTAACAGGTACATTATACTACATTATACATGATACATTATTACTGTTATATTCACATTGTTTTTGCTAGTTTTTTGGGACATCAAATTCATTAGTAGGATAATAACTAGTTAAAAGATTTGGGATATGGCTAATGATTAGCCCAATGGGGTGAATGCAGATAGGCAACCCCACGCTTCAGCCAATTTATTTGCACTTGGCTGCCTCAGCCGGGCTACAGCTGATAATGTTTATTGCTAATAGCATACCTGATAATACGGACCATGCATAGGCCCAATATGTTAAAAATGATTTGAACAAATAATTGTACCTATGTGTTATTGGGCTCATTCTGGATGTGGAAATTATACTGTAGATGGTGTCAGTATACTTTCAGTCATTTTGGAGTAGCATGTCCCTTTAAAAAGTCACCAGAACTGAGCTTCTCAGTCCACCCCCCCACCCCAATAGGAATATATTATGTTCAGCAGAGAGACCGGTAACCCATTTTAACAAAATAATTTTATGACCAGCCTTTACACAAAGTAAGTAAAAGTCTAAACAACAATGTGTAGCTATAGTGCCATTGAGATTTAACCGATTATACACAGCGGTGCAGTGCAATTTTTTTAGGTGCCGGAGCGCATAAAATAACATAATTTCTCAATCAACGTTTGCACAGTAGCCTGTTGAATAATATCATTTTATATGCATAAAGAGGCATCATCCAAATGGAACGTCTGCCTATGTCTACACACATTGACTTGAATAAAATGTTTGTATATTTAATACCCTTAAAACATCAAATTGGCCGACCTAATTTTTTGGGGTCTTACATGAAAATTATAGTATGCTATTATATTCAGGCTGTTATGCAGAATACTAATTAATCATTCATTAAGTGATCTTGTGAGACATTGATTCATCGCTCCAGTGAGTTCCAGCAGCACTACACCCCTGATTATACTGGTGGCATGTCTTGTGGGGTATGCATGGGTGTCCGAGCTGTGTGCAACTAGTTTAACAGACAGCTCGGTGCATTCACCTTGTCAACACTTCTTACAAAAACAAGTAATGATGAAGTCAGTCTCTACTCCACTTTGAGCCATGAGAGATTGACATGCATATTATTAATATTAGCTTGCCGTGTACATTTAAGGGCCAGCCGTGCTGCCCTGTTCTGAGCCAATTGTAATTTTCCTAAGTCCCTCTGTTGCACCTGACCAAACAACTGGACAGTAGTCCAGGTGCGACACAACTAGGGACTGTAGGACCTGCCTTGTTGATAGTGTTGTTAAAAAGGCAGAATAACACTTTATTATGAAGAGACTTCTCCTCCATCTTAGCTACTGTTGTATCAACATGATTAATAAAGCGTACCTTTTGGTGAAAAAGGAACAAAAACATACAAAAAAAGGACAACAGTGTGTCTAAAAGTTATTTTCCAGAATCGACCAATCACTGCCCTTCTTCATGAGGCTTTCGAAAAGCTCCCTGGTCTTTGTAGTTGAATCTGTGCTTGAAATTCAATACTTGACTGAGGGACTTTACATATGTATGTATGGGGCACAGAGTAAGGAGTAGTCATAAAAAAAAACATGTCAACATCCTAGAGTGAGTCCATATAACTTACTATCTGATTTGTTAAGCCACATTTGACTTCTGAACTAATTTAGGTTTGCCTAAACAAAAGAGTTGAATACTTACGCAACATCTATATTTTAGTTATTTTATTTGTATTCATTTATAAAAATGTGCAGAATTGTATTTTCACTTTGACGTCATGGAGTATTTTGTGTAGATCAATGACAATTCAATCTATTTCAATCCCACTTTGTAACGCAACAAAATGTGAAAAAAGTTCAAGGGGGTGTAGACTTTTCTATAGGCACACACATACAATACCCACCACCATGAAAACCCCACAGACAGACACACACACACTTCACATCAACAAGCTCAGGTACAGTACTACAAATACTGTTGCTTGGGCTCACCCCAGTCACAAGACTACGATCTAGGGGTAAATCACCAGATGCATAACTGATATTACAGCTTCTATATTGTACTGAGGTAAAGGACACAGCTTGTACTGATGATCTCTAATGCTGACATAATCTCTTGTGAACAGACGCACATAGGGGCAGCAGGTAGCCTAGTGGTTAGAGCGTTGGGCCAGTAACCAAAAGGTTTCTAGATCAAATCCCCAAACTGACAAGGTACAAATCTGTCGTTCTGCCCCTGAACAAGGCAGTTAACCCACTGTTCCTAGGCTGTCATTGTAAATAAGAATGTGTTCTTAACTGACTTGCCTAGTTAAATAAAGGTTAAATAAAAAATAAAATTGTAGCACCTGTCAACAGACTGTGGGAGGCAACGATTAACAAAGTACTTTGTTCCGGTACACAGATTTTTTTGTCACTGATCATTCGCAGTTGGGGGGAGGGGACATTTGGCCCATAGATTTGCCTGAAAGGTACAGAGAATTTACGTTTAGGGGGTTTGAGACTGCACAAATTGTGTTTGTATCTTTCTCTTAACATCTCCACCCAGAACTTGATCAAGCATCTGAGGTAATTGCGCACGATTTTAGTTCTGGGTTTCCGAGATTATTAATAACTATCTCAAATGCCTCCTTATTCCCTGGTGCACTGGGGAATAGGGTCTCTTTAGAGATTTTCTGATGTGAGGACTGGTAGTGTAGAGACCTAATGGCTAACTCACAGAGCTAAAGACTATAACATAAACAGATGAGCTAACTGTAATCTAATAAGGACATGTCTAACAGATCAAATGGCGTGAAAAGACCTTTGCTCCTGTTCAAACACAAAAGGTTAATTTATTGACCAATGAGGTCTTGAAGAGGTCACTGATGACAACAACAAGGACATCATCAATAATGGTTCTGACAGCGATGACCCAGCATGCTTTGCTCTCTTGTCACATCAACGATAAGTGAACGACCGGCCTTTCTCATTAGCAACAAGCTGCTTCTTCGTCAGACAGCCAACGCCGTATATTCCCCCTTCCCGCTTTACGATGTTCGCTGCAGCGTTGCTAATTGACTGAAAAGCCAACCAAATTGCGTTTTGGTTATTGTGTTAACCTACTTGACGCTGTGGAAAGGGGTCTTGAGGAGGTCACTGGTGATAACAACAACGACATCATCAATAACGGTTCGAACAGCGATGACCCAGAATGATTTGCTCTTGCCACTTAGACAATGACTGAACGGCCAGCTTCACAGAAATAAACTGCCTCTCTCATTAGCGACAAACTGCATTCTTCATCAGAGAGCGATCACCGTAGATTCCCCACCCCGCTTTGCGATGCTTGCAGCCGCTGCATCGTTAATTGACTGCCATTTTCAAAAGTCAATCTAATTGCGTTTTGGTTATTTTGTTAATAGTCTTGACTCTGTGGAAAGGGCGGCTGGCCCTGCCCACGAGAGGGAGGATCACACAGGCAATAAATTTGCCTCTCTGCCATAATTTAATTCAATGCAGCAGATGACTAACGACAAATGTTAAAGTGGGTCAAATCATTAATTCCTCCGTCTAGTACTGAAGACAAATGCTGTCGTGGTGCTTCAACCTTAAATGCAACGTAGACTCGTCTCATACTGTACAAACAGGATGAAGGGTCGGGAGGCATGGGATTTTACGATGGCAGGTGATTGATCAAGCACCCTGAATATGGCTTTAAACAATGTATTTTTTTGTATATTACATTTTTATCATATTTATTTTCACTCTATTTACAAACAACAATTTACAGACGCACACAAACAATGACTACATCTCATCTGCCCAGACCAGCATGCTCACACCCCCATCCCTAGTGCCTGCATGATTGCCCATCATATTTCAATAGTAAACCATTAGATTTTTCTATTATGTTAATGAGGGTGGATTGATTGATTTCCAAGTTTTTCATATACATTTTTTCTAAATGAGTGATGAGAAGAGAATCATCCAGCCAATTGGGTATCTCACTATACCCCCATATTCCAAGTCTTGAAATATGCAGACAGACGGATTAAAAGTATGTATAAATTGTAATACTTCTGACAGACAACTTTCTAGCTCCGCCCACAACTTGCAGACTTGATAGCATTACCAGAAAGCATTGATTATTGAGTCATTATCCATTTTATACTTAAGACATGACTCTGCCATTGTGCTGTAAAATTTGTGAATTTTGTTCTTTTAAAATACATTCTGTACATACGTTTATACTGGATTAAGCGTACATTTTCATTAAATGTAATTTCGTTAGTTATGCTTTGATGCCCTAAACATTTCAAATCAAAATGTTGTGATATGTAACTTTTAACTTGGATGTATTTGAAACTATCTACATTCGTCAGTCCAAAATTACTTTTTAATTCTGTCATGGAATAAATGTATTTCCTGTTACCAAGTAATGTACAGTTTCTATGCCTTTAGTTTTCCATGTGGACCAATTTATCGGTGAATTCTGAAAAGCTATGCAAGGATTGTTCCATAAGGTTGTGTTTTTAGGAAGTTTGACTTGATTTGATCTATTAGAATCCCCATTAGCCGATGCCAAAGGCGACAGCTAGTCCTTAATAGGGTCCAACACATAACAAAATATACATTACAGACAAAATACAATTTACTAAACATTTAAAAACATTAACATGTTGTGTGTGTGTGTATCTATCAGTTACACATACAGTGCATTCAGAAAGTATTCAAACCCCTTCCCTGTTCAACATTTTGTTACGTTACAGCCTTTTTCTAAAATGGATTGAATAAAACATTTTCCTCATAAACCTACACACAATACCCCATAATGACAAAGCGAAAACGTATTACATTTTTGCAAATGTATAATTTTTTTTTTTTAAATAATACATTATTTACATAACTATTCAGACCCTTTGCTATGAGATTCGAAATTGAACTCAGGTGCATCCTGTTCCCATTGATCATCCTTGAGATCTTTCTACAACGTGATTGGAGTCCACTTGTGGTAAATTCAATTGATTGGACATGATTTAGAAAAGAACACACCTGTCTATATAAGGCCCGACAGTTGACGGTGCATGTCAGAGAAAAAACCAAGCCATTCCTAGAACTGGCCGCCCAGCCAAACTGAGCAATCAGGGGAGAAGGGCCTTTGTCAGGGAGGTGACCAAGAACCCGATGGTCACTCTGACAGAGCTCCAGAGGTCCTCTGTGGAGATGGGAAAACATTCCAGAAGGACAACCATCTCTGCAGCACTCCACCAATCAGGCCTTTATGGTAGAGTGACCAGACGGAAGCCACTCTTCAGTAAAAAGGCACATGACAGCCCGCTTGGAGTTTGACAAAAGGCACCTAATGGACTCTCAGACCATGAGAAACAAGATTCTCTGGTCTGATGAAACCAAGATGGAACTCTTTGGCCTGAATGCCAAGCATCACATTTGGAGGAAACCTGGAACCATCCCTACGGTGAAGCATGGTGGTGGCAGCATCATGCTGTGGGGATGTTTTTAAGCAGCAGGGACTGGGAGACTAGTCAGGATTGAGGGAAAGATGAACGGAGCAAAGTAGAGCGATCCTTGATGAAAACCTCAGGACTTTCAACAGAGTACTGAGTAAAGGGTCTGAATACTTATGTAAATGTGATATTTTAGTTTTTTATTTGTAAATAATTTGCAAACATTTCTAAAAACCTGTTTTTGCTTAGTGATTATGGGGTATACTGTGTAGATTGATCAGGGGAAAAAAACTAACAATTTCATAAATTTTAGAATAAAGCTGTAAAAGAATGTGGGAAAAGTAAAGGGGTCTGAATACTTTCCGAATGCACTGTACATGTCAGTACATTAACACAACAAGTAGGTCACATGGAGGAGAAGCGTTGTGCTTTGAGGTGTTGCTTTATTATTTTTTTGAGTGATAATGGTTCTTGTAGAATACGTTTAATTTTCTTCCATATTTTTATAGTGTTCTTAACTATGAAGTTGTTAAATGTTCTTAGGTTTATCCTATGTAAATAGACACATAAAAAGTTGCTGGGGATGTGCATGAGCATCTTCAATATGTACCCATTGTTCCTGTTTAGTGCATATAACTGTATGTCGAAAGTAAAAGCCTTGGGTAATGAGTTGATACAATTCCAAGTCTGGTAGGTTAAAACCCCCCTCAGACTCCTTTTTATTCTATGAGTTTTATTTGCCCATATAAAGTCTTATGACTGAGTATACTTTCCGAAAGAATGTCTTCGGTGGGGTAATGGGTATTACTGAAAATAAATACCAAAACCTTGGCAGCCATTTCATTCTAAAGAGGTTTATTCTACCTGTAATATTTACTGGAAGATTATTCAATTTAATTCGATCTGCATTCAAATTGTTGAGTAGTTATCTTTATATATTTGTTGTCACTTATTAAGCATCCAAATGATTTAATATTTTTTGTGGTCCACTTAAAGGATTGCTGTAGATCGTGAGCTATTATTTTTCTTTTTCCTATTGCCATTATTTCATTTTTTCCCACGTTAATTTTATGTCCTGAGATTGAAAACAATTTTAGCAAAGGGGGAATTGAGTTTTCAATATTGGTCAGGTGTTCCAGGAGATCATCTGCAAATAAGTTTATATTCATGTTCACTATTTCTCATACCTGTTACGTTTGGGTCCTGTCTAATTCTTTCTGCAAGCAGTTCAATTACCAGTGCGTGCAAACAGGAGGGGGGAAGAGGGGACATCCCTGTCTTGTGCCCCTTTCTAAAGCAATTTCATCAGATAATGTATTATTTGTGTATATTTTGCTTTAGGACATCTATACAATATCCTTATTACATTTATTATTTCAGCTGGAAAGTTGAAAGCTTCCATAGTTTTGAATAGAAAAGGCCATTCATGATGGTCAAAAGCCTTTTCGGCATCAACAGCCTTTATTGATAAATCTATATCTATTTTTTTGTTGTTGCATATTGTATTAAACTGAAATATGTTCTAGTATTTGTTTGTGTCTATTTTTAATAAACCCTGTTTGATTGATATGTATCAAGTCTTGCCATTCTGTTGCTTATAAGCTTTTTTATTATTTTACTGTCACAATTTATTAAACGTACGGGTCTATAATCAGCAGGGGACTCTCCAGAACAATGTATTGGGTTTTAATGACAAAAACATTTTCCATTTAAGTTCAATTTTCTTCCAAGAGTGTCTGCATGTCATATCTATTGTTGGGTTTGTAAGTAAATATTTCACTGTCAGGTCTACAGTACACCTGTTGTATTCAGCGCATGTGACAAATCAAATTTGATTTGAAGATCATTACTGAGCTCCAACATCAGACACATGGATTCCCACAATACACACAGAGATGGCTGAGGACTATGAGATGGCTGAGGACTATGAGATGGCTGAGGACTATGAGATGGCTGAGGACTATGTGATGGCTGAGGACTATGAGATGGCTGAGGACTATGAGATGGCTGAGGACTATGAGATGGCTGAGGACTATGAGATGGCTGAGGACTATGAGATGGCTGAGGACTATGTGATGGCTGAGGACTATGAGATGGCTGAGGACTATGAGATGGCTGAGGACTATGAGATGGCTGAGGACTATGAGATGGCTGAGGACTATGTGATGGCTGAGGACTATGAGATGGCTGAGGACTATGAGATGGCTGAGGACTATGAGATGGCTGAGGACTATGAGATGGCTGAGGACTATGAGATGGCTGAGGACTATGAGGTTGGTGATTGATCATATGAATATGGTGTGCATGGATGCCATGATAGTCATGTTGTTTGTTTTGTACTATACACAAAATGAAATGTGTTTTCTAACAAATGAAAGGCTGAATGCACAAACATGATTTCCAGTAACACAATCTAGGCTACAGTGTACCATGATTTAACTTTACTGTGCATCTACAATGTATTCTGATAGGAGAAGAACCAGACAACATTTTGCAGACAATAAAAAGCTTTCAGAACATAAGTACATTGCATTATAGGAAACTAAAGGAAGGCCAGAGAGTTGCCTGGTGTGTATTGTATTCCACTTTAACAATAGATTGTGACTGGGATTGAGGCTTGTCCTGGTATTTAGTCTATAGGCAGAGGAGAGTTCTATAGGCAGAGGGGAGTTCTATAGGCAGAGGGGAGTTCTATAGGCAGAGGGGAGTTCTAGAGGCAGAGGGGAGTTCTAGAGGCAGAGGGGACTATTAACTATTATTTGTTTAAAGAGGATGGAGGGACATCCACTACAGTAAAGGAGAAGATAAGAGGAAAAGAGGATCTGGCTGTATATACCATACTTCCTCTCGCTCTATAAACCCCTCTCTCTCCCCCCCAACTGAAGTTCAGACACTCCTCCCGTTCCCTTATCACTGTTCTTTTAACAGTCGATAAGAAAAAGCCTTTCATTTGGTATCAAGTGAAATGTGCTCTGTCCCTGATGCAGAATTAGACTGAAGACAAGGAGAGAGAAAAAGCTGCCGCCGCATCCTATTAGCAAGTGTAATTTAGACATTTCCTATTTTTAGAGAGAAGGGGGGGAAGAGAGAGGCACATGGAGAGAGAAATAGAGATGAGAGACAGAGAGAAGGGGGGAAGAGAGTGGCACATGGAGAGAGAGAAAGAGAGAGACAGAGAGGGGAGGGAGAGAGATGAGTGCTATTAGTGCTGGCAGAGGGCTTTGTGATATTTTGATTTTATCACTAGGCTATTATGAGAACAAGGAGTCTCTCTCAAACACACACACCATTTGACGGAAGACCTTTCTTGTCACTCTGGAGGGCATTAAAACACACACTTCAAATAATAATAATAATAATTTGGTGGGTGCTTATATTTGTCCTATTTCAAGTGTGTATTAATACTCATGTGTGAACTGGAAATGTGCTTTCTGCATATCTCAACTCTCCCTGAGACACCCTCGGAGAGCGGTGTGCGTGTGTTTGGATGTACAGTGGTTTGCGAAAGTATTCACCCCCTTTAGCATTTTTCCTATTTTGTTGCCTTACAACCTAGAATTAAAATAGATTTTTGGGGGTTTGTATCATTTGATTTACACAACATGCCTACCACTTTGAAGATGACATTTTTTTGGGGGGTGAAACAAACAAGAAATAAGACAAAAAAACAGAAAACTTGTGTGCATAACTATTCACCCCTCCAAAGCCCATACTTTGTAGAGCCACCTTTTGCAGCAATTACAGCTGCAAGTCTCTTGGGGTATGTCTCTATAAGCTTGGCACATCTTGCCACTGGGAGTTTTGCCCATTCTTCAAGGCAAAACTGCTCCAGCTCCTTCAAGTAGGATGGGTTCCGCTGGTGTACAGAAATATTTAATTCATACCACAGATTCTCAATTGGATTGAGGTCCGGGCTTTGACTAGGCCATTCCAAGACATTTACATGTTTCCACTTAAACTCCTCGAGTGTTGCTTTAGCAGTATGCTTAGGGTCATTGTCTTGCTGGAAGGTGAACCTCCGTCCCAGTCTCAAATCTCTGGAAGACTGAAACAGGTTTCCCCTCAAGAATTTCCCTGTATTTAGCGCCATCCATCATTCCTTCCATTCTGACCAGTTTCCCAGTCCCTGCCTGATGAAAAACATCCCCACAGCATGATGCTGCGACCACCATGCTTCACTATGGGGATGTTATTCTCGGGGTGATGAAAGGTGTTGAATTCGTGCCATGCATAGCGCTTTCCTTGATGGCCAAAAAGCTACATTTTTGGCTCATCTGACCAGAGTACCTTCTTCCATATGTTTGGAGTCTCCCACATGCCTTTTGGCAAACACCAAACATGTTTGATTCTTTTTTTTCTTTAAGCAATGGCTTTTTTCTGGCCACACTTCCGTAAAGCCCAGCTCTGTGGAGCGTACGGCTTAAAGTGATCCTATGGACAGATACTCCAATCTCCACTGTGGAGCTTTGCAGTTCCTTCCGGGTTCTTTCTGATTAATGCCCTCCTTGCCTAGTCTATGAATTTTGGTGGGCGGCCCTCTCTTAGCAGGTTTGTTGTGGTGCAATATTCTTTCAATTTTTTAATAATGGATTTAAATGGTGCTCCATGTAATGTTCAAAGTTTCAGATATTTTTTTTTATAACCCAACCCTGATCTGTACTTATCCACAACTTTGTCCTTGACCTGTTTGGAGAGCTCCTTGGTCTTCATGGTGCCGCTTGCTTGGTGGTGCGCCTTGCTTAGTGGTGCTGCAGACTCTGGGGCCTTTCAGAACAGGTGTATATATACTGAGATCATGTGACAGATCATGTGGCACTTAAATAAAGTCCACCTGTGTGCAATCTAACTAATTGTTACTTCTGAAGGTAATTGGTTACAACAGATCTTATTTACAGGTTTCATAGCAAAGGGGGTGAATACATATGCACGCACCACTTTTCCGTTTAGAATTTTTTTCATTTCACTTCACCAATTTTGACTATTTTGTGTATATCCATTACATGAAATCCAAATAAAAATCTATTTAAATTACAGGTTGTAATGCAACAAAATAGGAAAAACGCCAAGGGGGATGAATACTTTTGCCAGGCACTGTATGTGTGTGTGGTTCCGTGTGTGTTGTGCCTCGCTGCAGGTGAGAATCACTGACTACTAATGAATGTCCTCATCTCATACGAGTTGTTACTTACTGAACCTAAACATCCTGTCTGATGATCTGATGCGACCTGCTGGTAGAACTTTCCTAAAACTTCAGTTTGCCGTCATCAGTCCGTTACATCACAAAGAGACGGGGAAATTCTGACAGCAACCGCAGCAAGGACCATTTAAAGTTAACAGCCCTCAACAGAGAATGACATCTCCTTTTAAAAAGAAAACCTTTTCGGCCTCCCCTCTTTGTGCAGATAAAAAATGTATGAAGAGAAATGACACAGATCGCTGCCTCTCTATGGCTACAGGAACAAAGGAAGGATTAATTGAGAGACCAGAGGGAAGAAGCACAGAGGCGGGTCGAGGTGAACAGTTAAAGGAAATACACTCTATAGTCATTTCTGTCCGGTTAGACCAAAGCCAACTTATCAACAGGTTAAGATCAGAGGTGCCAGATAGAGAAAAGGATGAATTTTCTGGTCCCAATCATTAGCGTCATTACTCAAAGGCAGTCTGAAACGTTTTGGTCTGTGGTTCTACAGCAAGGTCATCGCAGGCAGCGGAGCAAGATGTCTTAAATGTCTTTCCAAACTATTTAACACAGTACATCTCATTTCCTACGAGGACATTATGGTAAATCTACATTAGGGAGAGCTGTCAGGGCCTGTCTGCTCTGCTCCCCAGGTTCACACCCCTCACCATACAGGACAGGGCTCATATGGAGTCATGGAAACACTGCCATCTATGGGTTAAAGGTATAGCAGAGCAGTCAGGATGGGTAGGCAGGAGCGATCCATGCATTATCTAGGTGTGAGAAGAAACGTTAATACCTCACACATACATCCAGACACTACTAGGAAAGAAAAGATACAAACAGCAACTTTATTAAGCAACTATGGCTAAAACACCACTATGAATATCTGATTTAAATCAGGAGGGCAGACAATTATGATGGAAATTAAACTTCCATTAGATATTAGAGAGAGACAATTATGTTAGCATAATGATGATCGCTGATACCTTCTCTTCTACCATTATAGTACATTGATTAGAAATTCTCTACCATTCTAGATAGGATGACAGTGAAAGAAGTTGTCTAATAACCACTGTATGGAAAGTACAGTCGCCCATTTCCTTTGACAGAGGTGAAAACTACCCAGCTATTCTGTTGATAAACTACTGAGTATTTAGGCTACTTTGACATATCCCAGATAGTCAGTTGATTAACTGTCTCAATATTTACTTTAACATGTCTGTTAAATTATCTCTGCTGATCTGTTGATTACATAATATATCTATATTAAGATCCTGGTTTGCAACAGCAGCCTTTAATATTTCCTGCCTTGTTGTGTTGGCAGCCATACGCTCATTAGCCACTGAAGTTCCAGGAAGTGTTGTGCAGGTGTCAACAGCAGCCCCAACATTCCCTAACACTGTGTTTCATATTCAGACTAACACAAAGAAGAGCACTCACATTCAAACTTCTCTTACCGCGAGGATGAAAGGAACGTTTCTTTTGCCACAGCTAAAACTCCAGGTATACTGTACCTATCTCACTCTCTTCTCTCTCTTCTTTGTTCTCTCTCCCTCTTTGTTCTCTCCCTCTACTAGGCTACTTCAATTGCTACTTCTTCCTCTCCCACTCTCTTCTCATGTGAGAATCTCCAGAGGCCCATCACTCAAATCCAGCCTGTTTATCAGGGCAAGAGGTCGGCCTAAAGACAATCCAATATAAATAACATTTAATCTCCCCACAACTACCATTACAGCCGATTTCGAACGGAGGACAGGGATTTGATGGGCCAGTTTCCAGTGTTTAATATTTCAATCAGAGATTTCATTTCCGTCCTATATAAATAAATGCTTTTACTTTTTTTTAAACTTTTCAGCAGTCCAATCCCTGTACCTTTTGCAGAATATCAGTCTGTCCCTGATGTTTTTCCTGGAGAAAAGTGACTTCTTTGCTGCCCTTCTTGACAGCAGGCCATCCTCCAAAAGTCTTCGCCTCACTGTGCGTGCAGATGCAATCACACCTGCTTGCTGCCCTTCCTGAGCAAGCTCTGTACTGGTGGTGCCCCGATCTCGCAGCTGAATCAACTTTAGGAGATGGTCCTGGCGCTTGCTGGACTTTCTTGGGCGCCCTGAAGCCTTCTTCACAACAATTGAACCGCTCTCCTTGAAGTTCTTGATGATCCGATAAATGGTTGATTTAGGTGCAATCTTACTGGCAGCATTATCCTTGCCTGTGAAGCCCTTTTTGTGCAAAGCAATGATGACAGCACGTGTTTCCTTGCAGGTAACCATGGTTGACAGAGGAAGAACAATGATTCCAAGCACCACCCTCCTTTTGAAGCTTCCAGTCTGTTATTTGAACTCAATCAGCATGACAGAGTGATCTCCAGCCTTGTCCTCATCAACACTCACACCTGTGTTAACGAGAGAATCACTGACATGATGTCAGCTGGTACTTTTGTGGCAGGGCTGAAATGCAGTGGAAATGTTTTGGGGGGATTCAGTTCATTTGCATGGCAAAGAGGGACTTTGCAATTAATTGCATTCATCTGATCACTCCTCATAACATTCTGGAGTATATGCAAATTGCCATCATACAAACTGAGGCAGCAGACTTTGTGAAAATTAATATTTGTGCATTCTCAAAACTTTTGGCCACAACTGTATTTCTGATGCCCTAAGACTTTTTCTAGTATATGTTTTTTCTAAGATCCCTTCTCCATCTGCTTTTCCAGAAATCAAAGCATTTACTTATGCCTAATTTTTAAGATGGAAAATAGTTGAAAAATGTATCTATGCCTTCATTCTTCCAAAATATACTCTTAGCTTTCATTTGACAACCAATTGGATAGAAGTACAACGCTTTACAAATATCTTCCTTATTTGGGTTCACAGTCTTTAGTAGTTCACACCTAATCCCTGTTATATGACACAATGGTTTCCAGATATTCTGTAAGGCCCTGAACATTGTGCAAAATACAACAGAATCAAGTTAAACGGAGAAACAGAATTCTCCCCGTTATGATGAGAAATTTGCTCTAATCCAACCCTTCATGACTACTAAACCAAAGAGCTTGGAATCGACGCCAGGCTATCAAACAACACACTCAATTAAAACTGATTCAGCTGATAACACCATAACAAAACATCAGGTTTTAAAAATTCATGAATAAGTTCAAAGAGCTATTTTAACAACAAAACACTAATCTGATTGATACAATGGAATAGTAATACATAGAAATATGGAACATCAAGCGCAAGAGCCAGCAGATGTAGCCTATATTTGGAGTGTGTAGCGTAACATGTACCGCATGTTCAATATCATCAGATTATGATGATACACATGATGAATCACATTTAATCACAGCTTTAATCAAATGCTAACTGCTCATTTAATTACACTCGCGGGGGGGGGGGGGGGGGGGGTGATGCCAAGAGTGTGCAAAGCTGTAATCAAGGCAAAGGGTGGCTATTTGAAGAATCTCAAATCTCAAATATAAAATTACTACATGATTCCAAATGTTATTTCATAGTTTTGATGTCTTCACTATTATTCTACAATCTATAAAACAGTAAAAATAAAGAAAAAGTAGGTGTTCTAAAACTTTTGACCAGTAGTGTACGCGCACCACAGTTTGCCTGTCCCCTTCTCTCGCTCCCTCGCCCTGGCAGCATCACATTAATGGAAATCAAGACAGTTCTCAGGGCAGAGCTGGTTGTCACGTTGCCGGGGACAATTTTATCTAACCCTTTCCTAACCTTAACCTAATACTCCTAACCTGCCACGTTAATTCTCCTAACCTGCTGCGTAAGTTCTCTTAACCGGCTACAAAAAGTTACTTCTGCTAGTCAAAACCAGCAGACCTGCCCTGAGAACAAATTTGGTTTCCACTAATGCGATACAGCCTCGCGCTTGCTCTCCTGCTCTTTCTCTTCACTAATAATGTGAGTGTGTGTTCAGTCTGAGGTCTGTTGCGTGTAGAATATCGTAGACTATTCATTGAGGATAGGCCCTGCTTTACTGAAGTTGCGAGACATTGTAAGCCAATAAATTGCGTGATAAGGAATTCCATTGCGAGATGCAGCTTTTGATTGCCGGCCTAGTGCATGGTTCTGACTGTCTGCCTGGTGTCCGACCCTGTGCCTCTCCCATCTCTCTGCATCCCTCGCTAGCTCGCCATGAAAGATGTAACTGTTTGTGTTCTCATTAGTACGGCAACTAATCAGTCTCCTCCGTTCAAAAATTATGAATCTTAAGATTCGATTCCTTGCGAAATCGAATCTTGACATTCAGAAATGGGAGTCGACAGCGGGAGTCGATGTGCAAGCAGTCGAGGAATCAATTATTTTGGAGTCGACTTTCCACCACTACGTCATCGCCAACAGTTGTAAAGTCCTGTATGGCAATACTTTGAGAAGTTAAATGAGAAGGAAATGAAAACTTTGCGAGGTGGAACTGAGGTATAGTAATGGTAGTACAGGTGCAATGCATCTGAAAGAGACGCACCGTGAGACCCAAACCGTTGCTGGCAGCAGGGTGTCTCCTTGATTTCATTATCACCTATCTCTGTATCCCTGGGAGATCACCGATTAACTTTGATTATGGTCACTGCCCAGCGCCTCTGACGTCTCTGTGACATCACTAAGCCCCGCCCAGCTTGCGAGCTGACAGTGTTTTGCAGCAGTGCTGCGCAGGTCCTCTGAAGTTGAGTTTAATCTGAGTAACGGCAGGTGGCTGACACATACAGCTGTTGGTGTGATTATAACACACACACACACACACACACTAGAGCTGGGACGATAAACGTAAAATTATCAACACCGACAACTTATTGTGGATATTTTGCTGATATCATTCATTACGATAAAGAACCTATAGGGCCCTAATAGAAAAATATGAAGTTTGAAATGAAACGTTTCCTAATATTTGTGATTGTTAACAATTGATAGCTACAACATTCAAAATAGTAGTAGTAGTTTAAAGGGTAATATTTAAAAAATGACTGTGGTGCACATGAAATGTTATAAACATATCGTTCCATTTATTGTTATAATTCAGTGATTTTGTTGTGATTTTTGTCAACATCACCCAGCTCTAGGTCACACACAGTCACACACACACACACACACACAGAATGTGCACACAAACGCAGTTAGAATTAGTTCCCTCCCACAGTCACACACACAAACACAAAGACACGCAGCTACTCCACCCAGTGACATTGTGACAATGACAAAACAAGTTTAGTAAAGAACAGCCTACGTGCCCACACCACATTTTCCCCATCCTTTCATCTGAACCGTGTTTGGCACTCCTCTCCTCTGCATGCTGAATATCAAATGGTTATCAGGCTGGGCAGTCATGCAGTAAATGACTGGCTACCCTGTTAATACAACACAGGTTCCCCAGACTGGAGCCAGATGTAATCCCTTACTGACTGTGTGTGTGTTCATGCGTGCAAAGGGGACCAGGCGTTGGAAGGATAGCCCTAGCTGATAAACACCACGGGAGACGTAGAAGAGAGGTGCATCTCGGAGGTCTCCTCCAGGTATTTCCCCTGACGCCCTGCAGCAGCCTGAGGCCCTGTCTCCTCTTCCTCTCCCTGCCACCCTCAACCACCCCGCCACCCTCAACCACCCCCGCATCTCCCACTTCACCCCGTCTGCTCTCTCTTTTCATGTCCTGTCATCTCCCCCTCATGAGAATGTCCAGGTGGGAGGCTACAGTACATCATGACACTGAACCATCTCTGGCATGCGGCCGTTGATTAAAATGTTCATTAACACTGTACAGCTCATGTGATGAGACCTGCTGCCACACCCGGCCCCCTTCAGCTGACCACCTGGGCCCACCTGTCTCTGTAACACCCCTCCACCCAGGTAAACACACACACCGGCTGGTTAATAAAGAGCCTCTCACACGCCAACACACACGTTCTGGTTTAATAAACGAGCCTCTCTATTCAAGCTAAAAAAAAATATTAAATACGCACACACACACACACACGCAGTTCTGTTTCATTAAGAGGCTCCATGGTGGTGGCACAAACCCCAATCTCCCTTATACGCACCGTCTGTTTAATAAACACTCATCCCATCTCAACCCCCAGGAGCTGACATTAGTCAACACAAACACAATAAACACCATTACAGACACGTAGGCGCGCACACACACACACACACACACACACACCAATGACCCTACGGCGTGGAAGGTCTGATAGATATGGCAGTGTGTGTGTGTGTAATGAATTAGTAACATTTCTCTGGCGGCCTGAGTCGCGTAGGTGAAAAATGCTACTGGTTGCTTCCTTCATTAAGTAGCTTGTCTGTCTGTCAAAGGAGCATGAGAAGCAACGTCACTTTGTGTGTTGATTCGTTTTTAACTGCCGCCGTAATCTGTTTTCTGAACTGAGATTAATCCCGCCTGTCGAGGGCTTCTAATAAATGGAGGTATTAAAGCGTATGAAGTGAGACGCTCCATCACAGATTAATCTAGCGGGGGTCAGAGAGCGCCTAAATCTAATTTAGGAGAAGAAGAAATAATATGCATTTGAGATTAATATCTTAAATGTAAACAGATATTGGAAGGAGAGAATCACAAAGATGAAATGAAGGAGGTTGAATCTTGACCTTGGGACAGAGAAAGTTGACCCTCATATCATGCCTCTGTGGCCTGTCCCCTCATAGCCTGGTTCCGCTCTAGGTTTCTTCCTAGGTTTTGGCCTTTCTAGGGATTTTCAAGCTACTCACTGTCTTCTTGGTAAGCAACTCCAGTGTAGATTTGGCTATGTGTTGTAGGTTATTGTCCTGCTGAAAAGGTTAATTCCTCTCCCAGTGTCTTGTGTTAAGCAGACTGAAGGTTTTCCTCAAGGATTTTGCCTGTGCTTAGCTCCATTACATTTATTTGTGAAATCCCTGAGTGGTTTCCTTCCTCTCCGGCAACAGAGTTAGAAAGGACACCTGTATCCTTGTAGGTACTGGGTGTATTGATACACAATCCAAAGTGTTAATATATAACTTTACCATGCTCAAAGGGATATTTAAAGCCTGCTTTTTTTTCTACCAATAGATGCCCTTCTTTGCAAGGCACTGGAAAAAACTCCCTGGTCTTTGTGGTTGAATTTGTGTTTGAAATTCACTGCCCGACAGGGACCTTACCGATAATTGTATGTGTGAGGCACAGACATGAGGCGGTCATTAAAAAATTATGTTAAACACTATTAATGCACACAGAGTGAGCCAATGCAACTTATTACGTGACTTGTTAAGCACATTTTCACTCCTGAACTTATTTAGGGTTGCCATAACAAAGGGGTTGAATACTTATTGACCCAAGACACTTCAGCTTTTCATTTTTAATTCATTTGTACCAAAACAATTCTAAAAACATTATTCCACTTTGACATTATAGCGTATTGTGTGTAGGCCAGGGACAAAAAAAACAACTAAATGTAATTAATTTCAAATTCCGGCTGTAAAACAACAAAATATGGGGGAAAACGTAAAGGGTGTGAATACTTTGTGAAGGCACTGTATATCCCAAGAGAATTCATAGCTTACTGTGAATACTGTACAGCACGACTATGCCAGTGGCTCTAGGGTATTTTCTAAGAGCTTCCTAAAGACTGAGAGACATTATTAGTTGACTATATACACCATACTAATCATCCCATACAATCTGTCTCATCCCATAACCACACATAATGATACACGCCACATGGAAACAATGTGGCATGCCTTCCCTTCACGCCGCTGTCAGTCAGTCTGTCACACAGCAATAACATACAGACACCGTGACACACACAATCTACGGCAACAGCTGGGGAGAATCCAAACAAACGTGGATAGACGAGACATCAGGAGGATGGCAGAGAAAACAGCGTCGAGTTTAACGAGAGGAAAGCTGTTTCAGATGGGTTGTCAGTAGCCTGTCTCTGCCTGAGCTGCGTTCAAAAGATGATATGGATTGAGCTGCATCATTAGAGGAGTTTCAAAAGGCTGCGCGATGATCAGGTGAACAGTGTTGACAGGACATGAAACAAAGCCTGTATTGTAGCGCTTGTGCGTCAATTTCATTGTTTCCCCTTCTCATCTCTTTCAGCTGTAACTCAACACCAAAGCCTGATGGAGTATGGCACATCATTAGCAATAGAGACAAGGGATGCAGGGGGGAAATTATTTTTACTTATACGCAAAAGGGGATTCAGTATGCCTGTGTTCTACACTTCTACAGAGATGGAGAACAAGACAGAGAACGAGAGCGAGGTCCTCCCCTCTCAAAGGACCTGAGCCCTAGGACCATGCTTCAGGACTTCCTGGCCTGATGACTCCTGGCTGTCTTCAGTCTGGTTGTGCTGCTGCTCCAGTTTCAACTGTTCTGCCTGCGGCTATGGAACCCTGACCTGTTCACCAGACGTGCTAATTTGTCCCGGACTGCACCTGCTGTCTCGATCTCTGAAAGCTCGGCTATGAAAAGCCAACAGACATTTACTCCTGAGGTGCTGACCTGATGCACCCTCTACAACCACTGTGATTATTATTTGACCCTGCTGGTCATCTATGAACGATTGAACATCTTAAAGAACAATCTGGCCTTAATGGACATGTAGTCTTATAATCTCCACCCGGCACAGCCAGAAGAGGACTGGCCACCCCTCAAGGTTACTTGCTAGGTTCCTACCTTTCTAGGGAGTTTTTCCTAGCCACCGTGCTTCTACATCGGCATTGCTTGCTGGTTGGGGTTTTAGGCTGAGGTTTTCTGTATAGCACTTTGTGACATCTGCTTTAAATTAAATTGATGAGAGAGAGGAGAGAGAGAGAGAGAGAGAGAGAGAGGAGAGAGGAGAGAGGAGAGAGGAGAGAGAGAGAGAGAGAGAGAACAAGGGAAAAGCCAAATTGGGGTATTTATATCAAGACCGTCACTATGTACACTGTTGGGCCAGACTCCACTGGGGACCATGAAAGGCTGAGGAGGATTGTGGGTAATTCATCAGGCGGCGACTGTGCGGAGGCCCTTGATTAGTGTCGAAAAGGAACCTCAGTCAGGATTCTACAGCCTTCCGGAAGCCCATTCATTATTACACATTGTCAGTGTCCCAGAGCATTGCTCCGCGTGTCACTTTAGACATAAACATCCATGTTGGAGATTTGACGAGTCTGACTACTACATAATTGCTGAGACCTGAGAGATGAGATGCTGTGTGTCTGGGATATTTTTCTAACCATTGTGTTCGTGTTTCCTCTTAACTAGTGCCAGAAGCCAAGTCAGAGAAAAATATTACATTCAAACCAACCTTTTTCAACTAAAAACATGATTTATTTCAACAAATATAAAAATGATTTATATACACTGCTCAAAAAAATAAAGGGAACACTTAAACAACACAATGTAACTCCAAGTCAATCACACTTCTGTGAAATCAAACTGTCCACTTAGGAAGCAACACTGATTGACAATAAATTTCACATGCTGTTGTGCAAATGGAATAGACAACAGGTGGAAATTATAGGCAATTAGCAAGACACCCCCAATAAAGGAGTGGTTCTGCAGGTGGGGACCACAGACCACTTCTCAGTTCCTATGCTTCCTGGCTGATGTTTTGGTCACTTTTGAATGCTGGCGGTGCTTTCACTCTAGTGGTAGCATGAGACGGAGTCTACAACCCACACAAGTGGCTCAGGTAGTGCAGCTCATCCAGGATGGCACATCAATGCGAGCTATGGCAAGAAGGTTTGCTGTGTCTGTCAGCGTAGTGTCCAGAGCATGGAGGCGCTACCAGGAGACAGGCCAGTACATCAGGAGACGTGGAGGAGGCCGTAGGAGGTCAACAACCCAGCAGCAGGACCGCTACCTCCGCCTTTGTGCAAGGAGGAGCAGGAGGAGCACTGCCAGAGCCCTGCAAAATGACCTCCAGCAGGCCACAAATGTGCATGTGTCTGCTCAAACGGTCAGAAACAGACTCCATGAGGGTGGTATGAGGGCCCGACGTCCACAGGTGGGGGTTGTACTTACAGCCCAACACCGTGCAGGCAGTTTGGCATTTGCCAGAGAACACCAAGATTGGCAAATTCGCCACTGGCGCCCTGTGCTCTTCACAGATGAAAGCAGGTTCACACTGAGCACGTGACAGATGTGACAGAGTCTGGAGACGCCGTGGAGAACGTTCTGCTGCCTGCAACATCCTCCAGCATGACCGGTTTGGCGGTGGGTCAGTCATGGTGTGGGGTGGCATTTCTTTGGGGGGCCGCACAGCCCTCCATGTGCTCGGCAGAGGTAGCCTGACTGCCATTAGGTACCGAGATGAGATCCTCAGACCCCTTGTGAGACCATATGCTGGTGCGGTTGGCCCTGGGTTCCTCCTAATGCAAGACACTGCTAGACCTCATGTGGCTGGAGTGTGTCAGCAGTTCCTGCAAGAGGAAGGCATTGATGTTATGGACTGGCCCACCCGTTCCCCAGACCTGAATCCAATTGAGCACATCTGGGACATCATGTCTCGCTCCATCCACCAACGCCACGTTGCACCACAGACTTTCCAGGAGTTGGCGGATGCTTTAGTCCAGTTCTGGGAGGAGATCCCTCAGGAGACCATCCGCCACCTCATCAGGAGCATGCCCAGGCGTTGTAGGGAGGTCATACAGGCACGTGGAGGCCACACACACTACTGAGCCTCATTTTCACTTGTTTTAAGGACATTACATCAAAGTTGGATCAGCCTGTAGTGTGGTTTTCCACTTTAATTTTGAGTGTGACTCCAAATCCAGACCTCCATGGGTTGATAAATTGGATTTCCATTGATTATTTTTGTGTGATTTTGTTGTCAGCACATTCAACTATGTAAAGAAAAAAGTATTTAATAAGATTATTTATTTCATTCAGATCTAGGATGTGTTGTTTAAGTGTTCCCTTTATTTTTTTGAGCAGTATATTTGATACTTACACAAAAGCAATGATCCTGACATGAAACACTTAAAAAAGAAACCAACAATGCTGAACATCCACAAGCACATTACATCACGATTCTAAAAACACAAGTCACATTTTAAATTGGACGATATCCTAGGCATCCTTGTGCCTTACGGGTGTCCCACACAGTGCCTGAGGAGAATCCCTGTCTCTGTAGGAGGGAGATACCAGAGATACCAGTGTCCACAGGACCCGAGAACAGTACTGATAACCACCGTCTCTCCTCCCAAAATGTCATTAGGCATTTTGTCTCCCTACATAATCTGCCATGTTGATTTTGTTTGCCTTTGATATAACGGTCTTATCTCTGTACCCTTTGCACAGCGTGGATTTATCCCCAGGCAACAGGAGAGAAAGTCACTTTTATCCAAATTCCCCAAAATGACTAAGTAACAAAAGGAGGGAAACTAATTATGTATCAAAGAGGCGTATCTCAAACCAGGCTTATTATCCACTCACGTCCTTGAGTGGTGGCGCAACACTGACCTTGTCATGCAAAAGAGAAGATATTTCTCCTGCCCTGTTTATATACACATTTATTTTTTTTATTTCAACTTTATTTAACTAGGCAAGTCAGTTGAGAACAAATTCTTATTTGCAAATGACGGACAACCCCGGCCAAACCCTAACCCGGATGATGCTGGGACTCCCAATCACGGTCGGTTGTGATACAGCCTGGATAGTGTTGAGAGTGTGTGTGTGTGTGGTGTGTGTGGTCTTACCAGTGTCGTTTCCTTGGCTCCCCTCTCTCTTCAGCATCTGGACAGCTCCCACGTATTTCTTCAGCTGGACCTTGAGGACCTCGTTCTCCCTGCAGACACACACACACACACACACACACACACACACACACACACACACACACACACACACACACACACACACACACACACACACACACACACACACACACACACACACACACACAGACAGAGAATCAAGGCCTAGGCCCAGACAGAGAGAGCAGCAGACTGGAACAGTACACAGACAGGAACAGTAACTGTGTTGGTTTCTGTGTCTGTGGCAGGCTTACAGCCTTGTAAACCCCAGCCCATCTCTGGAGCTAGATTATACATGCAGCCCTACAGGTTTTCTGTGATTGCTTACTGTCACTGAAGACTGTGCACAAGGGTGGTGCAAGTGTGTATGTTCAGAAAAGGTGTGTAGCGGTATATATTCTTACAGGGCCTGTGCGGAGGATTATTGTTGGTTTGAGGGAAAATCAATCAGAATCTAAGAGAATTACAGTGCTGTAAATAATAACTACCTGCCTTCCTCCCCTGCTCTTTGTACCCTGCTTATCGCATCCCATTTTACCCCTACAAAGGACACTCGGGATGGGAGATCTCTGAAAGCCGGCTGACGAGCTCTCGGAGGGACGATTGGGCCTTTGTTATCTGAGTCGGCGAGCCGAGACACAATTCCGCTGCCATTTAATTAAAGGTAATAAATGGTCTGGCGTTCCGGAGGCGAGGGAGGGGATTCCATGGCTCAGGTGCGTCTCATCGATCTCTCAGAATGTGCCCTCCTACTGAGTCACAGGCAGGTTAACAGTCACACACAAGTTGGCTTTAACTCATGTAAGCCCGTCTCACATACACACACAATCCCACAGGTCCGCTTTGTGTGTGTAAGCCCCACACACACACGCCTCCTGTACATGTCTAATGTTTAATGTTACATTAGAGAGATAGAGGCTGACTGCAGGATATATAAACTATAAATGGATCGCTCGGGAACCAGACGCCTGAGGAACTGGACTGGAACACAAATACACATCTCCTCTACATCTAGAGGTAGAGATACAATGATACAACTAAAAACACAGAAGACAGGTAGAAACAGAGATAAATGCCATATTGACAGACAGGTGTATCTATATAATAAGAGCAACCTACGGGCCGTATGGGCCTATGTAGTCTATCACTATGTAGCTGTCTGTTGTACTGTAAAGTAATATAAAAGGTGTCACCGCAGGAAAGACAATGTAGAGAACATCCTATGAGGATAATGTAGAGGCTGTGTTATTACACAAACCCCACCCAAATCCACAGTATCTGACCAAATTCAATTCCCTGGAACTGTAGAATATGTCGCAGACAGTCATTTTTATATGGGTTCATCATTCTACATCACGGTGCAAGTGTCCCTGAAAGTTTCAAAGGCATCCTACAGCACTCACCTTCCTGTGTATTATACAACCGGTACGTGACGTTGAGGGCGTTTAACATGGAGGGTATTCCGCCCAAAAAGCTCTCTGTCTAAATGGACGCTCTCTAAACCCATTAGTGAAATTGGATCAGTGGAGTGAGTCTCAGACGGGGTGAGGAAAAGCCCAGATATCAGAAAGAGTGAGAGGCAGGAAGAGACGCAACAACTTCCTGTGACCTCTACTTAGGGCTTCTGGGATAGAGGTCACAGAGGTTTTATTTGGATTAGAGTTTTTTTTATTTTTGACATATGCTATAAAGCCGCCCCAGTTAGAGAAAACATTACAGTAATACACTGACGATAAAACAAAACAAAGCCAAAATAAAGGATGTTTAAGTCTAAGAGCAATTTAGAGCAGGGGTTCTCAAACCTCTCGTTCAATGTATTTTAACTATTCCACAGATAGCACACCTGATACAAATTGTCAACTCAATCATCAAGCACTTGACTAGGTGAATCAGGTGACTTAGTTCAGGGGATTCACTGAGGAGAGGTTTGAGAACCACTTATTTATATGCTCTGCAAACAATGCTTCAAACAGGTACTTTGGTTTTCCTTTCATAAACATTCTTCCTCAATGCCCACAGCACAGTAAAGTTAGGCAGACAGTGTACAGTAGAAGATTGTTCAAAGTGGGAGAACTTCAACTGTACAGTAGCCCCTTGAGACAGCTGGATAATTGACTTCACAAAGCAGCAAAACAACTAAAATCCTCTCAACAACTAGAGTAAAACTGGCCAAACCGTAGGTGTTTTCTTTACAGTACATCAAAATATCCCATTCCCAACAACCTTCAGGAAACGCTGAATGACAATAAGAAAAACTAACGATCTCTCTTTAGTCTTCTCTCAGTGGGTTTCTTCTAACCACCCACCAAACAGAGAGGAGGACCACTTTCTCCTTGGCCAGGCCCACTCTCTCCTGGCTGCCTGCCTACCCGCCAGCCTGGTTGAGTTCTAGTTTCTGCTCTGCTAACGTCACTGGGAGACTGGCCGGCGCTCCATGCTGGTAGGGAATAGGATTTCTCTGCATGTGTGTATGTGTCCGTGCGTGCAAACATGTGCCTCAGTCAGTCAGTGTTACATACCGTACATTCGGAAAGTATGCAGACCCCTTGACTTTTTCCACATTTTGTTACGATACAGCCTTATTCTAAAATGTATTAAATCGTTTTTTTCCCTCATCAATCTACACACAATACCCCATAATGACAAAGCAAAAATCAGGTTTTTAGACATTTTTCCACATTTATAAAAAATACTAAACTGAAGTATTACATTTACATAAGCATTCAGACCTTTTACTCAGTACTGTGTTGAAGCACCTTTCACAGCGATTACAGCCTTAAGTCGCCTTGGGTATGACGCTACAAGCTTGGCACACCTGTATTTGGGGAGTTTCTCCCATTCTTCTCTACAGATCCTCTCAAGCTCTGTGAGGTTGGATGGGGAGCGTCTCTCCAGAGAAGTTTGATCAGGTTCAAGTCTGGGCTCTGGCTGGGCCACTCAAGGACATTCAGAGACTTGTCCCGAAGCCACTCCTGTGTTGTCTTGGCTGTGTGCTTAGGGTCGTTGTCCTGTTGGAAGGTGAACCTTCACCCCAGTCTGAGGTCCTGAGCGTTTTGGAGCAGGTTTTCATCAAGAGTTTCTCTGTACTTTGCTCCGTTCATCTTTCCCTCGATCCAGACTAGTCTCCCAGTCCCTGCCGCTGAAAAACATCCCTACAACATGACGCTGCCACCACCATGCTTCACCGTAGGGATGGTGCCAGGTTTCCTCCAGACGTGACGCTTAGCATTCAGGCCAAAGTGTTCAATCTTGGTTTCATCAGACCAGAGAATCTTGTTTGAGTCTTTAGGTGCCTTTTGTCAAACTCCAAGCAGGCTGTCATGTGCCTTTTACTGAGTGGCTTCCGTCTTGCCACTCTACCATAAAGGCCTGATTGGTGGAGTGCTTCTGGAAGGGTCTCCATTTCCACAGAGGAACTCTAGAGCTCTGTCAGAGTGACCATCGGTTCTTGGTCACCTCCCTGACCAAGGCCCTTCTCCCCCAATTGCTCAGGTCACTGTGTTCTTGGGGACCTTCAATGCTGCAGAAATGTTTTGGTACCCATCCCCAGATCTGTGCCTCGACACAGTCCCGTCTCGGAGCTCTACGGACAATTCCTTCGACCTCTTGGCTTGGTTTTTGCTCTGACATGTACTGTCAACTGTGGGACCTTATGTAGACAGGTGTGTGGCTTTCATGTCCAATCAATTGAATTTACCACAGGTGGACCCCAATGAAGTTGTAGAAACATCAAGGATGATCAATGGAAACAGGATGCACCTGAGCTCAATTGCGAGTCTCATAGCAAAGGGTCTGAATACTTATGTAAGTCATTTTGTATTTTGTATACATTTGCTAAAAAAAATCTGTTTTCGCTTTCTCATTATGGGGTATTGTGTGTAGATTAAGGATTGTTTTTGCATTTAATCCATTTTAGAATAAGGCTGTAAAGGAACAAAATGTGGAAAAAGTCAAGGGGTCTGAATACTTTCAGAATGCACGTCAGAAGCACTGCCTCAGTGTGTGGCCCACGTCTTAACCAGCCCAGTACCCACTCCTCTCACTGTGCTGAAATCAATATGGGTACCTCTATGAGAGCAGCTCAGCCCAGCTCATGTCCACTGGGCTTTGTTAGACACAAACACAGGGAGGGCTTACTTACCAGCGGCAGTATTTTTAGCTACTATTGATCATATCAGGCCATATTTGGGTGGAGGATAGCACTTGAGTTTGAGTGGCTGGAGCTTCCAGTTTGTCTTGAAGGCGTAGAGGTAGCGGAAAGACTAAACCACTCAAATGTACAAAGTGCACACCGCAGCATACTCAACACTTAAAACGCCACCCAAAAAACACACATATTGAACTTCTAAAGACTGTTTCCAGTGAGTGTGGGTTTGTCTGTCTCTAACCACCAATATTCCTACTGTAGCCATGGGAAGCTGGGAACAACCACCACCAGCGATCTGGTACCCACCTGCCCAGAGCCTGGACCTTGGCTGTGTGTCTCTCCTCCAGCTCATCCAGGCGTCTCCTCAGGGCGTCTGTCTCCTGTCTCAGCCCAGCAGAGTGCTCCATCTCCCCATCCAGCAGGCTGCGCAGGGACCTGGAGCCCCGGAGGACACAACAGCACAATACTGTTAGCATACAGTCACACACACAACAGAACACTGGCATACACAGTCTGCTCACAACTCTCAGAAAACCCACAGACATACATAGCTCTAAATTCCCCTTGATTTTTCACGTCAAAGATCAACTCATCCCACCAACATTAGCAGAGAGGATCTCACATGTTCAGTTCATCCAGCTCATCCTTCCTGTTCATCATGGCTACTATGGCCTGGCGGAGCTCCACTGTGGACAGAGGACAGAGACCGTTAACAACACTGAGACAAACAAAACACAGACACAAACAAATTGATATGTATATGTACATCTGTACAAGTGTTTACTGTTCACATTTCTTTTACTCAGCTCTTATTTAAGTCTCATCATTAGCAGAGCTGACTGATACCTAAATACTAACCTGGTTCCATACTGTACTGTGCTGCCTGTAGCCAACTCTTCTGGCGTTGTCATGACTACACACGAGTTAGCTCCAGAACATAGAGCATGGGACCAGCCAGGCTACTAATATACTACCTCTGCCCAGATACACACTTTAGCACCATACAGTCTCAGCACAGCTCTGTATTCACATGACGGATATAGGCTAATATATAGCACTGCACTGAGAGAAGTAGGTCTATGGAAAAAGGGCCAAGATACGGCAGCCTTATGAATACCAAAGTATTTACTCAATTAAAAGCAAATGAATAATGCAGATCAGCTCTTGGCTACATTAACAGCAGGGAAGCGCAAAGAAGTGGAACGCGTTTTGGCCCCAGACACATTTCAAAAAGTAGGTTTACAACCCAAAGTGCCTGGTTGAGGAGGTGAAGAAGAGGATGATGAAGGAGAAGAAAAGGTAGAGGACAGCCCCATTATATCTGGAGCTCCCAATTCCACATCAGTGCTCCAGAAATAGGTGTGACATTTACAACAACCGTGCGTTCACCACAGGAAGCCAGCACCGGCAATCCATTAAGGAGCTTTATAGAGAGGCGCCCCTCTGTTGCACTACAACTGTGTGTGTGTGCTTGTGCGTATGTGGGTTTGTGTGTGATGCAGGCAGTGTATGGATTTGGACAATGGTTCCCATTACAGATCCAGTTAAACGGCAGACGCCATTATGGTGTTTTTTACTGCACACAATGTTCTCTATCTATACACACAAACACAAAAACACACACACAGCTCTTCTTTTGAGAGCTCCTAATCGTGTGAGTGTCCGACTATAGACGTGAGTCATGACTATAGATGTGCTGTGGGTCTAGATGTGCCGCCACACTCAGATCCCCTGCCCTAACTCACATTACAGGCTTAGTGTGTTCCACACACAGGAAACAGCCTCAATATGAGCATCAGCCGGGCTACCCTCTGCTAAACTTTAGGAAATTACGCAAATCACGTTCTGGAGTCGAAAACAGAGACAGTGTGTAAACTGTTGACTGGATCAGGGCATTTTACATTCCAGGAAGTGTTGAAAGACAGTAGAGCGGACGAAATGTCGATTAATGGTGTGTGTTGTTTACAGAAATGAAATCTATCAAATAAGACATGCTTTTCTGAGTGTAGCGTTCTGTTTCACTCATATCATCCTTTGTTACAGTAAACTGTAGGCTAGCTACCATTAGAGTACACAGAGGCACACTGACTCAGCAGTGCCATCACCTGGTTGAATAAAGGATTTTTTATTTTACCTTTATTTAACTAGACAAGTCAGTTAAGAACAAATTCTTATTTTTCATGACGGCCTAGGAACAGTGGGTTAACTGCCTTGTTCAGGGGCAGAACGACAGAACTGTACCTTGTCAGATTGAATCCCCAATCTTGCAACCTTTCGGTTACTAGTCCAACACTCTAACCACTAGGCTACCTGCCGCCCAAATGATCATCATACAGGATTCCATTCTTATTACCAAACACATGTACAGTATACCACACACACCCACTGTCATTGACTCTGGTAGACCAGGGGTGGCACTGGGCAGTACACTGGAGAGAGGTGCATTCTGGACCGGCGGGCTGGGCTCCAAGCTGTAGCACCACAGAGAGAGAGAGGTTACGTACATATCTCCATCCAATAACTCAAATCAAATGTTATTTGTCACATGCGCCAAATACAACAGGTATTACAGTGAAATGCTTACTTACAAGCCCTTAACCAACAATGCAGTTATAAGACCCCCAAAAAATAAAAGTAACAAATAATTAAAGAGAAGCAGTAAAATGACAATAGCGAGGCACCGGTTAGTCGAGTTAATTGAGGTACTATGTACATGTAGGTAGAGTTATTAAAGAGACTATGCATAGATAATACCAGAGAGTAGCAGCAGCGTAGAAGAGGGGGGAGGAGTATGGGGGCAATGCAAATAATCTGGGTAGCCAATTGACTAGATGTTCAGGAGTCTTATGGCTTGGGGGTAGAATATGTTTAGAAGCCTCTTGGACCTAGACTTGGCGCTCCGTGTGGTAGCAGAGAGAACAGTCTATGACTAGGGTGGCTGGAGTCTTTGACAATTTTTAGGGCCTTCCTCTGACACCGCCTGGTATAGAGGTCCTGGATGTCAGGAAGCTTGGCCCCGGTGATGTACTGGGCCGTTCACACTACCCTCTGTAGTGCCTTGTGGTCGGAGGCCGAGCAGTTGCCATACCGGGCAGTGATGCAACCCGTCAGGATGCTCTCGATTGTGTAGCTGTAAAACCTTTTGAGGATCTGGGGACCCATGCCAAATCTTTTCAGTCTCCTGAGGGGGAATAGGTTTTGTCGTGCCCTCTTCATGACTGTCTTGGTGTGCTTGGACCATGTTAGTTTGTTGGTGATGTGGACGCCAAGGAACTTGAATCTCTCAACCTGCTCCACTACAGCCCTGTCGATGAGAATGGGGGCGTGCTCGGTCCTCCTTTTCCTGTAGTCCAGAATCATCTCCTTTGTCTTGATCACGTTGAGGGAGAGGTTCTTGTCCTTGCACCAGACGGCCAGGTCTCTGACCTCCTCTCTATAGGCTGTCTCGTCGTTGTCGGTGATCAGGCCTACCACTGTTGTGTCATCGGCAAACTTAATGATGGTGTTGGAGTCGTGTCTGGTCGTGCAGTCATGAGTGAACAAAGAGTACAGGAGCGGACCCCGTGTTGAGGATCAGCGTGGTGGATGTGTTGTTACCTACCCTTACCACCTGGAGGCGGCCCATCAGGAAGTCCAGGATCCAGTTGCAGAGGGAGGTGTTTAGTCCCAGGGTCCTTAGCTTATTGATGAGCTTTGAACTCAAAATGATTGATCTGAGTGCAGTTTTCCTCCCACCCTTGTTAAGATGATGCTTATGTAAAATGGACTGACAACTTACTTGAACTGTAGCTGGGATCTGATCGTCTCGTAGTCGCCGACTGGACCTGTTGAATCTGTCTGTACAGGAAATGCAACCGTATCTTTCACTGAGCCGACTGAAACAAAATGAAAGTGAAAAACAATGAGAGAGAGAAAGTACCTAAATGCTGACGTATCTGTCTGGGTTTAATGCTTTCCATATTCTACAAAAGCTTAGTAAATTTACACTTCTCTGTTTTCTCATGAGCTTTATCACTAAGCAACCTCGCCCACTATTCTCTTTTAACACCAGTCTGCTGTTGCTATAGAAACTATCCCCAAAAATGAACACATATGAACCAACACATTATAACCAAAATTCTGTGGTTGTGTAAGAAATGACTGTTGGGCTCAGAGGACTGGGTTGAGAAACACTGCTGTAGAGGAGAGAAGCCTCACCTGGCTGAGCGTAGGAGTGGCTGGAGGCCACAGGAATGAGGATGTCTGAACTGTCATTATCAGTTATGGCCTGCAGGGCGCTCCACGTTGGCACTCTGTAACAGACAAACATGTTACAACACAGAAAAGTACACCTGTTCATATCAATCCTTGATTAGGAGTTTCTCTCCCTGCTTATTGAATAGTTAAGAAAGTGCTAGATGATGTATAGTCCTTAGTCTCCATGGATACTCACTGGTCAGCGCTGGCCGTGTCATGAAAGGGGCTCTGTGGCTGTGGCCTACTCTTGTATACCTCTTCCTCCTCATCATCATTATCAATAATCTTGGTGTCAGGCAGAGCTCTGGAGAAAGGAGGCGACCCGGCCCAGCTGACTATCCCAGGATCGGGCAGCCCGTTCTGGAGAGGCGAGAGGGAGAAGGAGGACTCCAGCGGGTAAATACCCTCCTCCAGACTGACCTGAGGAGCAGTGGTGCTCTCCTTGAGAGTGACAGTCCCCCCCCCCACCTCTTCCTCATCCTCCGCTCCCCCATCCAGGTCGTCGAAGGAGATGATGTTGGTGATTTTCTTTTTCCTCCGTCGCTCCTTCCTCAGGCCAGAGTCTGGAGAGGAGAGAGAAAACATGTAGTCAGTTTCATCTCCATGTTTGTTGCCGTATTATTCCTTCCCTGAGTGATAATATGAATAGAACTGAATATAAATAATTGTTTATATGCACTGTCCCCCTCAGTGTCTGAGTTCCTTGTAATTTCTCCTCCCTACCTGCGGAGACGCTGCGTGGCAGGACAGGCAGTGGGTCTGAGGATCCGTCGGGGCAGTGTGTAGGGGTGAAGCCTGGCACCACAGCGGTGGCAGTGCTGATCTCTCGGAGTAGAGTGCTCACCCCCTGGGTGGACTCCTTCCATAGGCTCCCTATGCCCTGGGTGGACTCCTTCAGGAGGTGGCTCACGGAGGAGGAGGAGCCGCCCGCCCGGGTTACACCGTTCAGGTCTGTGTTGTCGATGTTGATGGCAAACAGGATGGAGTTTAGTCCTGTGTGAAGGGTGGAGAGAGAGGAGAGGGTCTGGTTACTAGTCGTTCACACAGCACTAATGGTAGTGGATAAGGTGAGTTGGTTCCCCCCAACTACCAATGTATAGCTCCCTGAGAATTGGAAAAGTGCTACATAAATCCAAATCCATCAGCACTGCACTAGACACAGTAGATGGGTAAACTCAGATTGCAGGTCGCGGTGATAAGTACAACATAAGTATATAAGTATAACACTAAGTATAACACTCCCAATACTTTCAATGCATCTTCCCGTATTGGTGGGTAAACGCTTACACTAAATAGAAAAGCTGAGTAAACAGCGTTTACGCGCGTTCACCCTCCACTACACCACTGACTGCATATCACACAGGGAATAAGTGACTCAACTGTGACTCATGGCTTACTGTAAAGTAGCTCTCTGAATGGTAGAGACATGAATGTGTTTCACCAGAGGAATCCGAGTCATGCTCTCACCTGCAGCCATGGTGGGCAGCATGCTGGCTCGCTCCTCGTCCAGAATAAACGCCCAGTCTTCATAGAATGTACTAGAAAACACAAAGAAATAAGATATAGTGGCAAGAAAGGTCCAGACTCCACACACACACACTGACCTGAGATAAATACAGACATGCATACAAACAGACACGGACTCTTACCCGAGGCGTATGCCGTCTGCGAGCAGCGTGTGTAGGTAGCGTTCTAGTGAGTGTTCGTTGAGGGCACAGCGGAGCCAGGCGCGGCCGCGGCCCAGCTCAGAGAAGATGTGTCTCAGGGAGTAGAACCGCTGCAGCTCATGGCGGTTCAGATGCTCCTTCACATAGAGCCAGAACGTCAGCTCTGAGAGAGAGAAAGAGAAAAAGAGAAAGAGAGAGATGCACCAAAAAGAAAGTGAATGTCCACTGCTTGCTACTCCCAAGATCTATATCCTCTAACACAGCTAGAATTTGAACTAATTTCTGCGCACTTAAAGCCATTTCTTACCAGCTGAAGCTTCTGAATGGCCATGTCAAAGGTCAGAGATCAAAAGGTCAGAGATCAAAAGGTCAGAGAGCAGCCAGTAAAAGCTTAAAGATCATCTAAGTAATCACAGTTCTAAACCATCATATTCATCCACTGACTAATTAGCCATGTTCACACCTTCCTCCTTTTCCTCTGTCTCATCAAGACCTCAACAACTCCCCAGAGGATAGAGTCACCCAACACATCACCTATTGGCCAACAGTTTTCACTCTTTATATAACACCCAACTTGCAAGACAGTTTGAAAGTCTGTTCGCTGTAAGTTTTCAAATTCTTGATAATTAGTGTGAATAACTGCTATGGAGGTCTCTCTTTAGCATAGCATTACCATATGGCCTTAGAACAATGTGTTATAAAACAGCCTGTTTCCCTCTGTAGCACTGGACTTATTAAACACTGATTATGGTAGCTGTGTCCCAGAGTTCTCTCTCCATCATCACCAAGGCTTTGTTAACTGGGACAGGAAGGGCTAATGGAGAGGCCCAATGAAGTAAAAGATTATCTAGAAACTTGAAGTTTTGTAATTTCCTAAATACATAATCTATGTCTAAAAACAACAATGCAAAGTAAAAACAAGTTGACATTGAGGTTAAAGTGTGCCTTCTCAATTTAACAAATGTTGCTAAGCGTTGCTTTAGACAAATTCAAGATGTTCTTTGTATGAAACATCTTAAATTACAGTTTACTTTGAGCAAATTCAGAATTTGCGATTAATCGTGATTATTCACAGCAAACCCTGCAATTAACTTAACGAAATGTTTGAATTGTTTGACAGCCCTAACAACAACAACATCTGGTCCACTGACACCTCTTTTAAAAAGTGTACAGCCAGGATTGTCGGTTTGAATTTTACCACTGCTTCTTTTAAGAAACCACAACAGGTGCTGGGCTGCCCTCAGAGAGAAAGAGAGAGAATTTTCTTTCTTGTCGTTTTTGACTAAATCTGTTGCATAACCCTCTGGTTTCACAGCCAGTATCTGCACCTGGTTTCTCTATCAGTCGTCCTACAGCATCTGTTTCCTGCATGGAGAGTAGACACTCATCACAGCCGTTCTCTCCTACTCAGGTGAGTAAAGTATTCTCAGGTCTCCAGTTTCCCAGGCTAATATTAGGTATGTTTCTTTTCTTGTTTTTATAGCACCTTGCACTTGTACCTTTTCTATTCTTTCGAGCATCGATTCAATTAAGTCTATTATTTTAGCATCTTGGCCTCCTTTGGTTATTCCTTTTCACGGTTTGAGTGCAAGTAGCTTTAGAACTCTACTAATATTAGGCTGTTACTAGGGAAGTCGAATGAATGGGCTGCTGCACAATCACTATGGGGAGCTCTTTCTAGAGTCCCCGGGTTAAATTAGAGCATTTTTAAAATCTCTAAAACGGTTTAACTAGTGAGAAATATATGTGAATATTGAAAAAAAATCTGAGCGTTTGCTAGATTTACTATCATCCTAAACTGAGATATTGAATTATTTTGCCATATCGAATGAATGTATATTATGTTACTTTCCATGATCTGGACAGTATGCATTACTACATTACACAAGCTGACGTTTTGCCACATGGAATTGGGGGGAATTACACATCCTATAGAAAAAGTTTATAGTCAACACAAGATCAATTGCTTAAAACAGATCAATATCTACGGTTTTGTACTGTTCCTTTTTGTCATACTCACTGGGGGTCGCAGGACTTAGAACGCAGCTATACATTTATTTCTCAAATGCACAGATAGTTTGGGGTGGTATCACTATATAAGTTGCTGGCCACACACCAATACACTGATTTTACAGTCAAATTACCACTTAAATAGCAGCCAACCGTTGTCACTGATTCTATCCTATGGCGGGTCGTGATTTGATGACGTTACCTAACAGAAAAAGTGTTTGTTCCCTTTTCCATGATGGCAGCCTCCCGCCATCCCAAAATATAGATATAAGCCTTCTACAAGTTCTCATCTGACCAACCATGTATAGGTTATTCCGTGTGGCCTTTGAATAGTGTTCGTTTAAACAGCCCTACACCGCAAATGTTTGCCCCCGTTCTATTGATTTCAGCGTGATATCGATGGAAGTGATTAACATAAAAAGTGCTGCTTTACACTTACCGGGTTTGCGATCCACTTGAATCAAAATTCAACACTTAAAAATGTAGCTAGATGTCTTCTACAAATTGTACTCTAACCAGTGATGAACACATTATTCCCAGATTCAGTGGTTTTTTTTGCTGTGTTAGTTCTTATAGTCTGACTCAGTCATATACCTCTCATCTGACCAAAATCTTCAAGGGCCCCCAGTGCAGATAAAGGTTACCAGTACTTCCTGGAAAAACTTTTTTTTTTATACTTCATATCACTGTAATCTGTTTCCAGGTCATGTGACTGTACCTGCTTCAGTCTTGCTGGTGAATCCTGCAGCCTGCTTGATGGCAGCAGCAGTGAGAGCCAGTCCTTTACTCTTCCTCAGGCCATGCTGGAGGACAGCCTCAAACTGGGCACACAAACAGATCACCCTACAGGGGAGATACAAACACAAGCATTACAATACATCACACACATGCACACACACATTATACATAACACACATTACACATACACACACAAAACATCAGTAAATCATATCAGTTTTAAAATAATAAAGCACATTGGTACCTGCTGTCTAAATCTGAGGCGATCTCCTTTCTTCCTCCAAAGCGGATTTGGCACTGAACAGACATGAAGAATGAAGATGACATGGCTAGCAAAATAACTATGATGCAACACTTTTACTTCCTCAATGGTAGCCTGCCAGCTAAAGTCCACAACATCAAACCAGGTTGAGAAAGAACAATGTGCACAGTATTATGCCTTATAAACAGTAGAGAGTAGATAAGTTCACTGTAATTACACTGTAAAAGCACATCATTATGAGTTTATGATTACATTACTAATTTTAACATAGCTGTAACGCACTCCTCTTCAGTGGAGATTATCCATAGTAGAGGAGGGCAATAGGACGGCTAACATAACCTGTCCTTTCACGTACAGTGCAGCTAACCTAACCTGTCCTTTCACGTACAGGGCAGCTAACCTAACCTGTCCTTTCACGTACAGGGCAGCTAATATAACCTGTCCTTTCACGTACAGTGCAGCTAACCTAACCTGTCCTTTCACGTACAGGGCAGCTAATATAACCTGTCCTTTCACGTACAGGGCAGCTAATATAACCTGTCCTTTCACGTACAGGGCAGCTAATATAACCTGTCCTTTCACATACAGGGCAGCTAACATAACCTGTCCTTTCATGTACAGTGCAGCTAACATAACCGGTCCTGACACGTACAGTGCAGCTAACATAACCTGTTATGACACGTACAGTGCAGCTAACATAACCTGTTATGACACGTACAGTGCAGCTAACATAACCTGTTATGACATGTACAGTGCAGCTAACATAACCTGTTATGACACGTACAGTGCAGCTAACATAACCTGTTATGACACGTACAGTGCAGCTAACATAACCTGTTATGACACGTACAGTGCAGCTAACATAACCTGTTATGACACGTACAGTGCAGCTAACATAACCTGTTATGACACGTACAGTGCAGCTAACATAACCTGTTATGACACGTACAGTGCAGCTAACATAACCTGTTATGACACGTACAGTGCAGCTAACATAACCTGTTATGACACGTACAGTGCAGCTAACATAACCTGTTATGACACGTACAGTGCAGCTAACATAACCTGTTATGACACGTACAGTGCAGCTAACATAACCTGTTATGACACGTACCGTGCAGCTAACATAACCTGTTATGACACGTACAGTGTAGCTAACATAACCTGTTATGACACGTACAGTGCAGCTAACATAACCTGTTATGACACGTACAGTGCAGGTATAAATGTTGCTGATGATTGTTGTGTTATGATTGTTGTGACCCCTCACCTAATCTCTCGTGGACAGATCTACGTAAACATAACTGGTACCGTAACCATAGAATCTGTCGGGAAGGAATGGGATGCGTGGGATAACAAGCTGTAGTAGTTCCAATGTTTGGGTTTTTCCATCACTGGTTATTTGGACAAATCACGATTTTGCAGGCGTTAACATCTTTCGAATTTCGGAAGGGGAGGGGACATTTGGCCGGTAACTTGCAGAGAGAGAGTGAAGCTCCTCGTTAAATCTCTTCTCTTAACATGTATGGACCCAGAACTTAATCGAGCAGCTGACCAATTATGCAAGACTTCCGAGATTACCATTCACCTGTTTGACAGCGTCCAGCAGCCTCTCTAGCAGGTGTTGTCTCTTTGCGTCATTCTGCTGAGGGCCTGGAAAGGAGAAGGAGGGCGATCATACAAACATGACCGTCTGTCAGTTTGGTAGTCTCATCTCAGATTTCTGGCCTAAGCGTGACTAGCCTGCATAATGGACAAGTAATCTCTGGCTAAATCACAGAGCTGTACAACTATTTCACCAAGCTTATCAGAAATGTATACATTAATGTGTTCCACAAAGAAGAATATGATTTGGTCAAATATATCTTTATTCTACAGTAGGAAAATGACATAACACATTTTGGAGATACTGTAATAACAAGAAACGGTTGTTGTAATTAGTATTCACCAACAAATACATGCAGTTTGCTAAGAAAGTACTACCTTGGAGAAAGTAATGGGCTAGATGAGGTTGGTCAGGACTCAGGAGCAATAACAAAATAGGTCTAATATGGTTCGAGGGGTTTCTCTTTGATGTATCAACAATTGATTTATTCATGACTTCTATGATGTCATGCAGTCAAGCCATAATTCGATTTGCATGAGGAGATTCAAGATACCCGCGGGAAGAGTCATTATCTATCCTTTACGCCTGCCTAAACTCATTAATAGAATGATGCGTTGTCATCCATTCTAAACCTCATTGTTTTAATAGGCCTATATGTGCACAAAACATATACAATTCCTGTAATAAACCAAAGCCATTTCAATTGGTGATGGTAGAACAAAAAGTGTTTGTTTTTTTAGCTACAACTCACCGTTCATTCTGTCAGTCCGAGTCGTTAGTGTTGTTGTTGACACACCACATGTAAACTAGTTCATAGCTCTTCGGTTCGACATGGTGGAAATCCAGAATTCTATTGCTATTCTGTACGAACCGAACCCTGGGAGGCAGAGAGCACTACTTCCATGATTTTGCCCTCCCTTCTTCCCATCAACCCAACCGGGGTCCGTAGCCCACTGTTGCGCATGTCGGCTGGAACTACAGAGGCCTGCGAGTAGCCGTTTATCACTATCGCTATAAGAGTTAAACCGAGTCACATTTGTAGATCAAATGTTTGACTTACAAACCCAGACGCACTTGTAGTTTCAGTGACTGGACTGTCGTAGCTCTGGTTAATCTATAAATTGTAATAAATTACATTTATTGTGCCACTGCCCGCAAAGCGAAACATCGTCGGCACTGCAGGTCACATGACCAGACACACCGTTGTCATATGATAGGGTAGGGGTGGTGTGGGATCTGTAGTTCGTTAATATAACCTCTGTTAAACATTCACTTCTTTTCAAACACATTCATTGATAGTTTTCGCTTTCTATGGCAAGCAGTGTGTGTGTGTGTGTGTGTGTGTGTGTGTGTGTGTGTGTGTGTGTGTGTGTGTGTGTGTGTGTGTGTGTGTGTGTGTGTGTGTGTGTGTGTGTGGGCGGGAGGGAGGGAGGGAGGGAGGGAGGGAGGGTAGACTAGAGACATCAAGCTACAAAGCCAGACCTCCACAACCCCGTCTTTCCCTCTGTAATTTAATCTGTGTGGTTAAAGATCTGTACTGTCTTGGTTGTGACCAGTATGGTGGTGCCCTCCTCTGTGGAAGGGACAGGCAGGTTGGCGTTGCAGTCGGGAGTCTGGCTGTTTGTTCCCTCCTGGAGAACCATGGCTCCAGCTCCACTCGTCAAGCTGTCTTGTCCCATGATAACCACTGTCTGCTCAGGGACATCATAAGAGACCCTCTCAGTCCCAGGACACTCTGCTTCCTGTAGTCGTGATACTGGGAGATAACATTGCAGTGAGTTACATACTGTATGATAGAGATATAGGGTTAGGCAATGTATTGGGTATAGTCACAAGAATATGCATTCGAGTCATTCATTGTAGTTCTTCACAGAGTTTTTACATTTGACTTATCATTATTGGAGGGGAATTTCCATTCATCACAAATGAGTGAATCAATCACCAATCAGATGTGGAAGCATTGTCACATATTGTGACAGATAGGCGTAACCTGTGTGCCTGCTACTAACAGCGAATCACTGTATAATCATTTCCCATCATATGAAAGGTAAAGCAAGCTATGTCATATTATGACTGACATGCAGATTCTGTAACCTGTCTGCTGATAACAGACCATCACTATATAACCACATATCACCTCCCTATGCTTCTTTGTGTTTTATCTTACATTTGTTCCTTGGGAAACGTCTGCATGTCTTCTTCCTCAGTACCTGCAGCAGCAGCAGGAGAGTAGTAAAAGCACACAGGAACACAAACAGCCAGACCAGGGTCAGACGAATGTTGAACGGCTCAGGGGCTTTGCTCTCTGATGCTGGACAGGTTAACAGAAAAACATATGTCCATAATGCTCATACTTATCCTACAGATTCACTGGGCCAGCTTCATTTGTCTATGCCTCCTTCACTTGAGTATAAGGACTAACAATACAATGTCTCACATAACAATTCAGATGGCAATATTTATAACAATGCTCAAACATATTCTATAACAATAACAAATATAATCATGTTTATTCATATACAGCTGCATAATAATTTCAGAACTCAAATGATCAAAAGTTAGAAATGTTAAAACAGTATTGTACTTACATTGAGTACAGTATGTTGTGCAAACCCTGGGTGGTGAATTGCATCGTAAATAGCATTGTTTACACTCCTCGACTAGCCCATCATAGTAGTATCCCAGTCCACACTGTCCTTCTGACATAGCAATACAGTATAAGACAATCAAGAATAAGATCTGAAATAGATGCTGAAATGGTTTACTTTCCAGTTTCAGTGACTGAGATTGACTGGGCAGTTATGGGGTTCTGGTTTTAAAAGAGAATACATAATATGTAAATAATGTGTAATGTAGGGGAAATCCCTCTGCTACACAGAGACTGGTGAGATTTCAGAACGAGAGAGGAACTATACCCACAGCACGAGGGTGTTATTCACCACAGAAAGTAGGTAAATGCACTGAGTACCCCCCGCCCCCCAGTCTATTAACTAATGATGTCACCAGGCAGGACAAAACTCCATCCCACTGACACAGACTGAAATTTCATGTTGTCTTTTAAATAGATCTTACACTCAAACAGAATTATAATTTTCACAATTTCACAATATAATTCCAACCTCAAAGTGTGGATGTAGCACGCGCTCAAGCAGGTATATTTCACTGGTCACCCCCAAAGCCAATTCCTCTTTGGCCGCCTTTCCTTCCAGTTCTCTGCTGCCAATGACTGGAACGAACTGCAAAATTCACTGAAGCTGGAGACTCATATCTTCCTCTCTAACTTTATGCATCAGCTGTCAGAACAGCTTACAGATCATTGCACCTGTACATAGCCCATCTGTAAATAGCCCACCCAACTACCTCATCCCCATATTGTCATTATAATTTTTTTTTCTCCTTTGCACCCCAGTATCTTTACTTGCACATTAATCTTCTGCACATCTATCACTCCAGTGTTTAATTGCTAAATTGTAATTTATTTCACCACTATGACCTATTTATTGCCTTACCTCCCTAATCTTACTTCATTTGCAACACACTGTATATAGACTTTTCTATTGTGTTACTGACTGTACGTTTCATTATTCCATGTGTAACTCTGTGTTGTTGTTTGTGTCACACTGCTTTGCTTTATCTTGGCCAGGTCGCAGTTGTAAATGAAAACGTGTTCTCAACTGGCCTACCTGGTTAAATAAAGGTGAAATCAAAAATATATATATACAGTGCCTTCAGAAAGTATTCACACCCATTGATTTTTTCCAAATTGTGTTGTGTTACAAAGTGGGATTCAAATAGACTTAATTTTCATTTTTTTGTCAACAATCTACACAAAATACTCTGTAATGACAAAGTGTAATTCTAACATTTGTAAAGAATTTAAATATGAAAAATAAAACACTAATATATCTATTAGTGTTAGTATTCAATCCCCTGAGTCAATACATGTTAGAATCCCCTTTGGCAGCGATTATAGCTGTGAGTCTTTCTATAAGTCTCTAAGAGCTTTCCACACCTGAATTGTGCAACATTTGCCCATTATTCTTTTCAAACTTCTTTAAGCTTTGTCAAATTGGTTGTTGAGCATGGCTAGACAACCATTTTCAGGTCTTGACAATTCAAGCAGATTTAAGTCAAAACTGTAACTCGGCCACTTAGGAACATTCACTGTCTTCTTGGTAAGCAACTCCAGTGTAGATTTGGCCTTGTGTTTTAGCTTATTGTCCTGCTGAAAGGTGAATTAATCTCCCAGTGTCTGGTGGAAAGAAGACTGAACCAGGTTTCCTCCAGGATTTTGCCTGTGCTTAGCTCCATTACATTTCAACTCACCTGTCCTTAATGACTACAAGCATACCCATAACATGATGCAGCCACCACTATGCTTGAAAATATGAAGAGCGGTACGCATTAATGTGTTGTATTGGATTTGCCACAAACATAACACTTTATATTCAGGACAAAAAGTGAATTGCTTTGCCACATTTTTTGCAGCATTATTTTAGTGCCTTGTTGTAAACAGAATGCATGTTTTGGAATATTTTTATTCTGTACAGGCTTCCTTCTTCTCACTCTGTCAATTAGGTTAGTATTGTGGAGAAACTACGATGTTGTTGATCCATCCTCAGTTTTCTCCTGTCACAGCCATTAACTCCGTAACTGTTTTAATTAAATCCCTGAGCAGTTTCCTTCCTCTCTGGCAACTGAGTTAGTAAGGACGCTTGTATCTAACTTACACATAAGTCCCTGTCGATGACAAGCACACCCATAACATGATGCTGCTGCCACAATACTTGAAAATACACAGGGTTTCACTCTGTATTGTGTTGGATTTGACCCGAACCTGTAGTTTTTAATTTAGGCCAAAAAGTAAATTTATTTGCCATATTGTCTTGCAATATTACGTAATAGCATTGTTGCAAACATAATGGATGATTTAGAGTGGGTTTTTTAAACACTTTGTCATACAGGCCAGTAATATGGGGTGAATGCAATGTTGTTGATTCCTTTGTACTTTCAAGTATTGTGGTGGCAGCAACATGTTACCCGTATGCTTGTCACCGGTAAGGACTGTGGAGTTTGTTAGGAAATATGAAATGAGAAAAGCCCGGGTAAAAAGTTAGAGGAAAACCACGTCAGTCTTCTGAAAACCTAACCCGGGGTTAGGGTTTTATTTTTCTGCGAGACAATCGGACTGTTAACTTAAGAGGCCCATCAGACAAATTCTTTGGCCACCATAACTATTTCCCCAATTGGCCTGGTTTACCACACGGAGCCATGCTGTTCTGTCTGCCGATGTAATAGCACGAGGGGGCCACAACAGACTTTGGTCCGTCGCGACGTCCCTCTAAGGCCTTTCTGCTAACTTGCTAGCTGTCTGAAGCCACTCACTGGACTCCTTTGATTCACTCGGCTATGCATGCCTCTCGCTAACATCAATATACCTTGTCCATTGCTGTTTTGGTTAGTATTTATTGCCTTATTTCACCGTAGAGCCTCTAGCCCTGCTCAATACGCCTTATTTAATACTTTAGTTCCACCTACCACACATGCGATGACATCATCTGGTTTAAATGATATTTTTAGAGACAATATCTCTATCATCGTCACTCTATGCACAGGCTTACCCCCAAATGTATTCACATCCTATCATACCTTCTGTCTGTACATTATGCCTTGAATCTACTCTACCGTGCCCAGAAATCTGCTCCTTTTACTCTCTGTTCCGAACGTACTAGGCGACCAGTTCTTTTAGCCTTTAGCCCTACCCTTATCCTACTCCTCCTCTGTCCCTCTGGTGATGTGGAGGTTAATCCAAGCCCTGCAGTGCCTAGCTCCACTCCCATTCCCCAGGCGCTATCATTTGTTGACTTCTGTAACCGTAAAAGCCTTGGTTTCATGCATGTTAACATTAGAAGCCTCCTCCCTAAGTTTGTTTTATTCACTGTCCTAGCACACTCTGCCAACCCGGATGTCCTAGCCGTGTCTGAATCCTGGCTCAGGAAGACTACCAAAAACCCTGAAACTTCCATCCCTAACTATAACATTTTCCGACAAGATAGAACTGCCAAAGGGGGCGGTGTTGCAATCTACTGCAGAGATAGCGTGCAGAGTTCTGTCTTACTATCCAGGTCTGTACCCAAACAATTCGAGCTTCTACTTTTAAAAAATCACCTTTCCAGAAACAAGTCTCTCACCATTGCCGCTTGCTATAGACCACCCTCTGCCCCCAGCTGTGCCCTGGACACCATATGTGAACTGATTGCTCCCCATCTATCTTCAGAGCTCGTGCTGCTAGGTGACCTAAATTGGGACATGCTTAACACCCCGGCCATCATACAATCTAAGTTTGATGCCCTCAATCTCACACAAATTATCAATGAACCCACCAGGTACCACCCCAAAGCCGTAAACACGGGCACCCTCATAGATATCATCCTACCCAACTTGCCCTCCAAATACACCTCTGCTGTTTTCAACCAAGATCTCAGCGATCACTGCCTCATTGCCTGCATCCGTAATGGGTCTGCGGTCAAACGACCACCCCTCATCACTGTCAAACACTCCCTAAAACACTTCAGCGAGCAGGCCTTTCTAATCGACCTGGCCCGGGTATCCTGGAATAAATGTAAGGTTTTTGCCTGGTCATTCTTTAAAAATGCCATCTTAAATAAGCATGCCCCTTTCAAAATATTTAGAACCAGGAACAGATATAGCCCTTGGTTCTCTCCAGACCTGACTGCCCTTGACCAGCACAAAAACATCCTGTGGCGTTCTGCATTAGCATTGAATAGCCCCCGTGATATGCAACTTTTCAGGGAAGTTAGGAACCAATATACATAGGCAGTTAGGAAAGCTAAGGCAAGCTTTATCAAGCAGAAATTTGCATCCTGTAGCACAAACTCAAAAAAGTTCTGAGACACTGTAAAGTCCATGGAGAATAAGAGCACCTCCTCCCAGCTGCCCACTGCACTGAGGCTAGGAAACACTGTCACCACCGATAAATCCACTATAATTGAGAATTTCAATAAGCATCTTTCTATGGCTGGCCATGCTTTCCATCTGGCTACCCCTACCCCGGTCAACAGCCATGCACTCCCCACAGGAACTCGCCCAAGCCTCCCCCATTTCTCCTTCAACCAAATCCAAATAGCTGATGTTCTGAAAGAGCTGCAAAATCTGGACCCCTACAAATCAGCCGGGCTAGACAATCTGGATCCTCTTTTTCTAAAATTATCTGCTGAAATTGTTGCAACCCCTATCACTAGCCTGTTCAATCTCTCTTTCGTATTGTCTGAGATTCCCAAAGATTGGAAAGCTGCCGCAGTCATCCCCCTCTTCAAAGGGGAGACACTCTAGACCCAAACTGCTACAGACCTATATCTATCCTACGCTGCCTTTCTAAGGTCTTTGAAAGCCAAGTTAACAAAAAGATTACCGACCATTTAGAATCCCACACTACCTTCTCCGCTGTGCAATCTGGTTTCAGAGCTACCCGTCACTACTCTGGACGGCTCCGACTTAGAATATGTGGATAACTACAAATACCTAGGTGTCTGGTTAGACTGTAAACTCTCCTTCCAGACTCACATTAAGCATCTCCAATCCAAAATTAAATCTAGAATTGGCTTCCTATTTTGCAACAAAGCATCCTTCACTCATGCTGCCAAACATACCCTCGTAAAACTGACCATCCTACCGATCCTCGACTTCGGCGATGTCATTTACAAAATAGCCTCCAACACTCTACTCAACAAATTGGATGCAGTCTATCACAGTGCCCTCCGTTTTGTCACCAAAGCCCTATATACTACCCACCACTGCAACCTGTATGCTCTCGTTGGCTGGCCCTCGCTTCATACTCGTCGCCAAACCCACTGGCTCCAGGTCATCTACAAGTCTCTGCTAGGTAAAGCCCCACCTTATCTCAGCTCACTGGTCACCTGTCACGAGAATTTTCAATCCCAATGATAATAACTAACAATTATTAAAGCTTTGACTAATTCCCGAGGTTTGTAAGACCCTGGGTTTAATAATAATTAGGCAAAGACTCAGCTTATGCAAAAGGTTCGTACAGTTTATTCACGAGAACGTTCTAAAGTCCACAATACAAAGACATGCCATTTTATAACTCACTCCCTACTTAGGCACATACCTCCACACAAACAGTAGATAGCCTACGCACATACATACACATGAACAGTAGGTGGAATGTATCCTTCCCCATGGTTCTCACCACTGTTAATCACTACCAAACTGGCAGTTCCATCCCCCCGAGATTAGAGGAACCTTGAAAGGACTCCCTGTCCTATCGTAAGTTTCTCAGAGTTCTAGCCAGGTCAGGTCATACACAGTTTAATTGTTCTCGGTATCTTCTTAGTCACACACACACACATTTCTCTCCCTCACATGTCTGTACCGAACCTTATTGGACTTACATTTAGTACTTTAATTATTCATTATACATGCTACATAAACTAATAATCACTAATAGTTACGTTTCAGGGTGGAATTCTTTAATCATTACCTTTAAGCATATAAATTCCCTTATCGTCACCATAGCAGCACCCACTTGTAGCACGCGCTCCAGCAGGTATATCTCACTGGTCACCCCCAAAGCCAATTCCTCTTTTGGCCACCTTTCCTTCCAGTTCTCTGCTGCCAATGACTGGAACGAACTGCAAAAATTATTGAAGCTGGAGTCTCATATCTCCCTCACTAGCTTTAAGCACCAGCTGTCAGAGCAGCTCACAGATCACTGCACCTGTACATAGCCCATCTATAAACAGCCCATCCAACTACCTCATTCCCATACTGTATTTATTTATTTATCTTGCTCCTTTGCACCCCTGTATCTCTACTTGCACGTTCATCTTCTGCACATCTACCATTCCAGTGTTTAATTGCTATATTGTAATTACTTCGCCACCATGGCCTATTTATCACCTTATCTTACCTCATTTGCACTCACTGTATATAGACTTTTTGTTTTCTTTTTCCTACTGTATTATTGACTGTATGTTTTGTTTATTCCATGTGTAACTCTGTGTTGATGTATGTGTCGAACTGCTACGCTTTATCTTGGCCAAATGAGAACTTATTCTCAACTAGCCTACCTGGTTAAATAAAGGTGAAATTAAAAAAATGGTCCAGTCTCAGTCCTGACTTAAATCTGTTTAAAAAATCTGAGACAAAGTTTAAGTATTGCTGTCAATCAACGATTCCAACCAAAATGTAGAGAGCTTGAGAAATTTGGACAAACATGATGTATATATCAGTGTGTTGATACACACAAGAAACTGTTGAGTGTGAAAACCCCAGCAGCGTTGCAGTTCTTGACACAAACCAATGTGCCTGGCTTGACACCTACTACCCTGTTCAAAGACACTTAAATCTTTTGTCTTGCCCATTCACCCTCTGAATGGCACACACACAATCCATGTCTCAATTGTCTCTCAAGGCTTAAAAGCCTTCTTTAATCTGTCTCCTCCCCTTCATCTACACTGATTGAAGTGGATTTAACAAGTAACATTAATAAGGGATCATAGGTTTCACCTGCTTAGTCTATGTCATGGAGAGAGCAGGAGTTCTTAATGTATATGTTTTGAACACTCAGTATATATTGATATTTATATTTGTACTGCACTGTTGAAGAGAGCTTGCAAGTAAGCATTTCACTGTTCCGTTTACACCTGCTGTATCCTGTGCATGTGACAAACTTTGATCTGTTGTACATTTTTATTTTGCTATAAATAGTTTATAAACAATTCACAAAATATGACTTTAGAAAGAAATGCAGAGGTATGTTATTGTACAAAATAATGTTACATTTACAGTGACGCTATCAAATGCCATGTTATGAACAATTATATAGTCTCAGAGTGCAATCAATCTCATTACTCTAATCAGCTACTTTGTTGGCACAGTCACAGTGTGCAATGCATCTTCGGGTTCCTGCAGACTGCTCTTGGATCCAGAGAAAATGCTCTTAACCTGCATTGGGAAAAAAATAACATAAGTATACTAAATAATTAAAAGGGATTCTATTCTTTCCTAAAAATGTCTCAAATTAATTATTTTGAGGAGCATTTGTAAGGATTAATGCAACAATTCTACTTAATCAAAACATAAGAATGAAAATTAATTTGCATGTGCACGTTTTTTGGCACCATTATCAGCAAAATTATCTTATACCACTTATGCAGAGTACAAAGTCTGCCATTTTATCTACAAAATAGCAGATAGGTAGACATGTGGACTCTTTCCAGTGACCTTGATGTTGTTTAATCATTACCAGTGAGGCAAATATAGGCTTATTTTGCCTGCTTATCCGAAACATTACATTATGATTCAGTTAATGAAATGTCTATTATGGGCTTATAACAGAACACTATTATTATGATGTTGCCAATAGTTAAACTTGAAACGAAATTACCTGTAAAATCATATTGCCAGTGTCTGTCTGGTAAGTTCATTAGATGAAGCTTCTGTTGTGTTCTGATAAATAACGGAAAGAGTGACAGGGGCTTGCTGCTGGTTAGAGGTAACATTTCCATCCGTTGTTCGGGGCCGCTCTCCCTTGGCACTCCCGTTCCTTCGGAATGAGTTCCTAATTCCGTTAGTGAGACCGTTGGAAACCTTCCTGACAACACCGCTGATCCCTTTGTTCTTTAGTTTGACCAAGCCAACGTCATCCTCCAGTTCCTCAGGTGGCACCTCGATGTTCCCCGAGAACCAGAACACCCACCAGATGAGACTGAGGAAGATGATGACGGCCCCTGCATAGATGAACAAGTCGTGGCAGAATATGTCTGCAAACACCCCGGTCAGCAATATAAACACTCCAACTACGTCGTGGCCCACCGCAAACCAAAAGGCACATTTACAGCGACCAAGTCCCCGATATCTCCTCTCCGCGACCTCCACTTCCCTTTCTTGTATTTGCGCCATGGTAACGGAAGTTAAATATTTCCTTTTCAAAAAGTTATTTGAAGTCCAGAAAGTAATGTCATTTCCAAAAGTGCCGACTCAGGTGCGGACACAAGGTGATGTGCGATGACGCGCCTTTGGACTGTTGGAGAACGCAGTCTCAGGGACGCAACATACTGAGAGCACACAGTAAAATTGTTCAAAGTACATTCACCTTGGGTTTTTAGTACAGCTTTACGAGACATGATCTTCTTTGATGATACTTTATCAGATATTTAGAAATCATTTTAAGGTGCATCTTAAAAAGGCAAAAGAATGGTCCTTTCTGAAGTTCCCTTGTGAAAAATAAAAATTCAGCTGTCAGTAAATGACAGTATAACCAGTTAAATAAAAAAAACATCCAAGTGTCTCTAATAAATAAAAGTCTATATTATTTAAAAGACAAAATTAGGATTCCAACCACACTAAACCAAATGTCCAACTGAGCCAACAGAACATCTGAAGAATGGATCACCCCTTACCCTTTCCATCACACACTGCTGAGGGACCTGCTTGTGCTCCTGGCCCCCAGCCCCATACGTCTCTGCTTGTCCTTCAGGATGGGTATCCAGACCAGCCCTACCACTACAAACATCATTCCAATGGACAGGCAGACCGGGGCAGTGGCATCGGGGGTGTCCGTCACACCAGACGAGTGGAGGAGAATCAGCACCGCACCCGCGCCCAGCATCAGGGCTCCCATCACCATGACGATGATAGGTTTGTGTATGTAGGCCCAGCGAGGTGGTTCTGGAGTATTGGGGTCAAGTTCTGGACACAGGACTCTCCTCACAGAATCCTCTGTTCTTGGAAGCTCTTCTGATGATGCCATCCTCATAATAAATTATGCGATGACTGTTTTGTCAAAATCAGGCGCTCTTGAGTGAAAAGCTGCCCTTACTAAACTGCAATTGTTCCTCAAAGTGAAATATATGTATATTTTGGAGACCCGGCTTATGTTTCACTTCATGACCTCTTGGACAACGGCAACTAACTTGCATTAACATGTATACTTTTTCTTCTGCCTTTCTAATGCTTACCAACAACAACCTCCCTACTGATGTTAGCCTGACTGCTCGGTTGTTTCCTAAAGCCCACTCACCTCATCTCATCCCATATATTTCCACCCAGTTAACCACACCCACATCAAATAGGGAGGGGTAGTTCAATACTAGACAGACGTGGACCACCTGTAGGCGTGTATTGTCAAAACTTGCTAGCTAACTCCGGCAGCTTTTACATTCATGTGAAAACAGTGCTGAACAAATAAATGACTTTGCTTCAAATGGATATTACAGAAATTATATTTAGAAATCAATGTTAGACATTGCACTTAAAAGAGCACTATAGTGAACAACCCAGTCTGTGATATTAGAAAGGCAAACATGCCCTGTAAGGATCAGGCAGCAGCTGCACAACCATGTTATGATCTCATCAACAATAGCCTTGTCATCTAATACCAACAGTCTATTGTATTTGGACAGTGTTTACCATGGTAAACATCACTCAAGGCTAATGCATCGGAGGTGAACCAGAACCACACATTACCTGTACAGATAAAACTCATTAAATTAGGCAATATTACATAAAAACCTTACATTTATTCATTAAATAAACATTAACAGTGAGCCCATTGCAGTGGTCTCCACAAGTAGGAGTTGCCAGCCAAATAGGCTATTTTTTCTATCTTCCCCGGTCTGACATTTTTGGCCAAAGGAGCTCTATTTTGGTGGCCTCCGGTACATTCTAATGCCTTATATTCTATCAGAAATACACAGTGAAATGATTGGGTACTTCATAAAGTTTACCTCCCAGATTGGTTGTGGTATTATGTACAAAGACATGACTTTACAATTTAAATGAATGAAAATGTATGAATTCAGTGTATTGTTAGTTGTTTTGGATATCGTCTAGGTCTAGCGTTCGTCAAAAGGAGTCGACCAAGGTGCAGCGTGGAATATGTTCATCTTGTGATTTATTTACTCAGAACACGGTAAAAAGTAATGAACAAAGAAAATTCGACCGTTACGTTCTGTAGGCACACAAAGCAATACAAAAATAAGATCCCACAAACACAGGTGGGAAAAAAGCTGCCTAAGTATGGTTCCTAATCAGAGACAACGATAGACAGCTGCCTCTGGTTAGGAACCATACTCGGCACCAACACAAAGAAATACAAAACATAGAATGCCCACCCCACTCCCTGACCTAACCACATAGAGAAACAAACCCTCTCTCTCAGGTCAGGGCGTGACACTAGGCCAAAGGTCACCAAACTTTTCTGAGTAAAGATCACTTTGAGTCAAAATGCAAGCAGAGATCTACTGCTCAGATTTTTTTTAAACATTACTTAAAAAATGTAAGCCTATGCAACATTAACTTATTAAAAACTGTTCTGTAGCAATGAGGTTTGTAGTAGGATATATTGTCTATGCTTGAATTGCCCTGCCAATACTGTTCTTCTCAGACCATTTTGAAATTATATTTCAAAATTGTAGGTATATCATCACACTAGTAATAGAGAAATTGTAATTTGTAGTATTACTTTTGAGACACAGCTGAGTGAGCACAATAATTAGCTTTTATTTTTTTATTTTACTGGACTGATGGCCTGCATCTGATGGTCAGTCTGAGGGGAGGGAGAGAGCAGCAGGTCTTTATTCTAGTGAGATTGCTAAAGCGAACACCGCCATGTTTAGTTTTGCCCAACCTAGGTCGAGGCACAGACACGGTCTCAATGGTGATAGCTGAGCTGACTACACTGACTGTGCTAGTGGCAGACTCCACTAAGCTGGCAGGCTGGCTAACCTCGCCTGTTTCCTGCTGTTGGCGGTAGTTGCACTTGATTCACCATCCCTCCGCTCTCCCTCCCACCGCAGAGAAAAGGGGACACTGTCTTCCAGCCGATGGGGAACTCAAGTAACACTGCATTATTTCTGCCTCATGCACCAATTCATGTTAATGCGATGGAACACTTTGCATTCCCGGCAGTAGGGCTGTTGAATCAAGTGCAACTACCGCCAACAGCAGGAAACAGGCAAGGTTAGCCAGCCTGCCAGCTTAGTGGAGTCTGCCACTAGCACAGTCAGTGTAGTCAGCTCAGCTATCACCATTGAGACCGTGTCTGTGCCTCGACCTAGGTTGGGCAAAACTAAAGATGGCGGTGTTCGCTTTAGCAATCTCACTAGAATAAAGACCTCCTCCATTCCTGCCATTATTGAAAGAGATCGTGATACCTCACATCTCAAAATAGGGCTACTTAATGTTAGATCCCTCACTTCCAAGGCAGTTATAGTCAATGAACTAATCACTGATCATAATCTTGATGTGATTGGCCTGACTGAAACATGGCTTAAGCCTGATGAATTTACTGTGTTAAATGAGGACTCACCTCCTTGTTACACTAGTGACCATATCCCCTCGCATCCCGCAAAGGCGGAGGTGTTGCTAACATTTACGATAACAAATTTCAATTTACCCAAAAAAAAACGACGTTTTCATCTTTTGAGCTTCTAGTCATGAAATCTATGCAGCCTACTCACTCACTTTTTATAGCTACTGTTTACAGGCCTCCTGGGCCATATACAGCATTCCTCACTGAGTTCCCTGAATTCCTATCGGACCTTGTAGTCATTGCAGATAATATTCCAATTTTTGGTGACTTTAATATTCACATGGAAAAGTCCACAGACCCACTCCAAAAGGCTTTCGGAGCCATCATCGACTCAGTGGGTTTTGTCCAACATATCTCCGGACCTACTCACTGCCACAGTCAACCTCTGGACCTAGTTCTGTCCCATGGAATAAATGTTGTGGATCTTAATGTTTTTCCCCATAATCCTGGACTATCGGACCACCGTTTTATTACTTTTGCAATCGCAACAAATAATCTGCTCAGACCCCAACCAAGGAGCATCAAAAGTCGTGCTATAAATTCTCAGACAACCCAAAGATTCCTTGATGCCCTTCCAGACTCCCTCTGCCTACCCAAGGACGTCAGAGGACAAAAATCAGTTAACCACCTAACTGAGGAACTCAATTTAACCTTGCGCAATACCCTAGAAACAGTTGCACCCCTAAAAACTAAAACATTTGTCATAAGAAACTAGCTCCCTGGTATAAAGAAAATACCCGAGCTTTGAAGCAAGCTTCCAGAAAATTGGAACGGAAATGGCGCCACACCAAACTGGAAGTCTTCCGACTAGCTTGGAAAGACAGTACCGTGCAGTATCGAAGAGCCCTCACTGCTCCTCGATCATCCTATTTTTCCACCCTAATTGAGGAATATAAGAACAATACAACATTTATTTTTGATACTGTCGCAAAGCTAACTAAAAAGCAGCATTCCCCAAGAGAGGATGGCTTTCACTTCAGCAGTAATAAATTCATGAACTTATTTGAGGAAAAGATCATGATCATTAGAAAGCAAATTATGGACTCCTCTTTAAATCTGCGTATTCCTCCAAAGCTCAGTTGTCCTGAGTCTGCACAACTCTGCCAGGACCTAGGATCAAGGGAGACACTCAAGTGTTTTAGTACTATATCTCTTGACACAATGATGAAAATAATCATGGCCTCTAAACCTTCAAGCTGCATACTGGACCCTATTCCAACTAAACTACTGAAAGAGCTGCTTCCTGTGCTTAGCCCTCCTATGTTGAACATAATAAACGGCTCTCTATCCACCGGATGTGTACCAAACTCACTAAAAGTGGCAGTAATAAAGCCTCCCTTGAAAAAGCCAAACCTTGATCCAGAAAATATAAAAAAACTATCAACCTATATCGAATCTCCCATTCCTCTCAACATTTTTGAAAAAGCTGTTGCGCAACAACTCACTGCCTTCCTGAAGACAAACAATGTATACGAAATGCTTCAGTCTGGTTTTAGACCCCATCATAGCACTGAGACTGCACTTGTGAAGGTGGTAAATGACCTTTTAATGGCGTCAGACCGAGGCTCTGCATCTGTCCTCGTGCTCCTAGACCTTAGTGCTGCTTTTGATACCATCGATCACATTCTATTGGAAACCCAAATTGGTCTACACGGACAAGTTCTGGCCTAGTTTAGATCTTATCTGTCGGAAAGATATGTTTGTCTCTGAATGGTTTGTCCTCTGTCAAATCAACTGTAAATGTTGGTGTTCCTCAAGGTTCCATTTTAGGACCACTATTGTTTTCACTATATATTTTACCTCTTGGGGATGTCATTCGAAAACATAATGTTCACTTTCACTGCTATGCGGATGACACACAGCTGTACATTTCAATGAAACATGGTGAAGCCCCAAAATTGCCCTCGCTGGAAGCCTGTGTTTCAGACATAAGGAAGTGGATGGCTGCAAACTTTCTACTTTTAAACTCGGACAAACAGAGATGCTTGTTCTAGGTCCCAAGAAACAAAGAGATCTTCTGTTGAGTCTGACAATTAATGTTGATGTTTGTACAGTCATCTCAAATAAAAAACTGTGAAGGACCTCGGAGGTTACTCTGGACCCTGAACTCTCTTTTGACGAACATATCAAGACTGTTACAAGGACAGCTTTTTTCCATCTATGTAACATTGCAAAAATCAGAAATGTTCTGTCCAAAATTGATGCAGAAAAATGAATCCATGCTTTTGTTACCTCTAGGTTAGACTACTGTAATGCTCTACTTTCCAGCTACCCGGATAAAGCACTAAATAAACTTCAGTTAGTGCTAAATACGGCTGCTAGAATCCTGACTAGAACCCAAAAATGTGATCATATTACTCGTGCTAGCCTCCCTACACAGGCTTCCTGTTAAGGCAAAGGCTGATTTCAAGGTTTTACTGCTAACCTACAAAGCATTACATGGGCTTGCTCCAACCTATCTTTCCGATTTGGTCCTGCCGTACATACCTACACGTAAGCTATGGTCACAAGACGCAGGCCTCCTAATTGTCCCTAGAATTTCTAAGCAAACCGCTGGAGGTAGGGCTTTCTCCTATAGAGCTCAATTTTTATGGAATGGTCTGCCTACCCATGTGAGAGACAGAGACTTGGTCTCAACCTTTGTCTTTATTGAAGACTCATCTCTTCAGTACGTCCTATGATTGAGTGTAGTCTGGCCCAGGAGTGTGAAGGTGAACGGAAAGGCACTGGAGCAATGAACCGCCCTTGCTGTCTCTGCCTGGCCGGTTCACCTCTCTCCACTGGAATTCTCTGCCTCTAACCCTATTACAGGGGCTGAGTCACTGGCTTACTGGTGCTCTTCCATGCCGTCCCTAGGACCCTGACGTGGTCTTCCTGTCTGGGTTGGCGCCCCCCCTTAGGTTGTGCCATGGCGGAGATCTTTGTGGGCTATACTCGGCCTTGTCTCAGGATGGTAAGTTGGTGGTTGAAGATATCCCTCTAGTGGTGTGGGGGCTGTGCTTTGGCAAAGTGGGTGGGGTTATTTCCTGCCTGTTTGGCCATGTCCGGGGGTATCATCGGATGGGGCCACAGTGTCTCCTGACCCCTCCTGTCTCAGCCTCCAGTATTTATGCTGCAGTAGGTTATGTGTCGGGGGGCTAGGGTCTGTCTGTTATATCTGGAGTATTTCTCCTGTCTTATCCAGTGTCCTGTGTGAATATAAGTATGCCCTCTCCAATTCTCTCCTTCGGAGGACCTGGGCCCTAGGACCATGCCTCAGGACTACCTGGCATGATGACTCGTTGTCCCCAGTCCACCTGGCCGTGCTGCTACTCCAGTTTCAACTGTTCTGCCTGCGGCTATGGAACCCTGACCTGTTCACTGTGATTACTATTATTTGACCATGCTGGTAATTTATGAACATCTTGGCCATGTTCTATTATAATCTTCACCCGGCACAGCCAGAAGAAGACTGGCCACCCCTCATAGCCTGGTTCCTCTCTAGGTTTCTTCCTAGGTTTTGGCCTTTCTAGGGAGTTTTTCCTACACCTGCATTGCTTGCTGTTTGGGGTTTTAGGCTGGGTTTCTGTACAGCACTTTGATATATCAGCTGATGTAAGAAGGGCTATATAAATACATTTGATTTGAAACAAATACATAAAATAGGAAAGCCTGGCTTTGTTTTTTTTTGTAGAAATGTTTGGTGATCGACTAGGAAAGCCTCAGATCTCGATCGACTGGTTGGTGACCATTGGTCTAGGCCTATATGATCAGGACTATCCGAAGTGGTAGACGCATGCACCGCATACACACAGGCATTCACGTCACCTCTTCAGAAAGTTGCAGGAAATACAAATCACTGATTCATTCTGTTCATGTCTTATGATAAAACAAATACATTTCAATGCATTTAGTTGATTCCCTAATTGTTGAACTGTGTTAATGGCTGGATTCCGTGAGGGCCCTAATTATCATGAGTTGAATACGGCTCTCCATTACCTATTGTTCCTGCAGTGATGATTTACCATCTTCATCGAATGCTGTCATAATTTATCTGCAGACAATCGGCAAAAAGCCTAGGCCTACCAGTTGCCTACGCAAATTAGGGAGCCAAATGAACGGCTCTCTCACTGATGCGACTCGGTAGGCTACACTGACTGACGAAACCAGTCACTGTCTGGCAAATCCCAACATCCAAGGTAAGGAAACATAGAAAATCCGTAGGTTTACTGAATGGTAAAGGGATATATAGTTCCTTCAAAAAGTAGTTACAGGAAACCCCTTGACTTACTCAAGATTTTGTTATCTTACAGCTGGAATTAAAAATGTGTTAAATTAAATTCTAATCTACACACAATGCCCCATACAGTGAAAACATGTTTGCAAATGTATTAAATTAAATACTGAAATCTCATTTACATAAGCATTCGCACCCCTTTGCTATGACACTCCAAATTCAGCCCAGATGCATCCAATTTCCTTTGATCATCATTGAGATGTCACTACAACTTGGAGTCCACCTGTGTCCAATTCAATTGTTTGAACATGATCTAGAAAGAAACACCTGTCAATATAAAAAAGGTCCCACCGTTGACAGTGCATGTCAGAGCAGAAATTGTACCATAAAGTTGAAGGAACTGTCCGTAGATAATTGTGATGAGGCATATAAACAATAATTGGGAGATGGGAAAAACATTGAACTACCCAGACTCTGCCTATAGCTGGCTGTCCAACCAAACTGTGCAACCTGGCAAGGACCTTGGCCAGGAAGGTGACCAATAACAGTTACTTGGCTGAGATGGGAAAACCTACCAGAATGACAGTCTCTACAGCCTCTACAGCACTTCACCAATCTGGGCTTTATGGGAGAGTGGCCAGACTGAAACTACTCCTGAAAAAAAGGCACGACAGCACACCTGAAGTTCACAAAAATACCCATGAAAGACTGATAAGGCAAAAGATTGCGGTCTGATGAGACAAATTGAACTCTTTGGCTTGAATGAAAAAGCACCATGTCTGGAAGAAACAAGGCACACCTCATCACCCTTCAAACACCATCCTACAGTGAAACATGGTGGTGGTAGCAACATGTTATGGGGATGCTTTTCAGCACCAAGGTACTGGGAGATTGGTTAGGATAGAGGGAACAATGAATGAAGCCAAATACAGGCAAATCCTTGACAAGAACCTGCTTCAATGCAAACAACCTTGGACTTGGGCAAAGAATTACATTTCAACAGGACAATGACACCAAACATAAACACAGGAATGGCTTCAGAACAAGAATGTGAAAGTCATTGAGTGGCCCAGCCAAAGCCCAGACTTAAATAACATTGAAAATCTGTGGAAAGACTTGAAGATTAATGTTCACCGCCACTCGGGACTCCCAAGTGGCACAGCATCTCAGTGCAAGAGGCGTCACTAGACCCTGGTTCGATTCCAGGCTGTATCACAACCGGCCGTGATTGGGAGTCCCATAGGGCGGCGCACAATTGACCCAGTGTCGTCCGGGTGAGGGTTTGGCCGGGGTAGGCCGTCATTGTAAATAAGATTTTTTTTCTTAACTGACTTTCCTAGTTAAATGAATTAATTCCCCATCTAATTTAAGAGCTTGAGAAAATTTGCAAGGAAGAGAAAAAGATATGCAAAGCCAAGACTGAAAGCTGTAGTCGCCGCCAAAGGTCCTTCTACAAAGTATTGACTCAGGGTGTGAATACTACTGTAAATGAGGCATTTCATTCAATACATTCGCTGAAATTTCTACAAACATGTTTTCACTGTCATTATGGGGTATTGTGTGTAGATGGCTGAGGAAAACAATCCATTTTTGAAGTCAGGCTGTAAGAACAAAATGTGGAATAAGTCGAGGGGTATGAATACTTTCTCAAGGTACTGTAGGAGAGACTAGTCGGCTTGACATCTTTTATAAAAACTAGTCAACACTGGCTGTTCAGTTGTCAAAATAAAATGGCAATGAAATCAGTAAAGCCCATGCATCACAATTCCAAGTGGCTGGCTGTGCTTAACACACTAAAGAAAAATGAATGTGCCAAAATTCTAAATCAGGCTGAGTGGATTGACTCATTGTTACCACTCGCATTACATGGGAAGTGCAAATTCCCAAGCATCCTCTCCCTCTGTGTAAAGACATTTGACTGCAACCAACCACAGCACACACAAATGGTACCGGATGGCGGGACAGACAGTTACCCGGTCATCACTCGCTTTGTGACTGGCGCCTATCCTATCAATAGATCGAGAGAAGATGAAAATCGTTCATTCTAACGGGAGAGAACTCGAGGGACTAGCAAATTGAAACTTAAATGAAAAGTAGCCTAGTTAATGTGAAGTGGAAAAAGTAGCCGGCTGAAAATGAGTAGCGCTAATGGAAAACAATGCCATTGTGGATAACAAATTAAAGACATGAAATATACTTTGTGGTAATATTTTAATTTACAAGTTAGACAAAAGACGATTTTGAACAAGACCCTTTTATGGGGCAGACAAAGATTTGCAACACATTTGAGTTTGTCCTTGGATCAATTAACGTTGACAGTTTATATACATTTAGAACCAGTCCTTCATATAAGTATGATGAAGTCAGAGTTCCATTTAGAGAAAGGGGGAGTAATACACAGATAGTAATGAGGAGAGAAAGGAGAGCTGTGTTCCATTGAGTTGACAAACTTTTCTTTTCATATTTTGTGAGGGTATTTTTGCAGCCTTCTTGGTCATTATTTATTTTATACCTTTCTTTCCTCCTGTTGGTTTGGTTACCTTCACAAGTCCCTTCTTGGTCGGCTTCTACGGGGATCAGAGGGAGAAGAAAACAATTAGCACAGTACTGAGAGGAGTCTTCTTCTGTAGAAACAAAGAGGTAGGTCAATTAACTTCCACTGGGGGGCAGTGTTTCCAGAGAGTGAACAGGGAGACGTCACAAAAGGGATACCACTCCCCTACCTCACTGGAAAAAGTTTCATTTGGCATTGGATTGAAAACAAAATTCATAAGGAGAGTGAACCAGGTTCCAAACCAGTGCACAGAGTCCTTTGAAATATTTTATTTGACAAAAATAGATAATTGATAAACAAATATATTCTACTAATAATATTAAAATGCATTTGGTTTGACACTATTTATTTATTTCACCTTTATTTAAGCAGGTAGGCAAGTTGAGAACAAGTTCCCATTTACAACTGCGACCTGGCCAAGATAAAGCAAAGCAGTTCGACACAAACAACAAAGAGTTACACATGGAGTAAAACAAACATACAGCAGAAAAATAAGTCTATATACAATGTGAGCAAATGAGGTGAGTTAAGGGAGGTAAAGGAAATAAATAGGCCATGGTGGAGAAGTATATACAATATAGCAAGTAAAACACTGGAATGGTAGATTTGCAGTAGATGAATGTGTAAAGTAGAAATACTGGGTTGCAAAGGAGCAAAATAAATAAATAAATACAGTAGGGGAAGGGGTAGTTGGATGGGCTATTTATAGATGGGCTATGGACAGGTGCAGTGATCTGTGAGCTGCTCTGACAGCTGGTGCTTAAAGCTAGTGAGGGAGATAAGCGTTTCCAGTTTCAGAGATTTTTGTACTTTGTTCCAGTCATTGGCAGCAGAGAAATGGAAGGAGAGGTGGCCAAAGTAGGAATTGGCTTTGGGGGTGACCAGTGAGATATACCTGCTGGAGCGCGTGCTACGGGTGGGTGCTGCTATGGTGACCAGTGAGCTGAGATAAGGGGGGACTTAACCTAGCAGGGTCTTGTAGATGACCTGGCGCCGGTGGGTTTGGCGATGAGTATGAAGCGAGGGCCAGCCAACGAGAGCATACAGGTCGCAGTGGTGGGTAGTATATGGGGCTTTGGTGACAAAACGGATGGCACTGTGATAGACTGCATCCAATTTATTGAGTAGGGTATTGGAGGCTATTTTGTAAATTACATCGCCGAAGTCGAGGATCGGTAGGATGGTCAGTTTTATGACGGTATGTTTGGCAGCATGAGTGAAGGATGCTTTGTTGCGAAATAGGAAGCCAATTCTAGATTTAACTTTGGATTGGAGATGTTTGATGTGAGTCTGGAAGGAGAGTTTACAGTCTAACCAGACACCTAGGTATTTGTAGTTGTCCGCATATTCTATGTCAGAACCGTCCAGAGTAGTGATGCTGGACGGGCGGGCAGGTGCAGGCAGCGATCGGTTGAAGAGCATGCATTTAGTTTTACTTGTATTTAAGAGCAGTTGGAGGCCAGGGAAGGAGAGTTGTATGGCATTGAAGCTCGTCTGGAGGGTTGTTAACACAGTGTCCAAAGAAGGGCCAGAAGTATACAGAATGGTGTCGTCTGCGTAGAGGTGGATCAGAGACTCACCAGCAGCAAGAGCGACATCATTGATGTATAGAGAGAAGAGAGTCGGCCCAAGAATTGAACCCTGTGGCACCGCCATAGAGACTGCCAGAGGCCCGGACAACAGGCCCCCCGATTTGACACACTGAACTCTATCAGAGAAGTAGTTGGTGAACCAGGCGAGGCAATCATTTGAGAAACCAAGGCTGTTGAGTCTGCCGATGAGGGTGTGGTGATTGACAGAGTCAAAAGCCTTTGCCAGGTCAATGAATACGGCTGTACACTATTGTTTCTTATCGATGGCGGTTAAGATATCGTTTAGGACCTTGAGCGTGGTTGAGGTGCACCCATGACCAGCTCTGAAACCAGATTGCATAGCGGAGAAGGTACGGTGGGATTCGAAATGATCGGTAATCTGTTAACTTGGCTTTTGAAGACCTTAAAAAGGCAGGGTAGGAGAGATATGTCTGTAGCAGTTTGGGTCAAGAGTGTCCCCCCCTTTGAAGAGGGGGATGACCGCAGCTGCTTTCCAATCTTTGGGAATCTCAGACGACATGAGAGGTTGAACAGGCTAGTAATAGGGGTTACAACAATTTCGGCAGATCATTTTAGAAAGGGTCCAGATTGTCTAGCCCGGCTGATTTGTAGGGGTCTAGACTTTGCAGCTCTTTCAGAACATCAGCTGACTGGATTTGGGAGAAGGCGAAACGGGGAAGTCTTGGGCGAGTTGCTGTGGCGGGTGCAGTGCTGTTGACCGGGGTAGGGGTAGCCAGGTGGAAAGCATGGCCAGCCGTAGAAAAATGCTTATTGAAATTCTCAATTATAGTGGATTTATCGGTGGTGACAGAGTTTACTATCCTCAGTGCAGTGGGCAGCTGGGAGGAGGTGTTCTTATTCTCCATGGACTTTACAGTGTCTCAGAACTTTGAGTTTGTGTTGCAGGAAGCAAATTTCTGCTTGAAAAAGCTAGCCTTGGCTTTTCTAACTGCCTGTGTATATTGTTTCCCAACTTCCCTGAAAAGTTGCATATCACAGGGGCTGTTCGATGCTAATGAAGAAAGCCACAGGATGTTTTTGTGCTAGTCAAGGGCAGTCAGGTCTGGAGAGAACCAAGGGCTATATCTGTTCCTGGTTCTAAATATTTTGAAAGGGGCATGCTTATTTAAGATGGTGAGGAAGGCATTAAAAATGTTTTACCAGGCATCCTCTGACGGGATGAGGTCAATATCCTTAAAGGAGACCCAGGCCAGGTCGATTAGAAAGGCCTGCTCGCTGAAGTGTTTCAGGGAGCATTTGACAGTGATGAGTGGAGGTCGTTTGACCGCTGATCCATTACGGATGCAGGCAATGAGGCAGTGATCGCTGAGTTCTTGGTTGAAAACAGCAGAGGTGTATTTAGAGGGCAAGTTGGTTAGGATGATATCTACGAGGGTGCCCGTGTTTACGGCTTTGGGGTTGTACCTGGTAGGTTCATTGATAATTTGTGTGAGATTGAGGGCATCAAGCTTAGATTGTAGGATGGCCGGGGTGTTAAGCATGTCCCAGTTTAGGTCACCTAGCAGCATGAGCTCTGAAGGGCAATCAGTTCACATATGGTGTCCAGAGCACAGCTGGGGGCAGAGGGTGGTCTATAGCAAGCGACAACGGTGAGATACGTGTTTTTAGAGAGGTGGATTTCTAAAAGTAGAAGTTCAAATGGTTTTGGTACAGACCTGGATAGTAGGACAGAACTCTGCAGGCTCTCTCTGCAGTAGATTGCAACACCGCACCCTTTGGCCGTTCTATCTTGTCTGAAAATGTTGTAGTTAGGGATGGAGATTTCAGAGTTCTTGGTGGTCTTCCTAAGCCAGGATTCAGACACGGCTAGGACATCCAGGTTGGCAGTGTGCTAAAGCAGTGAATTAAACAAACTTAGGGAGGCGGCAGGGTACAGACCTCCAGTTTAGCCTTTTTCCTTTGCGTTACTATGGGAACCTCTTCCTCTCTGTCAGCACCAGAGTTTTTTTTTTCCTAGACATCTGTTCTATCTTTGCTGACTTCTGTTTGCGTGCATTTTTCTGAAATATTCATCAACAAGACACAGGTATTGATGAGATCCAGCTCTCGCATGTTTACATACACACATACACAGTATCAGTCAAACGTTTGGACACCTACTCATTCAAGGGTTTTTATTTTTACTAGACATCAAAACAATGAAACACATGGAATCATGTAGTAACCAAAAAAGTGTTAAACAAATCAAAATACAATTTAGATTCTTCTAAGTAGCCACCATTTGCCTTGATGACAGCTTTGCACACTCTGGGCTTTCTTTCAACCAGCTTCAGCTGGAATTCTTTTCCAACAGTCTTGAAGGTGTTTCCACATATGCTGAGCACTTGTTGGCTGCTTTTCCTTCACTCTGCAGTCCAACTCATCCCAAACCATCTCAAATTGGGTTGAGGCTCCATCTTGGTCAAATAGCCCTTACACAGCCTGGAGGTCTGTTGGTCATTGTCTTGTTGAAAAACAAATGATGTCCCAATAAGCCCAAACCAGATGGGATGGCATATCGCTTGCAGAATGCTGTGGTAGCCATACTGGTTAAGTGTGCCTTGAATTCTAAATAAATCAGTGTCACCAGCAAACCACCCCACACCTCCTCGTCCGTGCTTCACGGTGGGAACCACACACGCGGCGATCCGTTCACCTACTCTGCATCTCACAAAGACAACGGCGGTTGGAAATAAAAATCACCTATTTGGACTGACCAAAGGACTTCCATTGCTCGTGTTTCTTGGCCAAATAAACTCTTCTTATTGGTGCCCTTTAGTAGTGGTTTCTTTGCAGCAATTTGAACAGTTGATGTTGAGATGTATCTGTTGCTTGAACTCTGAAGCATTTATTTGGGCAGCAATCCGAGGTGCAGTTAACTCTCATGAACTTATCCTCTGCAGCTGAGGTACCTATGGGTCTTCCTTTCCAGTGGCGGTCCTGAGAGCCAGTTTCATCACAGCGACTGCACTTGAAGATACTTTCAAAGTTCATGAAACTTTCCATATTGACTGACCTTCATGTTTTAAAGTATTGATGGACTGTCGTTTCTCTTTGCTTATTTAACCTTTAAGAAGGCACACACCTTGACATGCATTCCAGGTGACTACCTCATGAAGCTGGTTGAGAGAATGTCAAGACTGTGCAAAGCTGTCAAGGCAAAGGGTGGCTACTTTGAAGAATCTCAAATATAAACATCTTTTTTATTTGTTTAACACTTTTGGTTACTACATGATTCCATGTGTGTTATTTCAGTTTTGATGTCTTCACTATTATTCTACAATGTAGAAAATAGTAAAAATAAAGAAACACTTATTTAGGTTTATTTATCCTTGTAGGTATGGCCAAACTTTTACTGGTACTGCATGTATGCATGTGCATACATATGCATGTAAATAATAGAGAGAGGTCTGCAATTGACCTCAATAGTCCATATGTGGCACTAAGAGCTATGTTGATGTTTCCAGAGAGTGAACAGGGAGACAGCACTAAAATGGAGACCGCTCCCCTGCCTCACTGGAATGGGTTTCATATAGCACTGGATTTAAACCTAAATTAATAGAGTAAAACAGGTTCCGAACCAGTGCAAAGACGAGTCCTTTAATTTGACAAAAATAGATAATTGATCAAATAACAATATAATCTTCCAATGCATTTTACAAGCATTTGTGTGTAGCAGTCCTACCTTGGCATCCATGGTCTGTTTCTGTGTTTCCTCTATCAGGGTCAGGTTACTCAGGTTAGAGGTGTAGATGGGCAGATCCACTGATTGGCTTTTCAAGTGGATGATCTTTATCAATGGTTCTTTCTGCAAAAGAGACAACACAGCCATCTTTAGACTCAAAGAACACATTCACTCAAACATTTAGGTCAAAACTATTTCTGTGAAGAAAACACTCTCAGTGTTCTGTGTATCGTATCACTCAGATTGCGGCCACTTGTTAAAGGCCTTTCTTTGCCAGGATTGTAGGCACATGGGTTTAATCACACTGCTATACAGAGCAGGCAATAAGCTTAACGTACCACAGTACTATAGGCCCTGTAATCTCACCCCAGACAACAGAGATATCAAAGGTGATTTTCAGACTGGGCCCACACATTTCTTTAGCATTAATAAACATTGAGTATACCTGACCATTTAACGTATAATAAAATTGTAAATATCTGTGTTGACGGAGTACAATTGATTAGGGAGATCAGGAAGACACCCTGGCAGCAAACTCACCATGCGTAGTTTTGTCACGATGGTGCTGACAGCTGAATCAATATTCTCTGCTATTTCATCTGCAGCCATCCCAGAGTGGGCCACACAAGCCATGCTAAAACACAAACAATAACATGTTGCAGGAGCCAATGTGTATATAAATGAATGTGCATTACTTGCCATTTTGTGTCAGTTGTAGAGACAGGCTCCAATAGAGAGGGAGATCTGTCTGGATATATTTTGAGTCACTATGGCACCATCATTGCCCATGTCCAACACGGACAGGAGGACAGGGTTTGCTGAGGCGCACTTACTAAGTCAGGGAGCAGGCCTCACCAGCAGCAGCCTTTCTTAGAAATGGAGATTGTTGTTCCCTGGATGGTTCTCTGGATGTCCAAGGCCAGCTTCTTGCTCTGCAGGTTCAATGAATAAGGCTCCCTAAGCAGGGTAGAGAAAACACACACTCCGTTAGATTAGAACTCTGTAAGGGCTAGCTTAAAGGCACATTTAAACTTACAGGTGAAGTCAGATGTTTACATATACTTAGGTTGGAGTGGTTGAAAAATGAGTTTTAAATCACTCCACAAATGTCTTGTTAACTTTAGGGATAGGGGGCAGTATTCGGAAGTTTGGATGAATGAGGTGCCCAAAGTAAACTGCCTGTTACTCAGGCCCAGAGGCTAGGATATGCATATAATTGGTAGTATTGGATAGAAAACACTAAAGTTTACAAAACGGTTAAAATAATGTCTGTGATTATAACAGAACTGATATAGCAGGCGAAAACCTGAGGAGAATCCACCCGGAAAATTTGGTTTTGGAGGTGACACCATTTAAAATGCCTGTCTATGGGGAAATCCTCCCAGATTGCAGTTCCTGGGGCTTCCAGCAGATGTCAGTCTTTAGAAAGAGTTTCAGGCTTGTTTTTTGAAAAATGAGCTAGAATTTGTAGTTTTTCTAAGTGGCTCCCATTTTGGCTGAAGTGTTGTGGCGCGCGTCGGTGAGGGCGCTCACTTCGTTATTTATCTCCGGTAATGAACATACTATTCTCCATCTTATATTTGATCATTTATTTACATATTAGGGTACCTGAGGATTGATTACAAACATTGATTTGTTTGGACGAAGTTTATTGGTAACTTTCGGGATTCATTTGTATGCATTTTGAATGAGGGAAACCGGTGGATTACTGAGTCAAGCGCACCAACTAAACTGACTTTTTGGGGATATAAAGAAGGACTTTATCGAACAAAAGAACCATTTGTTATGTAGCTGGGACCCTTGTGATTGCAACCAGAGGAAGATCTTCAAAGGTGTGTGATTTATTTTATCGCCATTTCTGACTTTCGTGACGCCTCTGCTTGGTTGGAAGATGTTTGTAATGCTTTTGTACGCGGGGCGCTGTCCTCAGATAATCGTATGGTGTGCTTACGCCGTAAATCCTTTTTGAAATCTGACAAAGCGGCTGGATTAACAAGAAGTTAAGCTTTTAAACGATGTAAGACACTTGTATTTTCAGGAATGTTTAATATTACGAATTTTGTATTTCGCGCTCTGCAATTTCACCGGATGTTGGCCAGGTGGGACGCTAGCCCAAAGAGGTTAACAACCTATAGTTTTGGCAAGTCGGTTAGGACATCTACTGTGTGCATGACAAGTAATTTTGCCAACAATTGTTTACTGACAGATTATTTCACTTATAATTCATTGTATCACAATTCCAGTGGGTCAGAAATTCACATACACTAAGTTGACGGTGCCTTTAAACAGCTTGGAAAATTCCAGAAAATTATGTCATGGCGTTAGAAGCTTCTGATAGATAGGCTAATTGACATCATTTGAGTCAATTGGAGGTCTACCTGTGGATGTATTTCAAGGCCTACCTTCAAAATCAGTGCCTCTTTGCTTGACATCATGGGAAAATCAAAAGAAATCAGCCAAGACCTCAGAATAACAAATTGTAGACCTCCACAAGTCTGGTTCATCCTTGGGAGCAATTTCCAAACACCTGATGGTACCACGTTCATCTGTACAAACAATAGTACGCAAGTATAAACACCATGGGACCACGCAGCCGTCATACCGCTCAGGAAGGAGACGCGTTCTGTCTCCTAGAGATTAACGTATTTTGGTGCGAAAAGTGCAAATCAATCCCAGAACAGCAGCTGATGCTGGAGGAAATAGGTACAAAAGTATCTAGATCCACAGTAAAACGAGTCCTACATCGACATTACCTGAAAGGCCGCTCAGCAAGGAAGAAGCCACTGCTCCAAAACCGCCATAAAAAAGCCAGACTACGGTTTGCAACTGCACATGGGGACAAAGATCGTACTTTTTGGAGAAATGTCCTCTGGTCTGATGAAACAAAAATAGAACTGTTCACAAAATAGACGGCACCATGAGGCAGGAAATTTATGTCGATATATTGAAGCAACATCAAGACATCAGTCAGGAAGTTAAAGCTTGGTCGCAAAGGAGTCTTCCAAATGGACAATGAACCCACGCATACTTCCAAAGTTGTGGCAAAATGGCTTAAGGACAACAAAGTCAAATTATTGGAGTGGCCATCACAAAGCCCTGACCTCAATTCTATAGAAAATTTGTGGGCAGAACTGAAAAAGCACGTGCGAGCAAGGAGGCCTACAAACCTGACTCAGTTACACCAGCTCTGTCAGGAGGAATGGGCCAAGATTTATTCAACTTATTGTGGGAAGCTTCTGGAAGGCCACCTGAAACGTTTGACCCAAGTGAAACAATTTAAAGGCAATGCTACCAAATACTAATTGAGTGCATGTAAACTTCTGACACACTGGGACTGCGATGAAAGAAATAAAACGCTGAAATAAATCTCTACTATTATTCTGACAGTTCACATTCTTCAAATAAAGTGGTGATCCTAACTAACCTAAGACAGGGAATTTTTACTAGGATTAAGTGTCAGGAATTGTGAAAAACTGAGTTGAAATGCATTTGGCTAAGGTGCATGTAAACTTCCGACTTCAACTGTATAAGAGGACATGTATTTCAAAACCAGGGAACAGCACTAGGGGCTATGTTGATGTTCCCAGAGAGTGAACAGGGAGTCAGCACAAAATGGATACCGCTCCCCTGCCTCACTGGAATGGGTTTCATATAGCAATGGAGTTAAACCAAAATTCATACCGAGAGTGAACCAGGTTCCGAACCAGTGCAAAGAGTCCTTTGAAATATTTTATTTGATAAAAACAGATCATTGATAAACAATATATTCTACTAACAATATTAAAATGCATTTGGTTGACACTAGCGGGGTATAGACCTCCAGTTTAGCCTTTTTTCTTGGCGTTACTATGGGAACCTCTTCCTCCCCGTCAGCACCAGAGTTCTTTTCTGTAGGCTTCTGTTCTTTCTTTGCAGACTTCTGTTTGCTTGCATTTTTCCTGAAATTTCATAAACAAGACACAGGTATTGATGAGATCCAGCTCTTGCATGTTTATATAAACACACATACACAGTACCAGTCAAAAGTTGACACCTACTCATTCAAGGGTTTTTCTTTATTTTTACTAGACATCAACACTATGAAACACATGGAATCATGTAGTAAAAAGAAGAAGTGTTCAATCAAAATACATTTTAGATTCTTCTAAGTAGCCACCATTTGCCTTGATGACAGCTTTGCACACTCTGGGCTTTCTTTCAACCAGCTTCAGCTGGAATTCTTTTCCAACAGTCTTGAAGGTGTTTCCACATATGCTGAGCACTTGTTGGCTGCTTTTCCTTCACTCTGCAGTCCAACTCATCCCAAACCATCTCAAATTGGGTTGAGGCTCCATCTTGGTCAAATAGCCCTTACACAGCCTGGAGGTCTGTTGGTCATTGTCTTGTTGAAAAACAAATGATGTCCCAATAAGCCCAAACCAGATGGGATGGCATATCGCTTGCAGAATGCTGTGGTAGCCATACTGGTTAAGTGTGCCTTGAATTCTAAATAAATCAGTGTCACCAGCAAACCACCCCACACCTCCTCGTCCGTGCTTCACGGTGGGAACCACACACGCGGCGATCCGTTCACCTACTCTGCATCTCACAAAGACAACGGTGGTTGGAAATAAAAATCACCTATTTGGACTGACCAAAGGACTTCCATTGCTCGTGTTTCTTGGCCAAATAAACTCTCTTCTTATTGGTGCCCTTTAGTAGTGGTTTCTTTGCAGCAATTTGAACAGTTGATGTTGAGATGTATCTGTTGCTTGAACTCTGAAGCATTTATTTGGGCAGCAATCCGAGGTGCAGTTAACTCTCATGAACTTATCCTCTGCAGCTGAGGTACCTATGGGTCTTCCTTTCCAGTGGCGGTCCTGAGAGCCAGTTTCATCACAGCGACTGCACTTGAAGATACTTTCAAAGTTCATGAAACTTTCCATATTGACTGACCTTCATGTTTTAAAGTATTGATGGACTGTCGTTTCTCTTTGCTTATTTAACCTTTAAGAAGGCACACACCTTGACATGCATTCCAGGTGACTACCTCATGAAGCTGGTTGAGAGAATGTCAAGACTGTGCAAAGCTGTCAAGGCAAAGGGTGGCTACTTTGAAGAATCTCAAATATAACATCTTTTTTATTTGTTTAACACTTTTGGTTACTACATGATTCCATGTGTGTTATTTCAGTTTTGATGTCTTCACTATTATTCTACAATGTAGAAAATAGTAAAAATAAAGAAACACTTATTTAGGTTTATTTATCCTTGTAGGTATGGCCAAACTTTTACTGGTACTGCATGTATGCATGTGCATACATATGCATGTAAATAATAGAGAGAGGTCTGCAATTGACCTCAATAGTCCATATGTGGCACTAAGAGCTATGTTGATGTTTCCAGAGAGTGAACAGGGAGACAGCACTAAAATGGAGACCGCTCCCCTGCCTCACTGGAATGGGTTTCATATAGCACTGGATTTAAACCTAAATTAATAGAGTAAAACAGGTTCCGAACCAGTGCAAAGACGAGTCCTTTAATTTGACAAAAATAGATAATTGATCAAATAACAATATAATCTTCCAATGCATTTTACAAGCATTTGTGTGTAGCAGTCCTACCTTGGCATCCATGGCAGCCATGGTCTGTTTCTGTGTTTCCTCTATCAGGGTCAGGTTACTCAGGTTAGAGGTGTAGATGGGCAGATCCACTGATTGGCTTTTCAAGTGGATGATCTTTATCAATGGTTCTTTCTGCAAAAGAGACAACACAGCCATCTTTAGACTCAAAGAACACATTCACTCAAACATTTAGGTCAAAACTATTTCTGTGAAGAAAACATTCTCAGTGTTCTGTGTATCGTATCACTCAGATTGCGGCCACTTGTTAAAGGCCTTTCTTTGTCAGGATTGTAGGCACATGGGTTTAATCACACTGCTATACGGAGCAGGCAATAAGCTTAACGTACCACAGTACTATAGGCCCTGTAATCTCACCCCAGACAACAGAGATATCAAAGGTGATTTTCAGACTGGGCCCACACATTTCTTTAGCATTAATAAACATTGAGTATACCTGACCATTTAACGTATAATAAAATTGTAAATATCTGTGTTGACGGAGTACAATTGATTAGGGAGATCAGGAAGACACCCTGGCAGCAAACTCACCATGCGTAGTTTTGTCACGATGGTGCTGACAGCTGAATCAATATTCTCTGCTATTTCATCTGCAGCCATCCCAGAGTGGGCCACACAAGCCATGCTAAAACACAAACAATAACATGTTGCAGGAGCCAATGTGTATATAAATGAATGTGCATTACTTGCCATTTTGTGTCAGTTGTAGAGACAGGCTCCAATAGAGAGGGAGATCTGTCTGGATATATTTTGAGTCACTATGGCACCATCATTGCCCATGTCCAACACGGACAGGAGGACAGGGTTTGCTGAGGCGCACTTACTAAGTCAGGGAGCAGGCCTCACCAGCAGCAGCCTTTCTTAGAACTGGAGATTGTTGTTCCCTGGATGGTTCTCTGGATGTCCAAGGCCAGCTTCTTGCTCTGCAGGTTCAATGAATAAGGCTCCCTAAGCAGGGTAGAGAAAACACACACTCCGTTAGATTAGAACTCTGTAAGGGCTAGCTTAAAGGCACATTTAAACTTACAGGTGAAGTCAGATGTTTACATATACTTAGGTTGGAGTGGTTGAAAAATGAGTTTTAAATCACTCCACAAATGTCTTGTTAACTTTAGGGATAGGGGGCAGTATTCGGAAGTTTGGATGAATGAGGTGCCCAAAGTAAACTGCCTGTTACTCAGGCCCAGAGGCTAGGATATGCATATAATTGGTAGTATTGGATAGAAAACACTAAAGTTTACAAAACGGTTAAAATAATGTCTGTGATTATAACAGAACTGATATAGCAGGCGAAAACCTGAGGAGAATCCACCCGGAAAATTTGGTTTTGGAGGTGACACCATTTAAAATGCCTGTCTATGGGGAAATCCTCCCAGATTGCAGTTCCTGGGGCTTCCAGCAGATGTCAGTCTTTAGAAAGAGTTTCAGGCTTGTTTTTTGAAAAATGAGCTAGAATTTGTAGTTTTTCTAAGTGGCTCCCATTTTGGCTGAAGTGTTGTGGCGCGCGTCGGTGAGGGCGCTCACTTCGTTATTTATCTCCGGTAATGAACATACTATTCTCCATCTTATATTTGATCATTTATTTACATATTAGGGTACCTGAGGATTGATTACAAACATTGATTTGTTTGGACGAAGTTTATTGGTAACTTTCGGGATTCATTTGTATGCATTTTGAATGAGGGAAACCGGTGGATTACTGAGTCAAGCGCACCAACTAAACTGACTTTTTGGGGATATAAAGAAGGACTTTATCGAACAAAAGAACCATTTGTTATGTAGCTGGGACCCTTGTGATTGCAACCAGAGGAAGATCTTCAAAGGTGTGTGATTTATTTTATCGCCATTTCTGACTTTCGTGACGCCTCTGCTTGGTTGGAAGATGTTTGTAATGCTTTTGTACGCGGGGCGCTGTCCTCAGATAATCGTATGGTGTGCTTACGCCGTAAATCCTTTTTGAAATCTGACAAAGCGGCTGGATTAACAAGAAGTTAAGCTTTTAAACGATGTAAGACACTTGTATTTTCAGGAATGTTTAATATTACGAATTTTGTATTTCGCGCTCTGCAATTTCACCGGATGTTGGCCAGGTGGGACGCTAGCCCAAAGAAGTTAACAACCTATAGTTTTGGCAAGTCGGTTAGGACATCTACTGTGTGCATGACAAGTAATTTTGCCAACAATTGTTTACTGACAGATTATTTCACTTATAATTCATTGTATCACAATTCCAGTGGGTCAGAAATTCACATACACTAAGTTGACGGTGCCTTTAAACAGCTTGGAAAATTCCAGAAAATTATGTCATGGCGTTAGAAGCTTCTGATAGATAGGCTAATTGACATCATTTGAGTCAATTGGAGGTCTACCTGTGGATGTATTTCAAGGCCTACCTTCAAAATCAGTGCCTCTTTGCTTGACATCATGGGAAAATCAAAAGAAATCAGCCAAGACCTCAGAATAACAAATTGTAGACCTCCACAAGTCTGGTTCATCCTTGGGAGCAATTTCCAAACACCTGATGGTACCACGTTCATCTGTACAAACAATAGTACGCAAGTATAAACACCATGGGACCACGCAGCCGTCATACCGCTCAGGAAGGAGACGCGTTCTGTCTCCTAGAGATTAACGTATTTTGGTGCGAAAAGTGCAAATCAATCCCAGAACAGCAGCTGATGCTGGAGGAAATAGGTACAAAAGTATCTAGATCCACAGTAAAACGAGTCCTACATCGACATTACCTGAAAGGCCGCTCAGCAAGGAAGAAGCCACTGCTCCAAAACCGCCATAAAAAAGCCAGACTACGGTTTGCAACTGCACATGGGGACAAAGATCGTACTTTTTGGAGAAATGTCCTCTGGTCTGATGAAACAAAAATAGAACTGTTCACAAAATAGACGGCACCATGAGGCAGGAAATTTATGTCGATATATTGAAGCAACATCAAGACATCAGTCAGGAAGTTAAAGCTTGGTCGCAAAGGAGTCTTCCAAATGGACAATGAACCCACGCATACTTCCAAAGTTGTGGCAAAATGGCTTAAGGACAACAAAGTCAAATTATTGGAGTGGCCATCACAAAGCCCTGACCTCAATTCTATAGAAAATTTGTGGGCAGAACTGAAAAAGCACGTGCGAGCAAGGAGGCCTACAAACCTGACTCAGTTACACCAGCTCTGTCAGGAGGAATGGGCCAAGATTTATTCAACTTATTGTGGGAAGCTTCTGGAAGGCCACCTGAAACGTTTGACCCAAGTGAAACAATTTAAAGGCAATGCTACCAAATACTAATTGAGTGCATGTAAACTTCTGACACACTGGGACTGCGATGAAAGAAATAAAACGCTGAAATAAATCTCTACTATTATTCTGACAGTTCACATTCTTCAAATAAAGTGGTGATCCTAACTAACCTAAGACAGGGAATTTTTACTAGGATTAAGTGTCAGGAATTGTGAAAAACTGAGTTGAAATGCATTTGGCTAAGGTGCATGTAAACTTCCGACTTCAACTGTATAAGAGGACATGTATTTCAAAACCAGGGAACAGCACTAGGGGCTATGTTGATGTTCCCAGAGAGTGAACAGGGAGTCAGCACAAAATGGATACCGCTCCCCTGCCTCACTGGAATGGGTTTCATATAGCAATGGAGTTAAACCAAAATTCATACCGAGAGTGAACCAGGTTCCGAACCAGTGCAAAGAGTCCTTTGAAATATTTTATTTGATAAAAACAGATCATTGATAAACAATATATTCTACTAACAATATTAAAATGCATTTGGTTGACACTAGCGGGGTATAGACCTCCAGTTTAGCCTTTTTTCTTGGCGTTACTATGGGAACCTCTTCCTCCCCGTCAGCACCAGAGTTCTTTTCTGTAGGCTTCTGTTCTTTCTTTGCAGACTTCTGTTTGCTTGCATTTTTCCTGAAATTTCATAAACAAGACACAGGTATTGATGAGATCCAGCTCTTGCATGTTTATATAAACACACATACACAGTACCAGTCAAAAGTTGACACCTACTCATTCAAGGGTTTTTCTTTATTTTTACTAGACATCAACACTATGAAACACATGGAATCATGTAGTAAAAAGAAGAAGTGTTCAATCAAAATACATTTTAGATTCTTCTAAGTAGCCACCATTTGCCTTGATGACAGCTTTGCACACTCTGGGCTTTCTTTCAACCAGCTTCAGCTGGAATTCTTTTCCAACAGTCTTGAAGGTGTTTCCACATATGCTGAGCACTTGTTGGCTGCTTTTCCTTCACTCTGCAGTCCAACTCATCCCAAACCATCTCAAATTGGGTTGAGGCTCCATCTTGGTCAAATAGCCCTTACACAGCCTGGAGGTCTGTTGGTCATTGTCTTGTTGAAAAACAAATGATGTCCCAATAAGCCCAAACCAGATGGGATGGCATATCGCTTGCAGAATGCTGTGGTAGCCATACTGGTTAAGTGTGCCTTGAATTCTAAATAAATCAGTGTCACCAGCAAACCACCCCACACCTCCTCGTCCGTGCTTCACGGTGGGAACCACACACGCGGCGATCCGTTCACCTACTCTGCATCTCACAAAGACAACGGTGGTTGGAAATAAAAATCACCTATTTGGACTGACCAAAGGACTTCCATTGCTCGTGTTTCTTGGCCAAATAAACTCTCTTCTTATTGGTGCCCTTTAGTAGTGGTTTCTTTGCAGCAATTTGAACAGTTGATGTTGAGATGTATCTGTTGCTTGAACTCTGAAGCATTTATTTGGGCAGCAATCCGAGGTGCAGTTAACTCTCATGAACTTATCCTCTGCAGCTGAGGTACCTATGGGTCTTCCTTTCCAGTGGCGGTCCTGAGAGCCAGTTTCATCACAGCGACTGCACTTGAAGATACTTTCAAAGTTCATGAAACTTTCCATATTGACTGACCTTCATGTTTTAAAGTATTGATGGACTGTCGTTTCTCTTTGCTTATTTAACCTTTAAGAAGGCACACACCTTGACATGCATTCCAGGTGACTACCTCATGAAGCTGGTTGAGAGAATGTCAAGACTGTGCAAAGCTGTCAAGGCAAAGGGTGGCTACTTTGAAGAATCTCAAATATAACATCTTTTTTATTTGTTTAACACTTTTGGTTACTACATGATTCCATGTGTGTTATTTCAGTTTTGATGTCTTCACTATTATTCTACAATGTAGAAAATAGTAAAAATAAAGAAACACTTATTTAGGTTTATTTATCCTTGTAGGTATGGCCAAACTTTTACTGGTACTGCATGTATGCATGTGCATACATATGCATGTAAATAATAGAGAGAGGTCTGCAATTGACCTCAATAGTCCATATGTGGCACTAAGAGCTATGTTGATGTTTCCAGAGAGTGAACAGGGAGACAGCACTAAAATGGAGACCGCTCCCCTGCCTCACTGGAATGGGTTTCATATAGCACTGGATTTAAACCTAAATTAATAGAGTAAAACAGGTTCCGAACCAGTGCAAAGACGAGTCCTTTAATTTGACAAAAATAGATAATTGATCAAATAACAATATAATCTTCCAATGCATTTTACAAGCATTTGTGTGTAGCAGTCCTACCTTGGCATCCATGGCAGCCATGGTCTGTTTCTGTGTTTCCTCTATCAGGGTCAGGTTACTCAGGTTAGAGGTGTAGATGGGCAGATCCACTGATTGGCTTTTCAAGTGGATGATCTTTATCAATGGTTCTTTCTGCAAAAGAGACAACACAGCCATCTTTAGACTCAAAGAACACATTCACTCAAACATTTAGGTCAAAACTATTTCTGTGAAGAAAACATTCTCAGTGTTCTGTGTATCGTATCACTCAGATTGCGGCCACTTGTTAAAGGCCTTTCTTTGTCAGGATTGTAGGCACATGGGTTTAATCACACTGCTATACGGAGCAGGCAATAAGCTTAACGTACCACAGTACTATAGGCCCTGTAATCTCACCCCAGACAACAGAGATATCAAAGGTGATTTTCAGACTGGGCCCACACATTTCTTTAGCATTAATAAACATTGAGTATACCTGACCATTTAACGTATAATAAAATTGTAAATATCTGTGTTGACGGAGTACAATTGATTAGGGAGATCAGGAAGACACCCTGGCAGCAAACTCACCATGCGTAGTTTTGTCACGATGGTGCTGACAGCTGAATCAATATTCTCTGCTATTTCATCTGCAGCCATCCCAGAGTGGGCCACACAAGCCATGCTAAAACACAAACAATAACATGTTGCAGGAGCCAATGTGTATATAAATGAATGTGCATTACTTGCCATTTTGTGTCAGTTGTAGAGACAGGCTCCAATAGAGAGGGAGATCTGTCTGGATATATTTTGAGTCACTATGGCACCATCATTGCCCATGTCCAACACGGACAGGAGGACAGGGTTTGCTGAGGCGCACTTACTAAGTCAGGGAGCAGGCCTCACCAGCAGCAGCCTTTCTTAGAACTGGAGATTGTTGTTCCCTGGATGGTTCTCTGGATGTCCAAGGCCAGCTTCTTGCTCTGCAGGTTCAATGAATAAGGCTCCCTAAGCAGGGTAGAGAAAACACACACTCCGTTAGATTAGAACTCTGTAAGGGCTAGCTTAAAGGCACATTTAAACTTACAGGTGAAGTCAGATGTTTACATATACTTAGGTTGGAGTGGTTGAAAAATGAGTTTTAAATCACTCCACAAATGTCTTGTTAACTTTAGGGATAGGGGGCAGTATTCGGAAGTTTGGATGAATGAGGTGCCCAAAGTAAACTGCCTGTTACTCAGGCCCAGAGGCTAGGATATGCATATAATTGGTAGTATTGGATAGAAAACACTAAAGTTTACAAAACGGTTAAAATAATGTCTGTGATTATAACAGAACTGATATAGCAGGCGAAAACCTGAGGAGAATCCACCCGGAAAATTTGGTTTTGGAGGTGACACCATTTAAAATGCCTGTCTATGGGGAAATCCTCCCAGATTGCAGTTCCTGGGGCTTCCAGCAGATGTCAGTCTTTAGAAAGAGTTTCAGGCTTGTTTTTTGAAAAATGAGCTAGAATTTGTAGTTTTTCTAAGTGGCTCCCATTTTGGCTGAAGTGTTGTGGCGCGCGTCGGTGAGGGCGCTCACTTCGTTATTTATCTCCGGTAATGAACATACTATTCTCCATCTTATATTTGATCATTTATTTACATATTAGGGTACCTGAGGATTGATTACAAACATTGATTTGTTTGGACGAAGTTTATTGGTAACTTTCGGGATTCATTTGTATGCATTTTGAATGAGGGAAACCGGTGGATTACTGAGTCAAGCGCACCAACTAAACTGACTTTTTGGGGATATAAAGAAGGACTTTATCGAACAAAAGAACCATTTGTTATGTAGCTGGGACCCTTGTGATTGCAACCAGAGGAAGATCTTCAAAGGTGTGTGATTTATTTTATCGCCATTTCTGACTTTCGTGACGCCTCTGCTTGGTTGGAAGATGTTTGTAATGCTTTTGTACGCGGGGCGCTGTCCTCAGATAATCGTATGGTGTGCTTACGCCGTAAATCCTTTTTGAAATCTGACAAAGCGGCTGGATTAACAAGAAGTTAAGCTTTTAAACGATGTAAGACACTTGTATTTTCAGGAATGTTTAATATTACGAATTTTGTATTTCGCGCTCTGCAATTTCACCGGATGTTGGCCAGGTGGGACGCTAGCCCAAAGAGGTTAACAACCTATAGTTTTGGCAAGTCGGTTAGGACATCTACTGTGTGCATGACAAGTAATTTTGCCAACAATTGTTTACTGACAGATTATTTCACTTATAATTCATTGTATCACAATTCCAGTGGGTCAGAAATTCACATACACTAAGTTGACGGTGCCTTTAAACAGCTTGGAAAATTCCAGAAAATTATGTCATGGCGTTAGAAGCTTCTGATAGATAGGCTAATTGACATCATTTGAGTCAATTGGAGGTCTACCTGTGGATGTATTTCAAGGCCTACCTTCAAAATCAGTGCCTCTTTGCTTGACATCATGGGAAAATCAAAAGAAATCAGCCAAGACCTCAGAATAACAAATTGTAGACCTCCACAAGTCTGGTTCATCCTTGGGAGCAATTTCCAAACACCTGATGGTACCACGTTCATCTGTACAAACAATAGTACGCAAGTATAAACACCATGGGACCACGCAGCCGTCATACCGCTCAGGAAGGAGACGCGTTCTGTCTCCTAGAGATTAACGTATTTTGGTGCGAAAAGTGCAAATCAATCCCAGAACAGCAGCTGATGCTGGAGGAAATAGGTACAAAAGTATCTAGATCCACAGTAAAACGAGTCCTACATCGACATTACCTGAAAGGCCGCTCAGCAAGGAAGAAGCCACTGCTCCAAAACCGCCATAAAAAAGCCAGACTACGGTTTGCAACTGCACATGGGGACAAAGATCGTACTTTTTGGAGAAATGTCCTCTGGTCTGATGAAACAAAAATAGAACTGTTCACAAAATAGACGGCACCATGAGGCAGGAAATTTATGTCGATATATTGAAGCAACATCAAGACATCAGTCAGGAAGTTAAAGCTTGGTCGCAAAGGAGTCTTCCAAATGGACAATGAACCCACGCATACTTCCAAAGTTGTGGCAAAATGGCTTAAGGACAACAAAGTCAAATTATTGGAGTGGCCATCACAAAGCCCTGACCTCAATTCTATAGAAAATTTGTGGGCAGAACTGAAAAAGCACGTGCGAGCAAGGAGGCCTACAAACCTGACTCAGTTACACCAGCTCTGTCAGGAGGAATGGGCCAAGATTTATTCAACTTATTGTGGGAAGCTTCTGGAAGGCCACCTGAAACGTTTGACCCAAGTGAAACAATTTAAAGGCAATGCTACCAAATACTAATTGAGTGCATGTAAACTTCTGACACACTGGGACTGCGATGAAAGAAATAAAACGCTGAAATAAATCTCTACTATTATTCTGACAGTTCACATTCTTCAAATAAAGTGGTGATCCTAACTAACCTAAGACAGGGAATTTTTACTAGGATTAAGTGTCAGGAATTGTGAAAAACTGAGTTGAAATGCATTTGGCTAAGGTGCATGTAAACTTCCGACTTCAACTGTATAAGAGGACATGTATTTCAAAACCAGGGAACAGCACTAGGGGCTATGTTGATGTTCCCAGAGAGTGAACAGGGAGTCAGCACAAAATGGATACCGCTCCCCTGCCTCACTGGAATGGGTTTCATATAGCAATGGAGTTAAACCAAAATTCATACCGAGAGTGAACCAGGTTCCGAACCAGTGCAAAGAGTCCTTTGAAATATTTTATTTGATAAAAACAGATCATTGATAAACAATATATTCTACTAACAATATTAAAATGCATTTGGTTGACACTAGCGGGGTATAGACCTCCAGTTTAGCCTTTTTTCTTGGCGTTACTATGGGAACCTCTTCCTCCCCGTCAGCACCAGAGTTCTTTTCTGTAGGCTTCTGTTCTTTCTTTGCAGACTTCTGTTTGCTTGCATTTTTCCTGAAATTTCATAAACAAGACACAGGTATTGATGAGATCCAGCTCTTGCATGTTTATATAAACACACATACACAGTACCAGTCAAAAGTTGACACCTACTCATTCAAGGGTTTTTCTTTATTTTTACTAGACATCAACACTATGAAACACATGGAATCATGTAGTAAAAAGAAGAAGTGTTCAATCAAAATACATTTTAGATTCTTCTAAGTAGCCACCATTTGCCTTGATGACAGCTTTGCACACTCTGGGCTTTCTTTCAACCAGCTTCAGCTGGAATTCTTTTCCAACAGTCTTGAAGGTGTTTCCACATATGCTGAGCACTTGTTGGCTGCTTTTCCTTCACTCTGCAGTCCAACTCATCCCAAACCATCTCAAATTGGGTTGAGGCTCCATCTTGGTCAAATAGCCCTTACACAGCCTGGAGGTCTGTTGGTCATTGTCTTGTTGAAAAACAAATGATGTCCCAATAAGCCCAAACCAGATGGGATGGCATATCGCTTGCAGAATGCTGTGGTAGCCATACTGGTTAAGTGTGCCTTGAATTCTAAATAAATCAGTGTCACCAGCAAACCACCCCACACCTCCTCGTCCGTGCTTCACGGTGGGAACCACACACGCGGCGATCCGTTCACCTACTCTGCATCTCACAAAGACAACGGCGGTTGGAAATAAAAATCACCTATTTGGACTGACCAAAGGACTTCCATTGCTCGTGTTTCTTGGCCAAATAAACTCTCTTCTTATTGGTGCCCTTTAGTAGTGGTTTCTTTGCAGCAATTTGAACAGTTGATGTTGAGATGTATCTGTTGCTTGAACTCTGAAGCATTTATTTGGGCAGCAATCCGAGGTGCAGTTAACTCTCATGAACTTATCCTCTGCAGCTGAGGTACCTATGGGTCTTCCTTTCCAGTGGCGGTCCTGAGAGCCAGTTTCATCACAGCGACTGCACTTGAAGATACTTTCAAAGTTCATGAAACTTTCCATATTGACTGACCTTCATGTTTTAAAGTATTGATGGACTGTCGTTTCTCTTTGCTTATTTAACCTTTAAGAAGGCACACACCTTGACATGCATTCCAGGTGACTACCTCATGAAGCTGGTTGAGAGAATGTCAAGACTGTGCAAAGCTGTCAAGGCAAAGGGTGGCTACTTTGAAGAATCTCAAATATAAACATCTTTTTTATTTGTTTAACACTTTTGGTTACTACATGATTCCATGTGTGTTATTTCAGTTTTGATGTCTTCACTATTATTCTACAATGTAGAAAATAGTAAAAATAAAGAAACACTTATTTAGGTTTATTTATCCTTGTAGGTATGGCCAAACTTTTACTGGTACTGCATGTATGCATGTGCATACATATGCATGTAAATAATAGAGAGAGGTCTGCAATTGACCTCAATAGTCCATATGTGGCACTAAGAGCTATGTTGATGTTTCCAGAGAGTGAACAGGGAGACAGCACTAAAATGGAGACCGCTCCCCTGCCTCACTGGAATGGGTTTCATATAGCACTGGATTTAAACCTAAATTAATAGAGTAAAACAGGTTCCGAACCAGTGCAAAGACGAGTCCTTTAATTTGACAAAAATAGATAATTGATCAAATAACAATATAATCTTCCAATGCATTTTACAAGCATTTGTGTGTAGCAGTCCTACCTTGGCATCCATGGTCTGTTTCTGTGTTTCCTCTATCAGGGTCAGGTTACTCAGGTTAGAGGTGTAGATGGGCAGATCCACTGATTGGCTTTTCAAGTGGATGATCTTTATCAATGGTTCTTTCTGCAAAAGAGACAACACAGCCATCTTTAGACTCAAAGAACACATTCACTCAAACATTTAGGTCAAAACTATTTCTGTGAAGAAAACACTCTCAGTGTTCTGTGTATCGTATCACTCAGATTGCGGCCACTTGTTAAAGGCCTTTCTTTGTCAGGATTGTAGGCACATGGGTTTAATCACACTGCTATACAGAGCAGGCAATAAGCTTAACGTACCACAGTACTATAGGCCCTGTAATCTCACCCCAGACAACAGAGATATCAAAGGTGATTTTCAGACTGGGCCCACACATTTCTTTAGCATTAATAAACATTGAGTATACCTGACCATTTAACGTATAATAAAATTGTAAATATCTGTGTTGACGGAGTACAATTGATTAGGGAGATCAGGAAGACACCCTGGCAGCAAACTCACCATGCGTAGTTTTGTCACGATGGTGCTGACAGCTGAATCAATATTCTCTGCTATTTCATCTGCAGCCATCCCAGAGTGGGCCACACAAGCCATGCTAAAACACAAACAATAACATGTTGCAGGAGCCAATGTGTATATAAATGAATGTGCATTACTTGCCATTTTGTGTCAGTTGTAGAGACAGGCTCCAATAGAGAGGGAGATCTGTCTGGATATATTTTGAGTCACTATGGCACCATCATTGCCCATGTCCAACACGGACAGGAGGACAGGGTTTGCTGAGGCGCACTTACTAAGTCAGGGAGCAGGCCTCACCAGCAGCAGCCTTTCTTAGAAATGGAGATTGTTGTTCCCTGGATGGTTCTCTGGATGTCCAAGGCCAGCTTCTTGCTCTGCAGGTTCAATGAATAAGGCTCCCTAAGCAGGGTAGAGAAAACACACACTCCGTTAGATTAGAACTCTGTAAGGGCTAGCTTAAAGGCACATTTAAACTTACAGGTGAAGTCAGATGTTTACATATACTTAGGTTGGAGTGGTTGAAAAATGAGTTTTAAATCACTCCACAAATGTCTTGTTAACTTTAGGGATAGGGGGCAGTATTCGGAAGTTTGGATGAATGAGGTGCCCAAAGTAAACTGCCTGTTACTCAGGCCCAGAGGCTAGGATATGCATATAATTGGTAGTATTGGATAGAAAACACTAAAGTTTACAAAACGGTTAAAATAATGTCTGTGATTATAACAGAACTGATATAGCAGGCGAAAACCTGAGGAGAATCCACCCGGAAAATTTGGTTTTGGAGGTGACACCATTTAAAATGCCTGTCTATGGGGAAATCCTCCCAGATTGCAGTTCCTGGGGCTTCCAGCAGATGTCAGTCTTTAGAAAGAGTTTCAGGCTTGTTTTTTGAAAAATGAGCTAGAATTTGTAGTTTTTCTAAGTGGCTCCCATTTTGGCTGAAGTGTTGTGGCGCGCGTCGGTGAGGGCGCTCACTTCGTTATTTATCTCCGGTAATGAACATACTATTCTCCATCTTATATTTGATCATTTATTTACATATTAGGGTACCTGAGGATTGATTACAAACATTGATTTGTTTGGACGAAGTTTATTGGTAACTTTCGGGATTCATTTGTATGCATTTTGAATGAGGGAAACCGGTGGATTACTGAGTCAAGCGCACCAACTAAACTGACTTTTTGGGGATATAAAGAAGGACTTTATCGAACAAAAGAACCATTTGTTATGTAGCTGGGACCCTTGTGATTGCAACCAGAGGAAGATCTTCAAAGGTGTGTGATTTATTTTATCGCCATTTCTGACTTTCGTGACGCCTCTGCTTGGTTGGAAGATGTTTGTAATGCTTTTGTACGCGGGGCGCTGTCCTCAGATAATCGTATGGTGTGCTTACGCCGTAAATCCTTTTTGAAATCTGACAAAGCGGCTGGATTAACAAGAAGTTAAGCTTTTAAACGATGTAAGACACTTGTATTTTCAGGAATGTTTAATATTACGAATTTTGTATTTCGCGCTCTGCAATTTCACCGGATGTTGGCCAGGTGGGACGCTAGCCCAAAGAGGTTAACAACCTATAGTTTTGGCAAGTCGGTTAGGACATCTACTGTGTGCATGACAAGTAATTTTGCCAACAATTGTTTACTGACAGATTATTTCACTTATAATTCATTGTATCACAATTCCAGTGGGTCAGAAATTCACATACACTAAGTTGACGGTGCCTTTAAACAGCTTGGAAAATTCCAGAAAATTATGTCATGGCGTTAGAAGCTTCTGATAGATAGGCTAATTGACATCATTTGAGTCAATTGGAGGTCTACCTGTGGATGTATTTCAAGGCCTACCTTCAAAATCAGTGCCTCTTTGCTTGACATCATGGGAAAATCAAAAGAAATCAGCCAAGACCTCAGAATAACAAATTGTAGACCTCCACAAGTCTGGTTCATCCTTGGGAGCAATTTCCAAACACCTGATGGTACCACGTTCATCTGTACAAACAATAGTACGCAAGTATAAACACCATGGGACCACGCAGCCGTCATACCGCTCAGGAAGGAGACGCGTTCTGTCTCCTAGAGATTAACGTATTTTGGTGCGAAAAGTGCAAATCAATCCCAGAACAGCAGCTGATGCTGGAGGAAATAGGTACAAAAGTATCTAGATCCACAGTAAAACGAGTCCTACATCGACATTACCTGAAAGGCCGCTCAGCAAGGAAGAAGCCACTGCTCCAAAACCGCCATAAAAAAGCCAGACTACGGTTTGCAACTGCACATGGGGACAAAGATCGTACTTTTTGGAGAAATGTCCTCTGGTCTGATGAAACAAAAATAGAACTGTTCACAAAATAGACGGCACCATGAGGCAGGAAATTTATGTCGATATATTGAAGCAACATCAAGACATCAGTCAGGAAGTTAAAGCTTGGTCGCAAAGGAGTCTTCCAAATGGACAATGAACCCACGCATACTTCCAAAGTTGTGGCAAAATGGCTTAAGGACAACAAAGTCAAATTATTGGAGTGGCCATCACAAAGCCCTGACCTCAATTCTATAGAAAATTTGTGGGCAGAACTGAAAAAGCACGTGCGAGCAAGGAGGCCTACAAACCTGACTCAGTTACACCAGCTCTGTCAGGAGGAATGGGCCAAGATTTATTCAACTTATTGTGGGAAGCTTCTGGAAGGCCACCTGAAACGTTTGACCCAAGTGAAACAATTTAAAGGCAATGCTACCAAATACTAATTGAGTGCATGTAAACTTCTGACACACTGGGACTGCGATGAAAGAAATAAAACGCTGAAATAAATCTCTACTATTATTCTGACAGTTCACATTCTTCAAATAAAGTGGTGATCCTAACTAACCTAAGACAGGGAATTTTTACTAGGATTAAGTGTCAGGAATTGTGAAAAACTGAGTTGAAATGCATTTGGCTAAGGTGCATGTAAACTTCCGACTTCAACTGTATAAGAGGACATGTATTTCAAAACCAGGGAACAGCACTAGGGGCTATGTTGATGTTCCCAGAGAGTGAACAGGGAGTCAGCACAAAATGGATACCGCTCCCCTGCCTCACTGGAATGGGTTTCATATAGCAATGGAGTTAAACCAAAATTCATACCGAGAGTGAACCAGGTTCCGAACCAGTGCAAAGAGTCCTTTGAAATATTTTATTTGATAAAAACAGATCATTGATAAACAATATATTCTACTAACAATATTAAAATGCATTTGGTTGACACTAGCGGGGTATAGACCTCCAGTTTAGCCTTTTTTCTTGGCGTTACTATGGGAACCTCTTCCTCCCCGTCAGCACCAGAGTTCTTTTCTGTAGGCTTCTGTTCTTTCTTTGCAGACTTCTGTTTGCTTGCATTTTTCCTGAAATTTCATAAACAAGACACAGGTATTGATGAGATCCAGCTCTTGCATGTTTATATAAACACACATACACAGTACCAGTCAAAAGTTGACACCTACTCATTCAAGGGTTTTTCTTTATTTTTACTAGACATCAACACTATGAAACACATGGAATCATGTAGTAAAAAGAAGAAGTGTTCAATCAAAATACATTTTAGATTCTTCTAAGTAGCCACCATTTGCCTTGATGACAGCTTTGCACACTCTGGGCTTTCTTTCAACCAGCTTCAGCTGGAATTCTTTTCCAACAGTCTTGAAGGTGTTTCCACATATGCTGAGCACTTGTTGGCTGCTTTTCCTTCACTCTGCAGTCCAACTCATCCCAAACCATCTCAAATTGGGTTGAGGCTCCATCTTGGTCAAATAGCCCTTACACAGCCTGGAGGTCTGTTGGTCATTGTCTTGTTGAAAAACAAATGATGTCACAATAAGCCCAAACCAGATGGGATGGCATATCGCTTGCAGAATGCTGTGGTAGCCATACTGGTTAAGTGTGCCTTGAATTCTAAATAAATCAGTGTCACCAGCAAACCACCCCACACCTCCTCGTCCGTGCTTCACGGTGGGAACCACACACGCGGCGATCCGTTCACCTACTCTGCATCTCACAAAGACAACGGCGGTTGGAAATAAAAATCACCTATTTGGACTGACCAAAGGACTTCCATTGCTCGTGTTTCTTGGCCAAATAAACTCTCTTCTTATTGGTGCCCTTTAGTAGTGGTTTCTTTGCAGCAATTTGAACAGTTGATGTTGAGATGTATCTGTTGCTTGAACTCTGAAGCATTTATTTGGGCAGCAATCCGAGGTGCAGTTAACTCTCATGAACTTATCCTCTGCAGCTGAGGTACCTATGGGTCTTCCTTTCCAGTGGCGGTCCTGAGAGCCAGTTTCATCACAGCGACTGCACTTGAAGATACTTTCAAAGTTCATGAAACTTTCCATATTGACTGACCTTCATGTTTTAAAGTATTGATGGACTGTCGTTTCTCTTTGCTTATTTAACCTTTAAGAAGGCACACACCTTGACATGCATTCCAGGTGACTACCTCATGAAGCTGGTTGAGAGAATGTCAAGACTGTGCAAAGCTGTCAAGGCAAAGGGTGGCTACTTTGAAGAATCTCAAATATAAACATCTTTTTTATTTGTTTAACACTTTTGGTTACTACATGATTCCATGTGTGTTATTTCAGTTTTGATGTCTTCACTATTATTCTACAATGTAGAAAATAGTAAAAATAAAGAAACACTTATTTAGGTTTATTTATCCTTGTAGGTATGGCCAAACTTTTACTGGTACTGCATGTATGCATGTGCATACATATGCATGTAAATAATAGAGAGAGGTCTGCAATTGACCTCAATAGTCCATATGTGGCACTAAGAGCTATGTTGATGTTTCCAGAGAGTGAACAGGGAGACAGCACTAAAATGGAGACCGCTCCCCTGCCTCACTGGAATGGGTTTCATATAGCACTGGATTTAAACCTAAATTAATAGAGTAAAACAGGTTCCGAACCAGTGCAAAGACGAGTCCTTTAATTTGACAAAAATAGATAATTGATCAAATAACAATATAATCTTCCAATGCATTTTACAAGCATTTGTGTGTAGCAGTCCTACCTTGGCATCCATGGTCTGTTTCTGTGTTTCCTCTATCAGGGTCAGGTTACTCAGGTTAGAGGTGTAGATGGGCAGATCCACTGATTGGCTTTTCAAGTGGATGATCTTTATCAATGGTTCTTTCTGCAAAAGAGACAACACAGCCATCTTTAGACTCAAAGAACACATTCACTCAAACATTTAGGTCAAAACTATTTCTGTGAAGAAAACACTCTCAGTGTTCTGTGTATCGTATCACTCAGATTGCGGCCACTTGTTAAAGGCCTTTCTTTGTCAGGATTGTAGGCACATGGGTTTAATCACACTGCTATACAGAGCAGGCAATAAGCTTAACGTACCACAGTACTATAGGCCCTGTAATCTCACCCCAGACAACAGAGATATCAAAGGTGATTTTCAGACTGGGCCCACACATTTCTTTAGCATTAATAAACATTGAGTATACCTGACCATTTAACGTATAATAAAATTGTAAATATCTGTGTTGACGGAGTACAATTGATTAGGGAGATCAGGAAGACACCCTGGCAGCAAACTCACCATGCGTAGTTTTGTCACGATGGTGCTGACAGCTGAATCAATATTCTCTGCTATTTCATCTGCAGCCATCCCAGAGTGGGCCACACAAGCCATGCTAAAACACAAACAATAACATGTTGCAGGAGCCAATGTGTATATAAATGAATGTGCATTACTTGCCATTTTGTGTCAGTTGTAGAGACAGGCTCCAATAGAGAGGGAGATCTGTCTGGATATATTTTGAGTCACTATGGCACCATCATTGCCCATGTCCAACACGGACAGGAGGACAGGGTTTGCTGAGGCGCACTTACTAAGTCAGGGAGCAGGCCTCACCAGCAGCAGCCTTTCTTAGAAATGGAGATTGTTGTTCCCTGGATGGTTCTCTGGATGTCCAAGGCCAGCTTCTTGCTCTGCAGGTTCAATGAATAAGGCTCCCTAAGCAGGGTAGAGAAAACACACACTCCGTTAGATTAGAACTCTGTAAGGGCTAGCTTAAAGGCACATTTAAACTTACAGGTGAAGTCAGATGTTTACATATACTTAGGTTGGAGTGGTTGAAAAATGAGTTTTAAATCACTCCACAAATGTCTTGTTAACTTTAGGGATAGGGGGCAGTATTCGGAAGTTTGGATGAATGAGGTGCCCAAAGTAAACTGCCTGTTACTCAGGCCCAGAGGCTAGGATATGCATATAATTGGTAGTATTGGATAGAAAACACTAAAGTTTACAAAACGGTTAAAATAATGTCTGTGATTATAACAGAACTGATATAGCAGGCGAAAACCTGAGGAGAATCCACCCGGAAAATTTGGTTTTGGAGGTGACACCATTTAAAATGCCTGTCTATGGGGAAATCCTCCCAGATTGCAGTTCCTGGGGCTTCCAGCAGATGTCAGTCTTTAGAAAGAGTTTCAGGCTTGTTTTTTGAAAAATGAGCTAGAATTTGTAGTTTTTCTAAGTGGCTCCCATTTTGGCTGAAGTGTTGTGGCGCGCGTCGGTGAGGGCGCTCACTTCGTTATTTATCTCCGGTAATGAACATACTATTCTCCATCTTATATTTGATCATTTATTTACATATTAGGGTACCTGAGGATTGATTACAAACATTGATTTGTTTGGACGAAGTTTATTGGTAACTTTCGGGATTCATTTGTATGCATTTTGAATGAGGGAAACCGGTGGATTACTGAGTCAAGCGCACCAACTAAACTGACTTTTTGGGGATATAAAGAAGGACTTTATCGAACAAAAGAACCATTTGTTATGTAGCTGGGACCCTTGTGATTGCAACCAGAGGAAGATCTTCAAAGGTGTGTGATTTATTTTATCGCCATTTCTGACTTTCGTGACGCCTCTGCTTGGTTGGAAGATGTTTGTAATGCTTTTGTACGCGGGGCGCTGTCCTCAGATAATCGTATGGTGTGCTTACGCCGTAAATCCTTTTTGAAATCTGACAAAGCGGCTGGATTAACAAGAAGTTAAGCTTTTAAACGATGTAAGACACTTGTATTTTCAGGAATGTTTAATATTACGAATTTTGTATTTCGCGCTCTGCAATTTCACCGGATGTTGGCCAGGTGGGACGCTAGCCCAAAGAGGTTAACAACCTATAGTTTTGGCAAGTCGGTTAGGACATCTACTGTGTGCATGACAAGTAATTTTGCCAACAATTGTTTACTGACAGATTATTTCACTTATAATTCATTGTATCACAATTCCAGTGGGTCAGAAATTCACATACACTAAGTTGACGGTGCCTTTAAACAGCTTGGAAAATTCCAGAAAATTATGTCATGGCGTTAGAAGCTTCTGATAGATAGGCTAATTGACATCATTTGAGTCAATTGGAGGTCTACCTGTGGATGTATTTCAAGGCCTACCTTCAAAATCAGTGCCTCTTTGCTTGACATCATGGGAAAATCAAAAGAAATCAGCCAAGACCTCAGAATAACAAATTGTAGACCTCCACAAGTCTGGTTCATCCTTGGGAGCAATTTCCAAACACCTGATGGTACCACGTTCATCTGTACAAACAATAGTACGCAAGTATAAACACCATGGGACCACGCAGCCGTCATACCGCTCAGGAAGGAGACGCGTTCTGTCTCCTAGAGATTAACGTATTTTGGTGCGAAAAGTGCAAATCAATCCCAGAACAGCAGCTGATGCTGGAGGAAATAGGTACAAAAGTATCTAGATCCACAGTAAAACGAGTCCTACATCGACATTACCTGAAAGGCCGCTCAGCAAGGAAGAAGCCACTGCTCCAAAACCGCCATAAAAAAGCCAGACTACGGTTTGCAACTGCACATGGGGACAAAGATCGTACTTTTTGGAGAAATGTCCTCTGGTCTGATGAAACAAAAATAGAACTGTTCACAAAATAGACGGCACCATGAGGCAGGAAATTTATGTCGATATATTGAAGCAACATCAAGACATCAGTCAGGAAGTTAAAGCTTGGTCGCAAAGGAGTCTTCCAAATGGACAATGAACCCACGCATACTTCCAAAGTTGTGGCAAAATGGCTTAAGGACAACAAAGTCAAATTATTGGAGTGGCCATCACAAAGCCCTGACCTCAATTCTATAGAAAATTTGTGGGCAGAACTGAAAAAGCACGTGCGAGCAAGGAGGCCTACAAACCTGACTCAGTTACACCAGCTCTGTCAGGAGGAATGGGCCAAGATTTATTCAACTTATTGTGGGAAGCTTCTGGAAGGCCACCTGAAACGTTTGACCCAAGTGAAACAATTTAAAGGCAATGCTACCAAATACTAATTGAGTGCATGTAAACTTCTGACACACTGGGACTGCGATGAAAGAAATAAAACGCTGAAATAAATCTCTACTATTATTCTGACAGTTCACATTCTTCAAATAAAGTGGTGATCCTAACTAACCTAAGACAGGGAATTTTTACTAGGATTAAGTGTCAGGAATTGTGAAAAACTGAGTTGAAATGCATTTGGCTAAGGTGCATGTAAACTTCCGACTTCAACTGTATAAGAGGACATGTATTTCAAAACCAGGGAACAGCACTAGGGGCTATGTTGATGTTCCCAGAGAGTGAACAGGGAGTCAGCACAAAATGGATACCGCTCCCCTGCCTCACTGGAATGGGTTTCATATAGCAATGGAGTTAAACCAAAATTCATACCGAGAGTGAACCAGGTTCCGAACCAGTGCAAAGAGTCCTTTGAAATATTTTATTTGATAAAAACAGATCATTGATAAACAATATATTCTACTAACAATATTAAAATGCATTTGGTTGACACTAGCGGGGTATAGACCTCCAGTTTAGCCTTTTTTCTTGGCGTTACTATGGGAACCTCTTCCTCCCCGTCAGCACCAGAGTTCTTTTCTGTAGGCTTCTGTTCTTTCTTTGCAGACTTCTGTTTGCTTGCATTTTTCCTGAAATTTCATAAACAAGACACAGGTATTGATGAGATCCAGCTCTTGCATGTTTATATAAACACACATACACAGTACCAGTCAAAAGTTGACACCTACTCATTCAAGGGTTTTTCTTTATTTTTACTAGACATCAACACTATGAAACACATGGAATCATGTAGTAAAAAGAAGAAGTGTTCAATCAAAATACATTTTAGATTCTTCTAAGTAGCCACCATTTGCCTTGATGACAGCTTTGCACACTCTGGGCTTTCTTTCAACCAGCTTCAGCTGGAATTCTTTTCCAACAGTCTTGAAGGTGTTTCCACATATGCTGAGCACTTGTTGGCTGCTTTTCCTTCACTCTGCAGTCCAACTCATCCCAAACCATCTCAAATTGGGTTGAGGCTCCATCTTGGTCAAATAGCCCTTACACAGCCTGGAGGTCTGTTGGTCATTGTCTTGTTGAAAAACAAATGATGTCCCAATAAGCCCAAACCAGATGGGATGGCATATCGCTTGCAGAATGCTGTGGTAGCCATACTGGTTAAGTGTGCCTTGAATTCTAAATAAATCAGTGTCACCAGCAAACCACCCCACACCTCCTCGTCCGTGCTTCACGGTGGGAACCACACACGCGGCGATCCGTTCACCTACTCTGCATCTCACAAAGACAACGGTGGTTGGAAATAAAAATCACCTATTTGGACTGACCAAAGGACTTCCATTGCTCGTGTTTCTTGGCCAAATAAACTCTCTTCTTATTGGTGCCCTTTAGTAGTGGTTTCTTTGCAGCAATTTGAACAGTTGATGTTGAGATGTATCTGTTGCTTGAACTCTGAAGCATTTATTTGGGCAGCAATCCGAGGTGCAGTTAACTCTCATGAACTTATCCTCTGCAGCTGAGGTACCTATGGGTCTTCCTTTCCAGTGGCGGTCCTGAGAGCCAGTTTCATCACAGCGACTGCACTTGAAGATACTTTCAAAGTTCATGAAACTTTCCATATTGACTGACCTTCATGTTTTAAAGTATTGATGGACTGTCGTTTCTCTTTGCTTATTTAACCTTTAAGAAGGCACACACCTTGACATGCATTCCAGGTGACTACCTCATGAAGCTGGTTGAGAGAATGTCAAGACTGTGCAAAGCTGTCAAGGCAAAGGGTGGCTACTTTGAAGAATCTCAAATATAACATCTTTTTTATTTGTTTAACACTTTTGGTTACTACATGATTCCATGTGTGTTATTTCAGTTTTGATGTCTTCACTATTATTCTACAATGTAGAAAATAGTAAAAATAAAGAAACACTTATTTAGGTTTATTTATCCTTGTAGGTATGGCCAAACTTTTACTGGTACTGCATGTATGCATGTGCATACATATGCATGTAAATAATAGAGAGAGGTCTGCAATTGACCTCAATAGTCCATATGTGGCACTAAGAGCTATGTTGATGTTTCCAGAGAGTGAACAGGGAGACAGCACTAAAATGGAGACCGCTCCCCTGCCTCACTGGAATGGGTTTCATATAGCACTGGATTTAAACCTAAATTAATAGAGTAAAACAGGTTCCGAACCAGTGCAAAGACGAGTCCTTTAATTTGACAAAAATAGATAATTGATCAAATAACAATATAATCTTCCAATGCATTTTACAAGCATTTGTGTGTAGCAGTCCTACCTTGGCATCCATGGCAGCCATGGTCTGTTTCTGTGTTTCCTCTATCAGGGTCAGGTTACTCAGGTTAGAGGTGTAGATGGGCAGATCCACTGATTGGCTTTTCAAGTGGATGATCTTTATCAATGGTTCTTTCTGCAAAAGAGACAACACAGCCATCTTTAGACTCAAAGAACACATTCACTCAAACATTTAGGTCAAAACTATTTCTGTGAAGAAAACATTCTCAGTGTTCTGTGTATCGTATCACTCAGATTGCGGCCACTTGTTAAAGGCCTTTCTTTGTCAGGATTGTAGGCACATGGGTTTAATCACACTGCTATACGGAGCAGGCAATAAGCTTAACGTACCACAGTACTATAGGCCCTGTAATCTCACCCCAGACAACAGAGATATCAAAGGTGATTTTCAGACTGGGCCCACACATTTCTTTAGCATTAATAAACATTGAGTATACCTGACCATTTAACGTATAATAAAATTGTAAATATCTGTGTTGACGGAGTACAATTGATTAGGGAGATCAGGAAGACACCCTGGCAGCAAACTCACCATGCGTAGTTTTGTCACGATGGTGCTGACAGCTGAATCAATATTCTCTGCTATTTCATCTGCAGCCATCCCAGAGTGGGCCACACAAGCCATGCTAAAACACAAACAATAACATGTTGCAGGAGCCAATGTGTATATAAATGAATGTGCATTACTTGCCATTTTGTGTCAGTTGTAGAGACAGGCTCCAATAGAGAGGGAGATCTGTCTGGATATATTTTGAGTCACTATGGCACCATCATTGCCCATGTCCAACACGGACAGGAGGACAGGGTTTGCTGAGGCGCACTTACTAAGTCAGGGAGCAGGCCTCACCAGCAGCAGCCTTTCTTAGAACTGGAGATTGTTGTTCCCTGGATGGTTCTCTGGATGTCCAAGGCCAGCTTCTTGCTCTGCAGGTTCAATGAATAAGGCTCCCTAAGCAGGGTAGAGAAAACACACACTCCGTTAGATTAGAACTCTGTAAGGGCTAGCTTAAAGGCACATTTAAACTTACAGGTGAAGTCAGATGTTTACATATACTTAGGTTGGAGTGGTTGAAAAATGAGTTTTAAATCACTCCACAAATGTCTTGTTAACTTTAGGGATAGGGGGCAGTATTCGGAAGTTTGGATGAATGAGGTGCCCAAAGTAAACTGCCTGTTACTCAGGCCCAGAGGCTAGGATATGCATATAATTGGTAGTATTGGATAGAAAACACTAAAGTTTACAAAACGGTTAAAATAATGTCTGTGATTATAACAGAACTGATATAGCAGGCGAAAACCTGAGGAGAATCCACCCGGAAAATTTGGTTTTGGAGGTGACACCATGTAAAATGCCTGTCTATGGGGAAATCCTCCCAGATTGCAGTTCCTGGGGCTTCCAGCAGATGTCAGTCTTTAGAAAGAGTTTCAGGCTTGTTTTTTGAAAAATGAGCTAGAATTTGTAGTTTTTCTAAGTGGCTCCCATTTTGGCTGAAGTGTTGTGGCGCGCGTCGGTGAGGGCGCTCACTTCGTTATTTATCTCCGGTAATGAACATACTATTCTCCATCTTATATTTGATCATTTATTTACATATTAGGGTACCTGAGGATTGATTACAAACATTGATTTGTTTGGACGAAGTTTATTGGTAACTTTCGGGATTCATTTGTATGCATTTTGAATGAGGGAAACCGGTGGATTACTGAGTCAAGCGCACCAACTAAACTGACTTTTTGGGGATATAAAGAAGGACTTTATCGAACAAAAGAACCATTTGTTATGTAGCTGGGACCCTTGTGATTGCAACCAGAGGAAGATCTTCAAAGGTGTGTGATTTATTTTATCGCCATTTCTGACTTTCGTGACGCCTCTGCTTGGTTGGAAGATGTTTGTAATGCTTTTGTACGCGGGGCGCTGTCCTCAGATAATCGTATGGTGTGCTTACGCCGTAAATCCTTTTTGAAATCTGACAAAGCGGCTGGATTAACAAGAAGTTAAGCTTTTAAACGATGTAAGACACTTGTATTTTCAGGAATGTTTAATATTACGAATTTTGTATTTCGCGCTCTGCAATTTCACCGGATGTTGGCCAGGTGGGACGCTAGCCCAAAGAGGTTAACAACCTATAGTTTTGGCAAGTCGGTTAGGACATCTACTGTGTGCATGACAAGTAATTTTGCCAACAATTGTTTACTGACAGATTATTTCACTTATAATTCATTGTATCACAATTCCAGTGGGTCAGAAATTCACATACACTAAGTTGACGGTGCCTTTAAACAGCTTGGAAAATTCCAGAAAATTATGTCATGGCGTTAGAAGCTTCTGATAGATAGGCTAATTGACATCATTTGAGTCAATTGGAGGTCTACCTGTGGATGTATTTCAAGGCCTACCTTCAAAATCAGTGCCTCTTTGCTTGACATCATGGGAAAATCAAAAGAAATCAGCCAAGACCTCAGAATAACAAATTGTAGACCTCCACAAGTCTGGTTCATCCTTGGGAGCAATTTCCAAACACCTGATGGTACCACGTTCATCTGTACAAACAATAGTACGCAAGTATAAACACCATGGGACCACGCAGCCGTCATACCGCTCAGGAAGGAGACGCGTTCTGTCTCCTAGAGATTAACGTATTTTGGTGCGAAAAGTGCAAATCAATCCCAGAACAGCAGCTGATGCTGGAGGAAATAGGTACAAAAGTATCTAGATCCACAGTAAAACGAGTCCTACATCGACATTACCTGAAAGGCCGCTCAGCAAGGAAGAAGCCACTGCTCCAAAACCGCCATAAAAAAGCCAGACTACGGTTTGCAACTGCACATGGGGACAAAGATCGTACTTTTTGGAGAAATGTCCTCTGGTCTGATGAAACAAAAATAGAACTGTTCACAAAATAGACGGCACCATGAGGCAGGAAATTTATGTCGATATATTGAAGCAACATCAAGACATCAGTCAGGAAGTTAAAGCTTGGTCGCAAAGGAGTCTTCCAAATGGACAATGAACCCACGCATACTTCCAAAGTTGTGGCAAAATGGCTTAAGGACAACAAAGTCAAATTATTGGAGTGGCCATCACAAAGCCCTGACCTCAATTCTATAGAAAATTTGTGGGCAGAACTGAAAAAGCACGTGCGAGCAAGGAGGCCTACAAACCTGACTCAGTTACACCAGCTCTGTCAGGAGGAATGGGCCAAGATTTATTCAACTTATTGTGGGAAGCTTCTGGAAGGCCACCTGAAACGTTTGACCCAAGTGAAACAATTTAAAGGCAATGCTACCAAATACTAATTGAGTGCATGTAAACTTCTGACACACTGGGACTGCGATGAAAGAAATAAAACGCTGAAATAAATCTCTACTATTATTCTGACAGTTCACATTCTTCAAATAAAGTGGTGATCCTAACTAACCTAAGACAGGGAATTTTTACTAGGATTAAGTGTCAGGAATTGTGAAAAACTGAGTTGAAATGCATTTGGCTAAGGTGCATGTAAACTTCCGACTTCAACTGTATAAGAGGACATGTATTTCAAAACCAGGGAACAGCACTAGGGGCTATGTTGATGTTCCCAGAGAGTGAACAGGGAGTCAGCACAAAATGGATACCGCTCCCCTGCCTCACTGGAATGGGTTTCATATAGCAATGGAGTTAAACCAAAATTCATACCGAGAGTGAACCAGGTTCCGAACCAGTGCAAAGAGTCCTTTGAAATATTTTATTTGATAAAAACAGATCATTGATAAACAATATATTCTACTAACAATATTAAAATGCATTTGGTTGACACTAGCGGGGTATAGACCTCCAGTTTAGCCTTTTTTCTTGGCGTTACTATGGGAACCTCTTCCTCCCCGTCAGCACCAGAGTTCTTTTCTGTAGGCTTCTGTTCTTTCTTTGCAGACTTCTGTTTGCTTGCATTTTTCCTGAAATTTCATAAACAAGACACAGGTATTGATGAGATCCAGCTCTTGCATGTTTATATAAACACACATACACAGTACCAGTCAAAAGTTGACACCTACTCATTCAAGGGTTTTTCTTTATTTTTACTAGACATCAACACTATGAAACACATGGAATCATGTAGTAAAAAGAAGAAGTGTTCAATCAAAATACATTTTAGATTCTTCTAAGTAGCCACCATTTGCCTTGATGACAGCTTTGCACACTCTGGGCTTTCTTTCAACCAGCTTCAGCTGGAATTCTTTTCCAACAGTCTTGAAGGTGTTTCCACATATGCTGAGCACTTGTTGGCTGCTTTTCCTTCACTCTGCAGTCCAACTCATCCCAAACCATCTCAAATTGGGTTGAGGCTCCATCTTGGTCAAATAGCCCTTACACAGCCTGGAGGTCTGTTGGTCATTGTCTTGTTGAAAAACAAATGATGTCCCAATAAGCCCAAACCAGATGGGATGGCATATCGCTTGCAGAATGCTGTGGTAGCCATACTGGTTAAGTGTGCCTTGAATTCTAAATAAATCAGTGTCACCAGCAAACCACCCCACACCTCCTCGTCCGTGCTTCACGGTGGGAACCACACACGCGGCGATCCGTTCACCTACTCTGCATCTCACAAAGACAACGGCGGTTGGAAATAAAAATCACCTATTTGGACTGACCAAAGGACTTCCATTGCTCGTGTTTCTTGGCCAAATAAAGTCTCTTCTTATTGGTGCCCTTTAGTAGTGGTTTCTTTGCAGCAATTTGAACAGTTGATGTTGAGATGTATCTGTTGCTTGAACTCTGAAGCATTTATTTGGGCAGCAATCCGAGGTGCAGTTAACTCTCATGAACTTATCCTCTGCAGCTGAGGTACCTATGGGTCTTCCTTTCCAGTGGCGGTCCTGAGAGCCAGTTTCATCACAGCGACTGCACTTGAAGATACTTTCAAAGTTCATGAAACTTTCCATATTGACTGACCTTCATGTTTTAAAGTATTGATGGACTGTCGTTTCTCTTTGCTTATTTAACCTTTAAGAAGGCACACACCTTGACATGCATTCCAGGTGACTACCTCATGAAGCTGGTTGAGAGAATGTCAAGACTGTGCAAAGCTGTCAAGGCAAAGGGTGGCTACTTTGAAGAATCTCAAATATAACATCTTTTTTATTTGTTTAACACTTTTGGTTACTACATGATTCCATGTGTGTTATTTCAGTTTTGATGTCGTCACTATTATTCTACAATGTAGAAAATAGTAAAAATAAAGAAACACTTATTTAGGTTTATTTATCCTTGTAGGTATGGCCAAACTTTTACTGGTACTGCATGTATGCATGTGCATACATATGCATGTAAATAATAGAGAGAGGTCTGCAATTGACCTCAATAGTCCATATGTGGCACTAAGAGCTATGTTGATGTTTCCAGAGAGTGAACAGGGAGACAGCACTAAAATGGAGACCGCTCCCCTGCCTCACTGGAATGGGTTTCATATAGCACTGGATTTAAACCTAAATTAATAGAGTAAAACAGGTTCCGAACCAGTGCAAAGACGAGTCCTTTAATTTGACAAAAATAGATAATTGATCAAATAACAATATAATCTTCCAATGCATTTTACAAGCATTTGTGTGTAGCAGTCCTACCTTGGCATCCATGGCAGCCATGGTCTGTTTCTGTGTTTCCTCTATCAGGGTCAGGTTACTCAGGTTAGAGGTGTAGATGGGCAGATCCACTGATTGGCTTTTCAAGTGGATGATCTTTATCAATGGTTCTTTCTGCAAAAGAGACAACACAGCCATCTTTAGACTCAAAGAACACATTCACTCAAACATTTAGGTCAAAACTATTTCTGTGAAGAAAACATTCTCAGTGTTCTGTGTATCGTATCACTCAGATTGCGGCCACTTGTTAAAGGCCTTTCTTTGTCAGGATTGTAGGCACATGGGTTTAATCACACTGCTATACAGAGCAGGCAATAAGCTTAACGTACCACAGTACTATAGGCCCTGTAATCTCACCCCAGACAACAGAGATATCAAAGGTGATTTTCAGACTGGGCCCACACATTTCTTTAGCATTAATAAACATTGAGTATACCTGACCATTTAACGTATAATAAAATTGTAAATATCTGTGTTGACGGAGTACAATTGATTAGGGAGATCAGGAAGACACCCTGGCAGCAAACTCACCATGCGTAGTTTTGTCACGATGGTGCTGACAGCTGAATCAATATTCTCTGCTATTTCATCTGCAGCCATCCCAGAGTGGGCCACACAAGCCATGCTAAAACACAAACAATAACATGTTGCAGGAGCCAATGTGTATATAAATGAATGTGCATTACTTGCCATTTTGTGTCAGTTGTAGAGACAGGCTCCAATAGAGAGGGAGATCTGTCTGGATATATTTTGAGTCACTATGGCACCATCATTGCCCATGTCCAACACGGACAGGAGGACAGGGTTTGCTGAGGCGCACTTACTAAGTCAGGGAGCAGGCCTCACCAGCAGCAGCCTTTCTTAGAACTGGAGATTGTTGTTCCCTGGATGGTTCTCTGGATGTCCAAGGCCAGCTTCTTGCTCTGCAGGTTCAATGAATAAGGCTCCCTAAGCAGGGTAGAGAAAACACACACTCCGTTAGATTAGAACTCTGTAAGGGCTAGCTTAAAGGCACATTTAAACTTACAGGTGAAGTCAGATGTTTACATATACTTAGGTTGGAGTGGTTGAAAAATGAGTTTTAAATCACTCCACAAATGTCTTGTTAACTTTAGGGATAGGGGGCAGTATTCGGAAGTTTGGATGAATGAGGTGCCCAAAGTAAACTGCCTGTTACTCAGGCCCAGAGGCTAGGATATGCATATAATTGGTAGTATTGGATAGAAAACACTAAAGTTTACAAAACGGTTAAAATAATGTCTGTGATTATAACAGAACTGATATAGCAGGCGAAAACCTGAGGAGAATCCACCCGGAAAATTTGGTTTTGGAGGTGACACCATGTAAAATGCCTGTCTATGGGGAAATCCTCCCAGATTGCAGTTCCTGGGGCTTCCAGCAGATGTCAGTCTTTAGAAAGAGTTTCAGGCTTGTTTTTTGAAAAATGAGCTAGAATTTGTAGTTTTTCTAAGTGGCTCCCATTTTGGCTGAAGTGTTGTGGCGCGCGTCGGTGAGGGCGCTCACTTCGTTATTTATCTCCGGTAATGAACATACTATTCTCCATCTTATATTTGATCATTTATTTACATATTAGGGTACCTGAGGATTGATTACAAACATTGATTTGTTTGGACGAAGTTTATTGGTAACTTTCGGGATTCATTTGTATGCATTTTGAATGAGGGAAACCGGTGGATTACTGAGTCAAGCGCACCAACTAAACTGACTTTTTGGGGATATAAAGAAGGACTTTATCGAACAAAAGAACCATTTGTTATGTAGCTGGGACCCTTGTGATTGCAACCAGAGGAAGATCTTCAAAGGTGTGTGATTTATTTTATCGCCATTTCTGACTTTCGTGACGCCTCTGCTTGGTTGGAAGATGTTTGTAATGCTTTTGTACGCGGGGCGCTGTCCTCAGATAATCGTATGGTGTGCTTACGCCGTAAATCCTTTTTGAAATCTGACAAAGCGGCTGGATTAACAAGAAGTTAAGCTTTTAAACGATGTAAGACACTTGTATTTTCAGGAATGTTTAATATTACGAATTTTGTATTTCGCGCTCTGCAATTTCACCGGATGTTGGCCAGGTGGGACGCTAGCCCAAAGAGGTTAACAACCTATAGTTTTGGCAAGTCGGTTAGGACATCTACTGTGTGCATGACAAGTAATTTTGCCAACAATTGTTTACTGACAGATTATTTCACTTATAATTCATTGTATCACAATTCCAGTGGGTCAGAAATTCACATACACTAAGTTGACGGTGCCTTTAAACAGCTTGGAAAATTCCAGAAAATTATGTCATGGCGTTAGAAGCTTCTGATAGATAGGCTAATTGACATCATTTGAGTCAATTGGAGGTCTACCTGTGGATGTATTTCAAGGCCTACCTTCAAAATCAGTGCCTCTTTGCTTGACATCATGGGAAAATCAAAAGAAATCAGCCAAGACCTCAGAATAACAAATTGTAGACCTCCACAAGTCTGGTTCATCCTTGGGAGCAATTTCCAAACACCTGATGGTACCACGTTCATCTGTACAAACAATAGTACGCAAGTATAAACACCATGGGACCACGCAGCCGTCATACCGCTCAGGAAGGAGACGCGTTCTGTCTCCTAGAGATTAACGTATTTTGGTGCGAAAAGTGCAAATCAATCCCAGAACAGCAGCTGATGCTGGAGGAAATAGGTACAAAAGTATCTAGATCCACAGTAAAACGAGTCCTACATCGACATTACCTGAAAGGCCGCTCAGCAAGGAAGAAGCCACTGCTCCAAAACCGCCATAAAAAAGCCAGACTACGGTTTGCAACTGCACATGGGGACAAAGATCGTACTTTTTGGAGAAATGTCCTCTGGTCTGATGAAACAAAAATAGAACTGTTCACAAAATAGACGGCACCATGAGGCAGGAAATTTATGTCGATATATTGAAGCAACATCAAGACATCAGTCAGGAAGTTAAAGCTTGGTCGCAAAGGAGTCTTCCAAATGGACAATGAACCCACGCATACTTCCAAAGTTGTGGCAAAATGGCTTAAGGACAACAAAGTCAAATTATTGGAGTGGCCATCACAAAGCCCTGACCTCAATTCTATAGAAAATTTGTGGGCAGAACTGAAAAAGCACGTGCGAGCAAGGAGGCCTACAAACCTGACTCAGTTACACCAGCTCTGTCAGGAGGAATGGGCCAAGATTTATTCAACTTATTGTGGGAAGCTTCTGGAAGGCCACCTGAAACGTTTGACCCAAGTGAAACAATTTAAAGGCAATGCTACCAAATACTAATTGAGTGCATGTAAACTTCTGACACACTGGGACTGCGATGAAAGAAATAAAACGCTGAAATAAATCTCTACTATTATTCTGACAGTTCACATTCTTCAAATAAAGTGGTGATCCTAACTAACCTAAGACAGGGAATTTTTACTAGGATTAAGTGTCAGGAATTGTGAAAAACTGAGTTGAAATGCATTTGGCTAAGGTGCATGTAAACTTCCGACTTCAACTGTATAAGAGGACATGTATTTCAAAACCAGGGAACAGCACTAGGGGCTATGTTGATGTTCCCAGAGAGTGAACAGGGAGTCAGCACAAAATGGATACCGCTCCCCTGCCTCACTGGAATGGGTTTCATATAGCAATGGAGTTAAACCAAAATTCATACCGAGAGTGAACCAGGTTCCGAACCAGTGCAAAGAGTCCTTTGAAATATTTTATTTGATAAAAACAGATCATTGATAAACAATATATTCTACTAACAATATTAAAATGCATTTGGTTGACACTAGCGGGGTATAGACCTCCAGTTTAGCCTTTTTTCTTGGCGTTACTATGGGAACCTCTTCCTCCCCGTCAGCACCAGAGTTCTTTTCTGTAGGCTTCTGTTCTTTCTTTGCAGACTTCTGTTTGCTTGCATTTTTCCTGAAATTTCATAAACAAGACACAGGTATTGATGAGATCCAGCTCTTGCATGTTTATATAAACACACATACACAGTACCAGTCAAAAGTTGACACCTACTCATTCAAGGGTTTTTCTTTATTTTTACTAGACATCAACACTATGAAACACATGGAATCATGTAGTAAAAAGAAGAAGTGTTCAATCAAAATACATTTTAGATTCTTCTAAGTAGCCACCATTTGCCTTGATGACAGCTTTGCACACTCTGGGCTTTCTTTCAACCAGCTTCAGCTGGAATTCTTTTCCAACAGTCTTGAAGGTGTTTCCACATATGCTGAGCACTTGTTGGCTGCTTTTCCTTCACTCTGCAGTCCAACTCATCCCAAACCATCTCAAATTGGGTTGAGGCTCCATCTTGGTCAAATAGCCCTTACACAGCCTGGAGGTCTGTTGGTCATTGTCTTGTTGAAAAACAAATGATGTCCCAATAAGCCCAAACCAGATGGGATGGCATATCGCTTGCAGAATGCTGTGGTAGCCATACTGGTTAAGTGTGCCTTGAATTCTAAATAAATCAGTGTCACCAGCAAACCACCCCACACCTCCTCGTCCGTGCTTCACGGTGGGAACCACACACGCGGCGATCCGTTCACCTACTCTGCATCTCACAAAGACAACGGCGGTTGGAAATAAAAATCACCTATTTGGACTGACCAAAGGACTTCCATTGCTCGTGTTTCTTGGCCAAATAAAGTCTCTTCTTATTGGTGCCCTTTAGTAGTGGTTTCTTTGCAGCAATTTGAACAGTTGATGTTGAGATGTATCTGTTGCTTGAACTCTGAAGCATTTATTTGGGCAGCAATCCGAGGTGCAGTTAACTCTCATGAACTTATCCTCTGCAGCTGAGGTACCTATGGGTCTTCCTTTCCAGTGGCGGTCCTGAGAGCCAGTTTCATCACAGCGACTGCACTTGAAGATACTTTCAAAGTTCATGAAACTTTCCATATTGACTGACCTTCATGTTTTAAAGTATTGATGGACTGTCGTTTCTCTTTGCTTATTTAACCTTTAAGAAGGCACACACCTTGACATGCATTCCAGGTGACTACCTCATGAAGCTGGTTGAGAGAATGTCAAGACTGTGCAAAGCTGTCAAGGCAAAGGGTGGCTACTTTGAAGAATCTCAAATATAACATCTTTTTTATTTGTTTAACACTTTTGGTTACTACATGATTCCATGTGTGTTATTTCAGTTTTGATGTCGTCACTATTATTCTACAATGTAGAAAATAGTAAAAATAAAGAAACACTTATTTAGGTTTATTTATCCTTGTAGGTATGGCCAAACTTTTACTGGTACTGCATGTATGCATGTGCATACATATGCATGTAAATAATAGAGAGAGGTCTGCAATTGACCTCAATAGTCCATATGTGGCACTAAGAGCTATGTTGATGTTTCCAGAGAGTGAACAGGGAGACAGCACTAAAATGGAGACCGCTCCCCTGCCTCACTGGAATGGGTTTCATATAGCACTGGATTTAAACCTAAATTAATAGAGTAAAACAGGTTCCGAACCAGTGCAAAGACGAGTCCTTTAATTTGACAAAAATAGATAATTGCTCAAATAACAATATAATCTTCCAATGCATTTTACAAGCATTTGTGTGTAGCAGTCCTACCTTGGCATCCATGGCAGCCATGGTCTGTTTCTGTGTTTCCTCTATCAGGGTCAGGTTACTCAGGTTAGAGGTGTAGATGGGCAGATCCACTGATTGGCTTTTCAAGTGGATGATCTTTATCAATGGTTCTTTCTGCAAAAGAGACAACACAGCCATCTTTAGACTCAAAGAACACATTCACTCAAACATTTAGGTCAAAACTATTTCTGTGAAGAAAACATTCTCAGTGTTCTGTGTATCGTATCACTCAGATTGCGGCCACTTGTTAAAGGCCTTTCTTTGTCAGGATTGTAGGCACATGGGTTTAATCACACTGCTATACAGAGCAGGCAATAAGCTTAACGTACCACAGTACTATAGGCCCTGTAATCTCACCCCAGACAACAGAGATATCAAAGGTGATTTTCAGACTGGGCCCACACATTTCTTTAGCATTAATAAACATTGAGTATACCTGACCATTTAACGTATAATAAAATTGTAAATATCTGTGTTGACGGAGTACAATTGATTAGGGAGATCAGGAAGACACCCTGGCAGCAAACTCACCATGCGTAGTTTTGTCACGATGGTGCTGACAGCTGAATCAATATTCTCTGCTATTTCATCTGCAGCCATCCCAGAGTGGGCCACACAAGCCATGCTAAAACACAAACAATAACATGTTGCAGGAGCCAATGTGTATATAAATGAATGTGCATTACTTGCCATTTTGTGTCAGTTGTAGAGACAGGCTCCAATAGAGAGGGAGATCTGTCTGGATATATTTTGAGTCACTATGGCACCATCATTGCCCATGTCCAACACGGACAGGAGGACAGGGTTTGCTGAGGCGCACTTACTAAGTCAGGGAGCAGGCCTCACCAGCAGCAGCCTTTCTTAGAAATGGAGATTGTTGTTCCCTGGATGGTTCTCTGGATGTCCAAGGCCAGCTTCTTGCTCTGCAGGTTCAATGAATAAGGCTCCCTAAGCAGGGTAGAGAAAACACACACTCCGTTAGATTAGAACTCTGTAAGGGCTAGCTTAAAGGCACATTTAAACTTACAGGTGAAGTCAGATGTTTACATATACTTAGGTTGGAGTGGTTGAAAAATGAGTTTTAAATCACTCCACAAATGTCTTGTTAACTTTAGGGATAGGGGGCAGTATTCGGAAGTTTGGATGAATGAGGTGCCCAAAGTAAACTGCCTGTTACTCAGGCCCAGAGGCTAGGATATGCATATAATTGGTAGTATTGGATAGAAAACACTAAAGTTTACAAAACGGTTAAAATAATGTCTGTGATTATAACAGAACTGATATAGCAGGCGAAAACCTGAGGAGAATCCACCCGGAAAATTTGGTTTTGGAGGTGACACCATGTAAAATGCCTGTCTATGGGGAAATCCTCCCAGATTGCAGTTCCTGGGGCTTCCAGCAGATGTCAGTCTTTAGAAAGAGTTTCAGGCTTGTTTTTTGAAAAATGAGCTAGAATTTGTAGTTTTTCTAAGTGGCTCCCATTTTGGCTGAAGTGTTGTGGCGCGCGTCGGTGAGGGCGCTCACTTCGTTATTTATCTCCGGTAATGAACATACTATTCTCCATCTTATATTTGATCATTTATTTACATATTAGGGTACCTGAGGATTGATTACAAACATTGATTTGTTTGGACGAAGTTTATTGGTAACTTTCGGGATTCATTTGTATGCATTTTGAATGAGGGAAACCGGTGGATTACTGAGTCAAGCGCACCAACTAAACTGACTTTTTGGGGATATAAAGAAGGACTTTATCGAACAAAAGAACCATTTGTTATGTAGCTGGGACCCTTGTGATTGCAACCAGAGGAAGATCTTCAAAGGTGTGTGATTTATTTTATCGCCATTTCTGACTTTCGTGACGCCTCTGCTTGGTTGGAAGATGTTTGTAATGCTTTTGTACGCGGGGCGCTGTCCTCAGATAATCGTATGGTGTGCTTACGCCGTAAATCCTTTTTGAAATCTGACAAAGCGGCTGGATTAACAAGAAGTTAAGCTTTTAAACGATGTAAGACACTTGTATTTTCAGGAATGTTTAATATTACGAATTTTGTATTTCGCGCTCTGCAATTTCACCGGATGTTGGCCAGGTGGGACGCTAGCCCAAAGAGGTTAACAACCTATAGTTTTGGCAAGTCGGTTAGGACATCTACTGTGTGCATGACAAGTAATTTTGCCAACAATTGTTTACTGACAGATTATTTCACTTATAATTCATTGTATCACAATTCCAGTGGGTCAGAAATTCACATACACTAAGTTGACGGTGCCTTTAAACAGCTTGGAAAATTCCAGAAAATTATGTCATGGCGTTAGAAGCTTCTGATAGATAGGCTAATTGACATCATTTGAGTCAATTGGAGGTCTACCTGTGGATGTATTTCAAGGCCTACCTTCAAAATCAGTGCCTCTTTGCTTGACATCATGGGAAAATCAAAAGAAATCAGCCAAGACCTCAGAATAACAAATTGTAGACCTCCACAAGTCTGGTTCATCCTTGGGAGCAATTTCCAAACACCTGATGGTACCACGTTCATCTGTACAAACAATAGTACGCAAGTATAAACACCATGGGACCACGCAGCCGTCATACCGCTCAGGAAGGAGACGCGTTCTGTCTCCTAGAGATTAACGTATTTTGGTGCGAAAAGTGCAAATCAATCCCAGAACAGCAGCTGATGCTGGAGGAAATAGGTACAAAAGTATCTAGATCCACAGTAAAACGAGTCCTACATCGACATTACCTGAAAGGCCGCTCAGCAAGGAAGAAGCCACTGCTCCAAAACCGCCATAAAAAAGCCAGACTACGGTTTGCAACTGCACATGGGGACAAAGATCGTACTTTTTGGAGAAATGTCCTCTGGTCTGATGAAACAAAAATAGAACTGTTCACAAAATAGACGGCACCATGAGGCAGGAAATTTATGTCGATATATTGAAGCAACATCAAGACATCAGTCAGGAAGTTAAAGCTTGGTCGCAAAGGAGTCTTCCAAATGGACAATGAACCCACGCATACTTCCAAAGTTGTGGCAAAATGGCTTAAGGACAACAAAGTCAAATTATTGGAGTGGCCATCAAAGCCCTGACCTCAATTCTATAGAAAATTTGTGGGCAGAACTGAAAAAGCACGTGCGAGCAAGGAGGCCTACAAACCTGACTCAGTTACACCAGCTCTGTCAGGAGGAATGGGCCAAGATTTATTCAACTTATTGTGGGAAGCTTCTGGAAGGCCACCTGAAACGTTTGACCCAAGTGAAACAATTTAAAGGCAATGCTACCAAATACTAATTCAGTGTATGTAAACTTCTGACACACTGGGAATATGAAAGAAATAAAAGCTGAAATAAATAATTCTCTCTACTATTATTCTGACAGTTCACATTCTTCAAATAAAGTGGTGATCCTAACTGACCTAAGACAGGGAATTTTTACTAGGATTAAGTGTCAGGAATTGTGAAAAACTGAGTTGAAATGCATTTGGCTAAGGTGTATGTAAACTTCCGACTTCAACTGTATAAGAGGACATGTATTTCGCAATTGTAAATGAGAACTTTTTCTCAACTTGCCTACCTGGTTAAATAAAGGTTAAATAAATAAAAAATCAAAACCAGGGAACAGCACTAGGGGCTATGTTGATGTTCCCAGAGAGTGAACAAGGAGTCAGCACAAAATGGATACCGCTCCCCTGCCTCACTGGAATGACTTTCATATAGCAATGGAGTTAAACAAAAATTCATACTGAGAGTGAACCAGGTTCCAAACCAGTGCAAACATTTGTCTTTAAATAGATTTCATTTGACTAAAATAGACAAGGTGATCAACCAGCAATATTTACAATCTTACTTCTTTCTCTCGTAGAAGTGCGAGGACAGCAGGCGGCGAATGCGGTCGTCTGAAATAAACATGTCAAAGTTCCCCAGCAGCCGTCGTTTGGCTTCAAAGGGCTTGTACTCAGTCCTCAGGGTCTTATAAGGGATCACCTAAAGAAAGACAAAGGGATATGCCTGGATGACTCGTGTCTCGTGCACCAAATCATAACTACATAACTAATCATCATTATTACATACATATAAAGTGTGACAGTAAGTAACTCAAAGTTGTAGCGACATAGTCCAATAGGGAGGGAAGTCCGTCTGGATATATTTATTGTCACAATGGCACCATCGTGGCCCATGTCCAACACTGAGACAGGAGTACAGGGTTTGCTGGGGTGCACTTATTCACATTGGATGACCAAACACTAGCTACCCACTAGAGAAAAATAAGTTGGAGATGCATTGGACAGTTGACGGAGTAAAAAATATTAATATAATCCCCCTCACACACACGTTACTGTCAAGTTCAACACAAAATCAATATCTTTGGGCTACACTTTCTGCCTGTGGACATCTGTTCTACAATGTCCCAGCAGAGCAAGATACCCTTTGTTGGCATAATTGATCTCTTTCAAGCAGAGTACACCTGGCATTCCACGTTTTATTGAGAAAGTGAGACATGGAAAGTGTGTGGTGTTCCATTCATTTCTATAGTGGCATCCATCTTAAGCCAGGCCCAACTCCAACTACACTTCATCCCTGAATACACTTGTTTAACAAGCAATGCCTCATTTTCACCTAATTCTCTCATCCTGAAAACGAACCGCATACCTTAGAGGGAACATTTCACACATATTGCCAGGATCCAGTAAGCAACTAACGCGTTATAACTTCAGAACAGCAAGGAGTCGTATACCAGTTAATACTATAGCTAGCTAACGGAGAATTCGATCCAGCTAGCAAGATACTTAATACTAATAACACTTGTTCTACCACACTTTCTCCCTCACCTCAAACTTTCCAAATGCCAGTTGTATTTCGGTTACAGCTCATGAAGTACGCATCATCACCTTCTCGCCCCCGTGTCCGTTGTCAGGCTTCTCACCTACCTCTTTGATATCTTTCAGGGGACGCGCTGCTCTAACTGGCAAACTGCTTTTCCACCCTCCCACCTTCCAGAGTGCATGCTGATGCTGTAACTAGCAAATTGGTTGTCTCTTCTTTCTTCAGTCGTGTGCTGCATTCTGTTATGTGAACGATTGCCCGAGCCTTGGATACAGCCAGTATTGCGCATCACTCGTTCACTTACAGCTAGTAGTGATCCAAAGCCCCCCTCCCCCCTTTTCTCATTGGATCTACACAAATCACATAGGTATGCTATTTTGGATTCAAAACGGCAAATTTCGCCAGAAGGTGACTAGCTTGCATCCCTGATTGGAGGATGAGGTGAGCACTTAGAGTGTCTAGAAAAGCCTTGTATAAATACAATCTATTATAGTATTTAGAAATACCTCTGATATTCTTGACCCCCCCCCCCCCGCTCTGTCAGGAGCTTCTTGTAGAACTGCTGGGTCTGGTCAGGGGTCGTGTTCCGTTCATCTCTGGTAAAGTGACACCTCGTCTGCATCAGTGCGGATGCCATGAGGCAAGGGGCTGAGAGAGAGAAACATTAAGAGACTTGTGATTAGTACAACAGTTTCACCACCTATACTCCAGGACAAGGTGTTGCTGGGGAAACACCTTCGACAGATCTTTCCATAGATATGCTTGTATTATGTAGCCATGTTGCTCTGTACTGTGTTGGCAAAGGGACTCACATGCGGATGGTCTGGCTCTGCTTGGGGATCTTCCATAGTGTGAAGTGGAGGGCGAGGTGTTGACTCTCGTCCAGGAGCAGAGAGTCTAGGGTGGACTTGGTCTTCAGGAAAGCCTGTAGTGCTTGAACAGCCTTCTTTACCTTGTAATACAATGTGAATGTGTTTATAAAATCGCCAAAATAACAAATTCATATTTCGGTTATTTTGTGCAAATAGACAACCTATATCAAGTGCAAATAACCAGCCTCATTAGCTCAGCTGAGAAAGCTAACGCGGTTACGCTAAAGTTAGCTAACTTAACTAGTTACAACTTTTTCACTTTGCGCCTAACAACGTTACAAGTCAGTGGATCGAAACGTCGCTACAAAGGCACTTTCGCCAAGATAACCAATTGAGGGGGGTGTACACATTTTTCTCCTTGATAATGTATTCAGTGTTCCTCGTTGAGATACAGAAAATAACAGTGACTTGCCTCGTGGCGTACTATCCGAATGCACAAGCAACCTAGCTTGCTAGCCAGCGAGTTGCTAACTCTAGAGAAAGGTGGTTTACACAATATAATCCACTGACATCACCCCCACTTTTCCTAGCACCCAAATAACAACTATACTATTGACGAAGAAGACATTATGAAAGTTGCGTTAATACATTACCTGCACCCGGTCCAGTGGCAAATCCTCCGGTTTGTCTGCCATACTTCTTTCTTCACGTTTATCCACATATCCAGGTTGACGCATGCGCAAATCGATTGGTTCGCTTCACTCTTGAAATTGAAACATCCCAACTTTATTTGCAAGAAGTTTGAGGACAATTTCTGCACACTTCTTTCTACATACAAGATTCAAAAAGGCTAAATGAACATAGTAAGAAATTGAGAATAAACAGAGCTTTTACTTTTATTCCTCAGTTTGATACTTTATTTTCATTGTTGTTGGTAACGTGACAACACATGATCACAACAGGAACCATGTTTGTTTGATTGTGTGTGAACATACCAGATAGGATTTTGGTATGGGGATGTCTACAACCAAAATATTAACATTTTGGTATAATATTTTGGATTTGAATGGGTATAACTAGCTAACTCTGGTCCAAAGTGATGCAACCGGATGCAACGTCAGTCCCTTCCTTTCCAAACAATGTAACACTGCATACATTCCCATTTCCAAAACAAAAGGTAGACCAGCGCAGAGTGAGGTTGGCCTAGGAAAGGGTAGCGGCTACATTAGTGGCATAGCTGAGCTCTCAATATGAGAAAGCTGACACACTGGACTTGTCTTTCTTTAATATTGTTCATCATAAAAACTGATTCAGTCACTTTTTACAGTTTCTTCTTTATTTTCAAACTTCATTTGTTCTCCTCCCTCTCTTCCTCATCCTCTTCAGGAGAGAGTGGTATGTAAGAGGGGGTGGCTGGCTAGGTCGGCGTCAGCAGCTTCCGCCTCTGTCATGACAACTGTCCCAGGATTCCAGGGCTGGTTCACATTAGTCCTTCTCTGGTACCAGCTTCAGCACTTTGCCAATAGCAATGGTTTTGCCTGAAAAGGGAGACAATTACATAGTTAAAAAAATCTTTAGTATTCCATTTAGCAATAGTTTTCTAATATATCAAGTAGAAGCTTCTTCATATCCATCAATAGAAACAATAAATGGGGGAAAACAATATCACAGGAACAGACACACACACACACACACACTACCTTCATCTCGTAGGGTGAACCTCCCCATCTGTGGGAAGTCTTTGAAGGTCTCGAGGCAGATGGTTCCGGCACACCGAAGCCGGGCGATGCACACCTGGTCCTGTTTGACAAAGCGAGGTCGCGTCTTGCTCTTCTCACCTGTCTTCTTGTCCACTAGACAGATTAAGGCCTGATGAGAGAATTTAATTAAATCCAGGTTTAATTACTAATGAGCATTATTCAACTATAATTGGATAGAGACCCGGTCAGGTTAGGAGATGTAAACAAGCTAATGTAATTTAGTAACTCACTGTGATTTGTACTTCTTCAATACAGGTGTGGATGTGTAGGACTGCGTTGTAACCTGGGCAGATTATGGATTTATGCTCAATGATGACGATCTAAAAACAAAGTAAAAAAAACAGCAGAGAAATTAGCAGAGGTGCAAGTACTGGAGTTTACATATTTACTCAGCCCAATCTTGCATTAAGGTTGGGTAGGTTACTTTGTAACCGTAATCCATTAGGGTTACCTGTCCAAAATTGTAATCAGTAATGTAACTTTCGGATTACCCAAGCTCAGTAACATAGTCTGATTACTTTCAGTTACTTTTGGATTACATTTCCCTTAAGAGGCATTAGAAGACAAAAATAATGCATCAAACACATTTGGTGTGTCATCAGTAGGTTAGCGTTTTCCGTCATGAATCTTCTTCTGGAGGCAGCTCTGCAGAGAGGTCACTAGCTGGCACAGCCAAAAAGTTATAAAATATGTTTTTAAACCAGTGGCGGTTGGTTCCGTTTAAGATTAGGGAGGAAACTTTTTTTTAATGAGCATGGCCTTATTTCTATTACAGCATATTGGATGACTGTCATTCATATTCCATTCACCCTGCTCAATGTAACATCGATAGGTTAAAGCTACTACATGATAGTCAAATTTTCCCTATACCCATCATGAGGTTGCTACAACATTAAAGTATATATAACACACTCTAATATATCTCAAACTGTCGAGAGACAAATTGGAGTAATCAAGGTGACAGACAGTGACATAGTCAATACCCGCCTTGCACAGTCTTGCCTGCATCTAGCTGATCTAGGGTATAATCATTAGACCAAACTGTTGCCAAAACAAAAGTTGCTATTGGACAAATTCAGGTAAGTCTATCCCCATTTCGTTTAATTTGCTTCCATTTACAAAATATTTTTTTCAACAGAATCGGCAGCATGAATACACCCCTGACCATCCGCACACAAAGTTAACTTTCATAGCAGCCACATACAAACAGCATCATCACGTTGCTTAATTCCTTCTCGCATCTACGCACTCTCCTACTTTCACATTTTCCCTTTGCTTGTGGACTTCAGTGCACAACACAACAGCTGTCTGTGATCAGGCAAAATTTTTTTTTTTAAATAAAATAAAAAAAAATAATAAAAAAATAAAAATAACAAAAAAAATACTCTCCAAGCCAAACCTTCATACCATAACAGTTAACCGATGCGCACAGCATACAGCTGAAGTCGGAAGTTTACATACACCTTAGTTAAATACATTTGAACTCGGTTTTTCACAATTCCTGACATTTAATCCTAGTAAAATTATCCTGTGAAATGGCAGAATAATACTAGAGAGAATGATTTATTTCAGCTTTTATTTCTTTCATCACATTCCCAGTGGATCAGAAGTTTACAAACACTTAATTAGTATTTGGTAGCATTGCCTTTAAATTGTTTAACTTGGATCAAACGTTTCAGGTGGCCTTCCACAGGCTTCCCACAATAAGTTGGGTGAATTTTGGCCCATTCCTCCTGACAGAGCTGCTGTAACTGAGTCAGGTTTGTAGGCCTCCTGCCTTGCACATGCCTTTTCAGTTCTGCCCACAATTTTTCTATGGGATTGAGGTCAGGGCTTTGTGATGGCCACTCCAATACCTTGACTTTGTTGTCCTTAAGCCATTTTGCCACAACTTTGGAAGTATGCTTGGGGTCATTGTCCATTTGGAAGACCCATTTGCGACCAAGCTTTAACTTCCTGACTGATATCTTGAGATGCTCGTTCAATATATCTACATAATTTTCCTCCCTCATGGTGCCATCTATTTTGTGAAGTGCACCAGTCCCTCCTGCAGCAAAGAACCCCCACAACATGATGCTGCCAACCCCGTACTTCACGGTTGGGATGGTGTTCTTCGGCTTGCAAGCCTCCCCCTTTTTCCTCCAAACATAACGATGGTCATTATGGCCAAACAGTTCTTTTTTGTTTCATCAGACCAGAGGACATTTCTCCAAAAAGTACGAACTTTGTCCCAATGTGCAGTTGCAAACCATAGTCTGGCTTTTTTTATGGCGGTTATGGAGCAGTGGCTTCTTCCTTTCTGAGCGGCCTTTCAGGTTATGTCGATATAGGACTCGTTTTACTGTGGATATAGATACTTTTGTACCTGTTTCCTCCAGCATCTTCACAAGGTCCTTTGCTGTTGTTCTGGGATTGATTTGCACGTTTCACACCAAAGTACATTCATCTCTAGGAGACAGAACGCGTCTCCTTCCTGAGCGGTATGACGGCTCCGTGGTCCCATGGTGTTAATACTTGCGTACTATTGTTTGTACAGATGAACATGGTACCTACAGGCATTTCGAAATTGCTCCCAAGGATGAACTAGACTTGTGGAGGTCTACAATTTGTTTTTCTGAGGTCTTGGCTGATTTCTTTAGATTTTCCCATGATGTCAAGCAAAGAGGCACTGATTTTGAAGGTAGGCCTTGAAATACATCCACAGGTACACCTCCAATTGACTCAAATGATGTCAATTAGCCTATCAGAAGCTTCTAATGACATGACATTTTCTGGAATTTTCCAAGCTGTTTAAAGGCACAGTCAACTTAAGGTATGTAAACTTCTGACCAACTGGAATTGTGATACAGTGAATTATAAGTGAAATAATCTGTCTGTAAACAATTGTTGGAAAAATTACTTGTGTCATGCACATAGTAGATGTCCTAACCAACTTGCCAAAACTATAGTTTGTTAACAAGAAATTTGTGGAGTGGTTGAAAAACGAGTTTTAATGACTCCAACCTAAGTGTATGTAAACGTCCGACTTCAACTGTATGTATGTATATATATACACATATACAAATTGTTAAAAAAAAAATATATATATTTTTTTTTAACAATTAAATACAAATAAGAAAGACCCAAGCAACTTATAAAAACAACAACAACAACGCAAGCCTATTCATACACTTTCCAGCTCATTCATTACTGCTGCAGTGCTTGTTGTAGCGCTGAGTGGAAATAAGAAGAACGCACATTTTATTGCTTATAAAAGTGGTGTGCTGCTATACAAAGTTGACAGTGCTGAGTAAACTTAAACATGAACACACTCATAAAAACAGCAGCTCTTTGCTGTATTCGTTGACAGTCTCTCTCTAGTCATGGTTTTAAACATTTTGAAATCTCACAGTATTAACTTTGCTGTAGCTTTCTTTTATGCCTGCTACGTTCCTGCAGACAAGGTCATCTGAGCCATCCAGTTGGCCAGGGGTACAGCTATAGTGCACTTGATTTGCTCTCTGGGCCCGCCGTAAAGGCAGAGTTTGTACCTTCAGACAAATGAAATGGTTCAAAATCGCAACAGTTCGCCTACCCGGCAGGCAGGGCAGCTGAATCGGGTGCACCTACCGCCAACAGCCCGAGACCAACATTTTTTTTATAAGAACCAAAGGCTTTATCTTTGGGTTTTTGGAGATCGACCAGTCGAATACGATGGGCCGGTTGGTGACCACTGCTTTAAAAAGTTGTAAAGTTCAATCTCATGCTTCTCTCTGTGGGCACACCCGCAGCTTAGAGGGAACATTGGTCATAACGTATTTTTCCGCAAACATTCTTTCTGAATTCAAAAGTAGTCCAATAAGTAATCACCAAGTTTTTTTTAAAGTATCGATAATCTGATTACAATATTTTTGCTGGTAACGTAACTGATTCGTTTTTTTTTTGTAATCAGATTACATGTAATCAGTTACTCCCCAACCCTGCCTAGTATCACTGTCATTTAGTATTTCTCTGATGCTTCTTAAGATGATCCCAGACAATAATAATATATGCCATTTATATAGCAAACTCTTTTATCCAAAGCGACTTACAGTCATGCGTGCATACACTGTACATTGTACGTACGGGTGGTCCCGGGGATCGAACCCACTATACTGGCATTGCAAGCGCCATGCTCTACCAATCAAGCTACAGAGGACCTTAGACCTGTCCTAAGGAGCGTAGGCTACCTGGGCATCAAAGGTGCGTCCGGAGTGGCAGAGGTTCTCAGCGTTACAGAGGATGAAGCCAGGCAGAATCTCCTCTTCCTCGATGCCCTTCAGCCTTAGCTTCAGGTTCTCTCCAGGAACAGCTTCATCTGTCTCCACCTCATCAGACAGCAGGCTCAGCACCTCCACTGTGTGCTGGGCGTAGGGATAACACATCACATGTATCATAGAGCTATATATACAGTATATGTTATACAGTATTATATTAGTATCCTTAAAATCGCAAGATAAACTGGGCCTGGGAAGGGAAATCTAATCATTAGAACCTGAAGTAACACCTTTAACACAGGTGCGTACATGTTGGAGAATCTAAAACTGACGTGCATTTTAATGTCGGAAGACTGGAGTCCCTTTCACAATTTACATTTTAATTATTTAGCAGAGGTTCTTCTGCACAGCATCTGCCAAATTAGTAAAGTGTAGATGTAAATTGTGAAAGGGGCTCCTGTACACTTGTGTAATGTATACTCTCCAGGAGCAGGACAGATGAATGACCTATGGAGAGCCTTACCCTGTTAGGCATCATGACCAGCTGCTGGGCTTTGGCAATGGAGCCAGACTCCAGCTTCCCCAGGATCACCGTGCCCATATCCTGAGCAAAGAGCACAACCAAGACCAGGTTAAAGGTTATGCTATCAGTTCAAGTCAGTGGCCTTGTGGTTAGTGTCCGCCCTGAGATTGGAAGGTTGTGAGTTCGATCCCTGGCCGAGTCATACAAAAGACTGTGAAAATGGGACCCGATCCGTCTCTGCTTTGCACTCAGCGAGATAGTTTAGGGGTAAGAACCTGCAATAGACCAGCGTCCTGTCCAGGGAGTGTTGTACATCAAGCTGCCTCACGCTACAGAAACAGGAGGCTCCTGTTCCTATGAGCCATTCCAGCTCCCACAAGGGTACTTACTATCAGTTAAAGGAAATTGTATTATTACATTACATCCTCTGCTCCCATCTAAGAGGTGTTAATAATTTGGTGGGTGCTTATACTTGTCCTATTTCAAAAAATGTTGTATACCCCAACTCCCCCTGAGACACCCTCAGAGAGTGGGATAACGGCCATGGTCTGCCATTAACAACAGTGACCCTGGAGCAATTGGGGTTAAGTGCCTTGCTCAAAGGTACATCAACAGATTGGTACTAAGGGTTAGGAAGGACACTGGAGTTTGCAAGATCACCTTGATATTGAATGAATGAATGAAATTAAAACTAAAATGGATTCCAGCTGGGAGATTAAAATGGTTGTTAAAAATGCAGAAAGTTTTTGGTTCCTTTCCTTTTTATGCTACCACCTAAGATGCCATATCTTCAGTGTTCTAGCACTAAGCTGTTGACCCCCTGTGCTACTGTACTGTAGTGAAGTTAGAACAGGCCCACTGCCAGCTAGTCTAACAATCTAACCATCCTCCAATTAACTGGACCGTAATTCTATTATATCAACTGAATAGAAGACCTAGTTAGAGCTCCTGGGTTTCATAACACCCTGCAGTGTGTAGAAGACCTGCTGAGAAAGCTATACAATATCTTAATTCCATCACGTTCCCTGCCTTCTAACATGTTCCAAAACACACCCACACACTGATGAAACCGGTGCCAGAAAGCTAAATTGTCTTGTGGAGAATATGGCTGTGCTCTGCAGTCCTTGGCTACAGTAGGGAGGACTTGGAAGGACACCCTGATGTTGGAAGGCCAGAGTGTGTTGGTGTGTGTGTGTGTGTGTGTGTGTGTGTGTGTGTGTGTGTGTGTGTGTGTGTGTGTGTGTGTGTGTGTGTGTGTGTGTGTGTGGTGTAGCAGCTGCACAGTCCTGCGTTATCGTTATCTTTTGGCAGTCATTTCATAAAACGTTGGCAAACTCTGAGATAATAATGGATTATTAATTACTACAGAATAAAATGGCCTGGCTTGATTCAAATTTATGCTAGCTATGCTGTTAAGTGCAAAACAGAGCTAGAGATATGTAACTGGGATAACTCATGACAGCAGTTGCACTCACCTTGTATTTGTCTACAATGGGTAATCTGACGGGGCCGTCTGTGATTCTGTTGAAGCTTGGCAGGCTGTCTAGGTGTGGGATGAATGGCAACCCCCTGGCAACAAAGAATAATTAGGACAATAAATTATTATATTTTCTAATACTATATATTATGGATTTTAAATTATTGTGGGAATAGAGAACTTTTATAGCTTCAGAAAAGTCAGCAGAGCTACATTGATTTGATGGACTGTTATGAAAATTAAGACTTGACAAGCAACCATCACTCAGCACCCACAAAGCGATTGACCTTCATGTACTTTTGGCAGAGAACAGAACGGAGGTTGACTTACGTGTACCACGTGCACTCCTCTATGGGGTCCTTCAAGTTGGCTCCCGTTAGCCCAGAGCAAGGCATGAAGTAGATGTCCTTCTTTGGGTTGAAGCCCACCTTCTTCAGAAATGGCACTAATTTCTCTTTACATTCCTCATACCTGTAGTGGAGAGGGAGGAGGATGGGTTACTTTACTGCGTTAAATATCAATGTTACAATGTTGACTAATTGAGGAACACAATCTCTTTCCTATTCTATGACAGCATGAGGGTCAATGAGGGTCAATGAAGACATTAGATGGGATACTGTAGATTCTGCATTTGGCTTTAAATATAAATATTGTTTCTCTCTACCAAGATGCATGTCTGTACATTGTACTGAGTCACCTTTCCAAGCTCCAGTTGACGGTGGGGTCGTCCATCTTGTTGACGAGGATGATGAGGTGTTTGACTCCAGCCGTCTTGGCCAGCATGGCGTGCTCCCGCGTCTGGCCTCCCTTCTCAAAGCCTGTCTCAAACTCTCCTTTTCTGGCCGAGATCACCTGACCACAACATAGGGTTACGTTAGACTAGCATAGGGTGAAGAAGATACTGATAAACTAGGGTACACCATAATGTACTGTACATACTGTCTGTCATTATCTACAGTGACGTTTTCAAAACTAAAATGCATGTTAGAATCTACCCTCTCATTATACAGTAAGTCAGTCCTCTTCTTCTCATAAAAAAATCTATTTATAAAAAAATGCAGTCCCAGTCAACTTATCAAATCAAAGTTTACTATGTACACAACCAATAAACTATGATTTGATAATGGCAACTTTCCAACTACCTAACTAACAGGGACACATGGGTCTGTTTTGCCTTGACACAGCAGATATGAAAAGTGGACAACACAATGCCTTCTGTTAAGCATTGTTGGGGAAAACTCACCAGCACTGCCAAGTCAGCCTGTGATGCCCCACCAATCATGTTGGGGACAAAGCTTTTGTGGCCAGGGGCATCCAGGATAGTAAAGTGTTTTTTCTCTGTCTCAAAGTAGGCTCTCCCCACCTCCACCGTCTTTCCCTTGTCTCTCTCCTCCTGGTTAGTGTCCAGGGCCCAGGACAGGTACCTGGGGAGCAGAAAAACAAATCTAAGTGCCTAAAATGTATGATTAAAAACAGGCTACCATATTTTCTCATGTCGTACCCAAGATGAAAAAGGTACGGTAATATGCAAACTTTTTCAGAATAATTTGTATTATTTTCAATCAGACACATAAGTGAATCTAGTCACAACAGAAGGTAAGCTCACCATGTTTCTCTGTTTTTTTCTTTGGCTTCTCTTTCATATTTCTCCAGGGTTCTTTTCTCCACCATACCTGTCAAATACCTACGATAAGAAAGAAAAACAGACATTGTCTGACCTGATAAATATAGGAGAGAACATTTTTTTTTTAGGTAGCCATGGCATTAGTAGCAATGGTTATCATACTGTAGAAGAAAATGATAAGCCAACTTCGGTAACCTGAATGTAGGCACAGGTATTGATAATCATGTTATTACTCACATGATCTGTCCTCCAATAGTTGATTTACCAGCATCTGAAAAAAAAAGAAAAATAATCCTCAACCCAAATGAATACACAGGCAATTTCTAAGAGCCATTTCTCTGTGTCCAGGGAGAAAAAACAATGTACGAAAGAAAACCATGAGGTAATAGTATACAATAGGGACGGACCCACATGACCGATGAACACCACATTGACATGCTCCTTCTTCGGGGCATTTGGTGGGAGCGGGATTACTTTTAGCACGGGCAACTCCTCCTCTTCTTCCTCCTCCATCATCTCCACTTCCTCCCTTCCCTGTGCCTCTTCACTGGAACCTCCCTCTCCTCCCAGGGCTCCCCCTCCTCCTGGTTCTCCTTCCCCGGGCTCCTCTTTCTGCTCCCACGTCTCCACCTCCACCGCCATGTCTGTTTCTGTCCCTCCTCCGTTCTCCACCGGAGCTAAACGACACAAATGGCACTCGGTTACCACTGATGTAAACCATGAAACAATGCTCTTTTGTTTAAGGTAGTCCGCACAGCCAGCAGATTTCACAGGTGCATTATGGGTATATGAGATCGCTTGTGAACAGAAAGGAGAGTACCGGCACACTGTTCAGATGATCTCAGGGTTTTGATGGAGAATCTGGGAGCATCTAAACTGTGTGCTGGAGAGTACAGTGATTGGCTGTTCTCTTCAAACAATGCTCTTTGACCTCACACAATATAACAATGAAATTGGCTTATTACACATTTATTGCATAGTTGTTGTCACCTATGCCATGGATGTTCAATATAATTCTTTAATAGTGATATAGCGTTGCAGTGATAGTAGTGATAGCTAGCTAACCTTATATTGAACAAATTAAATGCATTCTTTAAAGAAATTAAAGTGCATCTAGCACTGATGCAAATGTAGAAACCTGCAAATCAAATCAGTAGATTAGTGTGTCAAAAAACTCTTCCCATAGCAGCATAAAAACAAGGCCTGCACCTCCTTATCCATGAAATTAAACAACTGGCCGATCATGTACAATGCCTGTTCTCTTCTCAACGCTTGTCATTCACAATCAGCATTGGAGAATAGTCATGATGATGACAACTGCTCGGAGAGGCATGCATGCAATACCACAGAAAACGTCGGCATCTTTGTTCTGAAATATAAACCCACAAGGTAACTTCACCAATCACTCAGAACTCCCTTCCCATCATGTCTTCTCTCTCTCTCTTGCAGGCTGCAGTTGCAGCCAGGTGTCACACTAACAGATAAATCAGGCCAATGTAACCTGAGTAGATGTGCACAGCGGCAGTGTTCTCTGGCCAAATTTAAACACCTGACCTCAGCACATACACGGCTGGTCAACATAGTACATTTCTACAGAAACGTTCCCTGAAAATACAAGAACTGGACTGTGCCCCATTTGGTTATACCAGTCTAACAACATATTTTCTATCTGTTTCCACGTGATCCAGTGTACTAGTCTATTTTAAGCATAGGCCTGTGATGTTGCATCATGCTATAGATGTGCATATAGGGAGTGGGAGCCTGCCAATCCTCCCAGTTGGACCTTGTCATGTCTCCCAGAGCTGGCCTTCAGGCATAGGCTACCTCCTAGTGAACAGTAGGCCTGAAGAGATGTTTCAACTTCTGAATGAATGGAAGGTAAACAATACTGACTGAAGGACATTTGTAATTGCTTCCGGAATGAGTTGGGTGGGAGTTGGCAAGGCAACCTTCTACAGGTAAAAAGACCTAAGGCCTGATACTGTCTGTGATTGTCCAAACAATAACATTGTGTGAAGTACAACGCAGTGTGAAAAAAGGAAGTAAAAGGAAGAAAGAACAGTTAATTACATAATAATATAGTAATAAACACAAAACATACCAACTGTTTCTAAAACCTCCATGCTGGCAACTGGCTCAGCACCTGTGAAGAGACAAGTTGTTGCATTCATCATTGGCATTAAATGGACATTGGAGCTTTTAGGTATCACCATATCAGATTCAGTACGGGTGATGGCTTAACAATAATTATAGCATCATGAGCAGTAGGCCCAGTTGTAAAATTTGCACCATCATGTCAAAGCTGTCACATTAGTGTTGAGCAATATCATAGCTACAACACTAGCCTAGTGAGCTTGCTAGCTACAAACTCAAGCTAGCTATCCATCTGGCTAAGTTGGTTAACCCCTGGCAATAACAGCAGCTGTCAACATCTCGTTAATCCAACACTCCACCACAAGCCCGCACTGACCTACCGTGACCGTCGGAATTTGAGATTTCCGTAGGGCTACTTTGAAGGAAAGTCGGCACAAACACCGCCGCGTCGACATTCGGGATAAATGGCTTGGCATTGACGTTGAGAGCGGCGAGAGCGGACTGGAGCCCCGCGGCAGCTCGGGCCTTGACATCCTCCTCCTGCTCCCACGAATCCGGTGCTGTGTCTCGCGGGTCCATGGCACAGTTAGCTAAGATAGCTAGCTAGCTTGACTGTGAATAACGCAGCTGGCTTGATGTCCGTTAGCTATGTTATCTTGCTACTTATTCAATACTTTGCGTTGCTTCACTGTGTCTTGTTTTGGGAGGCATATGGTGCGCCGGTGTCACGCACGGAGGCAAGACCGACGAGAGAGGGAGAGAGAGAGAGACGTGAACATACAGTTCCAAAACTAACCGCTAGGAGGACTACTCGAGGGAGCGACCCCTGGAACTACAGAACAATGCATTCTGGAAGGTGGGGTTGAATATAAAGCTTTTCATCGTCCTCTCTTTAGACTCAGTATACCAGTAAATATGAAAATGAATAACAGTATAACAATCAGAGCATGTGTACACATCCTTTACTTTATTAAACAAATAATTTAAACAAGTTATATACAGTGCCTTCAGAAAGTATTCACACCCCTTGACTTTTCTCACATTTTGTTGTGTTCCAGCCTGAATTTAAAATAGATCAAATTGAGATTTTTTTCCCCCACTGGCCTACACACGATACCCCATATTGTCAAAGTGGATTTATGTTTTTCGATTTTAAAAAAAATAAATGAATTCAAAATTAAAAGTTGAAATTTCTTGAGTCAATAATTATTCAACCGAAGAGACAGAATCATTAGATCATTTGTTTTGGTACTGTCCATATGTAGCTTGTTTTTGGTCAGAGGTCCAGGAATGGCTGAAGAATTGTAACATTTACCTGGAGCTAACACTGCAGATAGCATTACTGGGTGATTTCAAAAGTCATAGTCAATCGATCAAAAATATTATTCTAATTTTAGCAAACATTTTTATTTTAAATTTTACAATCTGTAGAAACTATGAGAATACAAAGCTTCAGAACTTTTGTGACGCATCACAGCACAGTAGAACAAAATATGGCAAATGGAAATCCAATATGGATGGTGTTCAGAGATAGATGGGAGGGGTTGAATGGACCTGAAGGGTGGGACTAAAAACAACAAGATAACTAATATAAAATATACTGTGTCTGTAAAATATGTATAGGTTCAGAACTTCTGTGAAACAGCACAGTTAAAAATATATGGCAAATAGAAATCAAACTGGATGGACATCAGAAATAGAAATAGAGGTTGAGGGTAGAGAAATACTATTGTAAAATAGATTGTCCGTAAAATGTATATAGTATGTATAATCGGGAAGTAGAAGACTATGTTTTTATGTTCATTAGTTTAGTCCAATTAGTCCAAAGTAGCTACCCTTTGCCTTGATGACAGCTTTGCACTCACTTGGCATTCTCTCAACCAGCTTCATGAGGTAGTCATATGGAATGCATTTCGATTGTTAAAAGTAAATTTACACTATTTCTTTCCATCTTAATGTGTTGGAGCTAATCAGTTTTGTTGTGACAAGGGAGGGGTGGTATACAGAAGATAGCCCTATTTGAAGATAGCCCTATTTGGTAAGAGACCAAGTCTATTATGGCAAGAACAGCTCAAATAAGCAAAGAGTAAAAACAGTCAATCATTACTTTAAGACATGAAGGTCAGTCAATCCGGAAAATTTCAAGAACTTTGACAATTTTGTTGGGGTAGGTTTCTTGTTCATTGTCAGTCATTTGCTTATTGGTGAAATCAGCAATCAGACAATATCTTTAAGTAAATCAACCAAACCTTTATTAATGCAATTGCAGACAGAAGTTGACAACGGGAACATAGCACGCATGTTTCCAAGTAAGTTCTGCAAAATAGAAAAGGGTCCAAGTTGCTTTAATCTGCTTGCAGTCAACCCCTAGTGATGAAACTGCCCACGTCAACACCTTCTACTCATGAGACCAAGCCCATGCATATACACTTATACAAACTTGCAGGAGAGAACAATAGTTCCAGTATTTTCTAAGGGCTCAGCAGTAATTTTCCACTCCCGTGTGGCTTACAGTGGTATGTCTGACTTGTCTCTTATCTCCTCCAGTTCCCTGCAGGGTTCTGTGTCTATGAATCTCTTTTAGCCTTGATATATATATATATATATATATGCAACGTGGCGTTGGTGGATGGAGCGAGACATGATGTCCCAGATGTGCTCAATTGGATTCAGGTCTGGGGAACGGGCGGTCCAGTCCATAGCATCAATGCCTTCCTCTTGCAGGAACTGCTGACACACTCCAGCCACATGAGGTCTAGCATTGTCTTGCATTAGGAGGAACCCAGGGCCAACCGCACCAGCATATGGTCTCACAAGGGGTCTGAGGATCTCATCTCAGTACCTAATGGCAGTCAGGCTACCTCTGGCGAGCACATGGAGGGCTGTGCAGCCCCCCAAAGAAATACCACCACACCATGACTGACCCACCGCCAAACCGGTCATGCTGGAGGATGTTGCAGGCAGCAGAACGTTCTCCACGGCGTCTCCAGACTCTGTCACGTCTGTCACGTGCTCAGTGTGAACCTGCTTTCATCTGTGAAGAGCACAGGGCGCCAGTGGCGAATTTGCCAATCTTGGTGTTCTCTGGCAAATGCCAAACGTCCTGCACGGTGTTGGGCTGTAAGCACAACCCCCACCTGTGGACGTCGGGCCCTCATACCACCCTCATGGAGTCTGTTTCTGACCGTTTTAGCAGACACATGCACATTTGTGGCCTGCTGGAGGTCATTTTGCAGGGCTCTGGCAGTGCTCCTCCTGCTCCTCCTTGCACAAAGGCGGAGGTAGCGGTCCTGCTGCTGGGTTGTTGCCCTCCTACGGCCTCCTCCACGTCTCCTGATGTACTGGCCTGTCTCCTGGTAGCGCCTCCATGCTCTGGACACTACGCTGACAGACAGCAAACCTTCTTGCCACAGCTCGCATTGATGTGCCATCCTGGATGAGCTGCACATCCTGAGCCACTTGTGTGGGTTGTAGACTCCATCTCATGCTACCACTAGAGTGAAAGCACCGCCAGCATTCAAAAGTGACCAAAACATCAGCCAGGAAGCATGGGAACTGAGAAGTGGTCTGTGGTCACCACCTGCTGAACCACTCCTTTATTGGGGGTGTCTTGCTTATTGCCTATAATTTCCACCTGTTGTCTATTCCATTTGCACAACAGCATGTGCAATTTATTGTCAATCAGTGTTGCTTCCTAAGTGGACAGTTTGATTTCACAGAAGTGTGATTGACTTGGAGTTACATTGTGTTGTTTAAGTGTTTCCTTTATTTTTTTGAGCAGTATATATATACTGATAAAAAATAAATATATAATAATAAGTATTCAACCCCTTTGTCATGGCAAGCCTAAATAAGTTAAAGTTAAAACTTAAGTTGCATGTAAAATATAGTGTTTAACACTATTTTTCAATGACTACCTCATCTCTTCTTACACATACAATTATCTGTAAGGTCCCTCAGTTGAGCAATGAATTTCAAATCCAGATTCAATCACAAAGACCAGGGAGGTTTTCTCAATGCCTTGGATAGAACGACACCTATTGGTAGTGTCACGTCCTGACCATGGTAAGCTGTTATTTTCTATGGTAGAGTAGGTCAGGGCGTGACAGGGGGGTATTTTCTATGTGTTCTATTTCTATGTTCTTAGGTTCTAGTTTTTGTATTTATATGTTGGTTTGTTTGGGATGATCTCCAATTAGAGGCAGCTGGTCCTCATTGTCTCTAATTGGAGATCATACTTTAGTAGGGGTTTGTCTTCCTGGGTTTTGTGGGTGATTATTTTTTAGTAGTGTTTGTTTCTACTCTGCGTCACAGTTTGTTGTTTTGTCTATTCAGTTATTTGATGTATTGCATAGTTTCACAGAGTAAATTAAATGTGGAACTACACACACGCTGCACCTTGGTCCTCTCCTTTTGACAGCCGTGACAGGTAGATTGATTTTTAAAAAAGCACCTTGCAAAGAATGGAACCTATTAGTAGATGGGTAAAAAAAAAAAAATGTAAGCAGACATTGAATATCCCTTTGAACATGGTGAAGTTATTAATAACTCGTGGGATGGTGTTTCAATACACCCAGTCACTACAAAGATAAAGGTGTCCTTCCTAACTCAGTTGCTGGAAAGGAAGGAAACCGCTCAGGGATTTCAATGGTGACTTTAATGGCTGTGATAGGAGAAAACTGAGGATGGATCAACAACATTGTACTTACTCCACAATACTAACCTAATTGAGAGAGTGAAAAGAAGGAAGCCTGTACAGAATAATTTTTTTTTTAAAAACATGCATCCTGTTTGCAACAAGGCACTAAAGTAATACTGCAACAAACGAGGCAAAACAATTAACATTTTGTCCTGAATACAAAGTGTTATGTTTGGGGCAAATCCATTACAATCACAACAGGTTGGTGGCACCATAATTGGGGAGGACGGGCTCATAGTAATGGCTGTAACAGAATGATTGGAATGGTAATCAAACTCATGAAACATCTGTTTGATACCATTCCATTCTATTCACTCCATTTCAGCCATTATGAGATGTCCTCCCCTCAGTAGCCTCTTGTGAATACAACACATTACTAAATACCACTCCTTTTGAAGCATAGTGGTGGCTGCATAATGTTATGGGTATGCTTGTAATCGTTAAGGACTTAGATGTTTTTCAGGATTAAAAAGAAGCAGAATGAAGGTAAGCGCAGGCAAAATCATAGAAAACCTGGTTCAGTCTGCTTTCCACCAGACACTGGGTGTAACGGCTGTCGTCGGGAATAGAGGACCAAAACGCAGCAGGAATGTGGATGCTCATCTTGTTATTTATTTTGAATAAAGAGAACCCCAAAATAACAAAACGAAGAACGCACGAACAACAAAACAGTCTTGTCAGGCTCACACAGGCAAAACAAGAAACAATCTCCCACAACACTACACCAAACAATTACCCATATATAGGACTCTAATCAGAGGCAACTAGAAAACACCTGCCTCCAATTGAGAGTCCAACCCCAATAAACTAGACATAGAAATACAAAAGACTAGAGACCACATAGAAATACAAACATAGAACATAACCCCAAAAACCCGGAACTAACTAAACCAACACCCTACTAAATAAATCACCACCCCGAACCACAAACAAAATACCCTCTGCCACGTCCTGACCAAACTACAATAACAAATAACTCTTATACTGGTCAGGACGTGACAGTACCCCCCCTAAAGGTGCAGAACCCGGATGCAATTCATAAAAATTAATTAATTAATTAATTAAAAAAAACAACAACAAAAAATTCCCCCTAAACTAACGGGAGGGAAGGGAGGGTGGCTGCCGTCACCGACGGCACTTGTGCTACACCCCCCCTCCCCAACCCACCTATACAGGAGGTGGTTCTGGCTCCGGCCTACTGTCCTCCAGACTGTAGACAAAGTCTCTAGATTCTGGACCGTAGGCCGACTCACTCAGTTCCGGACCGTAGGCCGACTCACTCAGTTCCAGATCGTAGGCAGACTCATTCAGTTCACAGTTAATTTCCATTTCACCCTGTTCCGGGTCGCAGGCAGACTCCCTCGGTTCCGGGTCGCAGGCAGACTCCCTCGGTTCCGGGTCGCAGGCAGACTCCCTCGGTTCCGGGTCGCAGGCAGACTCCCTCGGTTCCTGGTCGCAGGCAGACTCCCTCGGTTCCGGGTCGCACACTGTTGCCGGATACTCTGGACTGCACACTGTTGCCGGATACTCTGGACTGCGCACTGTTGCCGGATCCTCTGGACTGCGCACTGTTGCCGGATCCTCTGGACTGCGCACTGTTGCCGGATCCTCTGGACTGCGCACTGTTGCCGGATCCTCTGGACTGCGCACTGTTGCCGGATCCTCTGGACTGCGCACTGTTGCCGGATCCTCTGGACTGCGCACTGTTGCCGGATCCTCAGGACTGCGCACTGTTGCCGGATCCTCTGGACTGCGCACTGTTGCCGGATCCTCTGGACTGCGCACTGTTGCCGGATCCTCTGGACGGGGCACTGTTGCCGGATCCTCTGGACGGGGCACTGTTGCCGGATCCTCTGGACGGGGCACTGTTGCCGGATCCTCTGGACGGGGCACTGTCTCCGAACTCTCGAGGCTGGACTGACGCACTGGAAGCCTGATGCGTGGGGCTGGTAGAGGAGATACCAGGCTGGAGACACGCACCCTAGGGCTAGTGCGGGAAGCAGGAACCGGCCGAGAGGAACTAATATTACGCGCTGGAAGCCTGATGCGTGGTGCTGGTACTGGACGTGCCAGTTTGGGGACACGCACGTCAGGGCTAGTGCGGGGAGCGGGAACAGGACGTACTGGACTAGGCTGACACACTGGAAGCTTGATGCGTGGTGCTGGCTTAGGATGTGCCAGATTGGAGACACGCACCTCAGGGCTAGTGCGTGGAGCGGGAAACACTGGACCGTAGAGGCTTACTGGCGGTCTCGAGCGCAGAACTGGCATCGCCCTTACTGGCTGGATGCCCACTTCCCCCTGGCAAATGCGGGGCGCTGGTACTGCGCGTACCGGCCTGAAAATACCCGGCCTCGTCACAGCACCCATCACCCCGAAGCACGGGACCTGTCCAGTCACTGATTGTTTGGGAAAGGTACAGGGATTTGGCCTGGGGTTCAATCCTCGCCCAGCCAAACTACTCGTGTGCCCCCCCCAAAAAAAAATCTTGGGGCTTCCTCTCAGGCTCCCTTAACTCTTCCATAGCCCTGGAAATTCTTATCCTCATCTCTGCCCATGTCTCCCGATATTCCACCCGTTGCCGCTCCTTCCTCCGCTGCTTGGTCCATGTTTGGTGGGAGATTCTGTAACGGCTGTCGTCGGGAATAGAGGACCAAAACGCAGCAGGAATGTGGATGCTCATCTTGTTATTTATTTGGAATAAAGAGAACACCAAAATAACAAAACGAAGAACGCACGAACAACAAAACAGTCTTGTCATGCTCACACAGGCAAAACAAGAAACAATCTCCCACAACACTACACCAAACAATTACCCATATATAGGACTCTCAATCAGAGGCAACTAGAAAACACCTGCCTCCAATTGAGAGTCCAACCCCAATAAACTAGACATAGAAATACAAAAGACTAGAGACCACATAGAAATACAAACATAGAACATAACCCCAAAAACCCGGAACTAACTAAACCAATACCCTACTAAATAAATCACCACCCCGAACCACATAAACAAAATACCCTCTGCCACGTCCTGACCAAACTACAATAACAAATAACCCTTATGTTATACTGGTCAGGATGTGACACTGGGAGACGAATTCACCGTTCAGCAGGACAATAACCTAAAACACAAGGCCAAATCTACACTGGAGTTGCTTACCAAGAAGACAGTGCCGTTCCTGAGTGGCTGAGTTACAGTTTAGATTTAAATATCCTTGAAAATCTATGGCAAGACTTGAAAATGGTTGTCTAGCAATGAGCAACAACCAATTTGACAGAGTTTGAAGAATTTTGAAAAGAATAATGGGCAAATATTGTACAATTCAGGTGTGCAAAGCTCTTAGAGATGTACCCAGAAAGACTCACAAGTTGTAATCACTGCCAATGGTGATTCTAACATGTATTGACTCAGGGGGTTAAATATTTATCATATCAAGGTACTGTATATTAATGTTTTATTTTTCATATTTTTTTATTTTTTTTTACAATTGTTACAATTTTTCTTCCACTTTGACATTACAGTGTATTTTGTGTAGATCGTTAACAAAAACAAATGACAATTAAATCTATTTTAATCACAATTTGTAACACAACAAAATGTGTGAAAAGTCTAGGGGTATAAATACTTTCTGAAGGCACTGTACATATAAACACCAAATAGTACAAATAGTCTTCATCAGAATTCCAAAAATTACGATTTGCTAAAAACTATGTGGTTCCTCTCCTCTACTGGTAAATCCATGAGGGTCTTTCACTCTTTGGCATCAGCAATTCCCCCTGGAGTGATGGCGAAAGTGGCCTCGTTCTCAGGCATATCAGGACTGCAGGAGGTCATGGAAAAGAATGAAGCTATGAGGAGGTAGATCTTTCTCCATAAGCAAGAAAAATCATATTCGACCACTTCTTTTCAAGGGGGGATGTTATTACTAAGGAATAATGAGAACAACATATATTGAGTGAGTGAACTTTCAGACTAATTACCTGTCAAATATCTTGGCAATCCTCAACTCTCCGCGTCCTTTCCTCAAGCTGATTCGTGTGGTGGACGCATGCGCCAGGATGTGCCCTCCAATCGGCTTCTTGGGATCAGCTTGGAACCTGACAGAGACAAGAGAAACCCTCTGATCAGAACTCCAGGCCAAAACCTGTTAGAACTTTAGCCGAGTGAGTTGCTGACTTTCCATCTAATTTCAAACCAATCCCTAGTTTCTACATCTAGTTACAGTCACTTACGTCATCCCAGCTCCAGGGTCTGCAGTCATCTGGTTGGTGACAAACACTGCAACGTTGTACTCTAGGGAGAGGAGAGCAGAATACATAAATATCAATATGTCTACATCAATGAAAGGTTTACACAAAAGTCAAGAGTTTTTCTGCCAGTTATTCTGCTGCAGACTTAAATGCATAGTTTGCATATACGTATGCAAGAGAAGTCGCCAGACCTTCAGAGATCTTCTGCAGACGGGAGAGCATCTGGGCCAGCTTCTGCTGTCTCTCTGCCAACTCCCCTCGGCCAGAGAAATCTACCCGGAACAGAGCCATGATGGAGTCTATGATCTGAGGGGAGAAAGGGAAAAGACGTAGACACAAGACATTGTAAATGTGTATAAAACATAATAATGCATTATACCTGTCGGCATTATTTAAAGTGTTAACGAAAGATAGGTACAGTGATGGAAGTTGACAATATGAAAATATAACTATCATAAAACAAAGTGACATTGATTATCTTTTCTTTTCATTAATACCAGAAGTTTGAAGACGCCACCCTCCTCGTGGAATTTGGCCGCCACAAAATCCAACAGCTCCATCTGGTGTTCACCTGAAGTTGAAACCCAATTAGGTATACAGTACAAATGCCTAATCGTCTGATGTCATAACTACCAGTTAGGAAACACAGCAGTCAGCTTCAAATGTACACAGTATTTTTCTTAATACAAACAGACTCAAAATGTATACTTAACAAAATGTATACTCACTGTAGAGCCCTCAGTTCCGCTCTAAATGCCTTAGATTGCTCTTTTGTCCCACCCCACACACATGCGGAGACCTCACCTGGCTTACCTGGTGCCTCCAGAGACGAAACCTCTCTCATCATCACTCAACGCCTAGGTTTACCTCCACTGTACTCACATCCTACCACAACATTGTCTGTATATTATGCCCAGAATCTATTCTACCACGCCCAGAAATCTGCTCCTTTTATTCTGTCCCCAACGCACTAGACGACCAGTTCTTATAGCCTTTAGCCGTACCCTTATCCTACTCCTCCTCTGTTCCTCTGGTGATGTAGAGGTTAACCCAGGCCCAGTAGCCCCCAGTTCCACTCCTATTCCCCAGGCGCTATCATTTGTTGACTTCTGTAACCGTGAAAGCCTTGGTTTCATGCATGTTAACATCAGAAGCCTCCTCCCTAAGTTTGTTTTATTCACTGCTTTAGCACACTCCGCCAACCCTGATGTCCTAGCCGTGTCTGAATCCTGGCTTAGGAAGGCCACCAAAAATTCAGAAATTTCCATTCCCAACTACAACATTTTCCGCCAAGATAGAACTGCCAAACGGGGTGGAGTTGCAATCTACGGCAGAGATAGCCTGCAGAGATCTGTCATGCTATCCAGGTCTGTGCCCAAACAGTTCGAGCTTCTACTTTTAAAAATCCACCTTTCCAGAAATAAGTCTCTCACTGTTGCCGCTTGTTATAGACCACCCTCAGCCCCCAGCTGTGCCCTGGGCACCATATGTGAATTAATTGCCCCCCATTTATCTTCAGAGTTTGTACTGTTAGGTGACTTAAACTGGGATATGCTTAACACCGCGGCCGTCTTACAATCTAAGCTAGATGCCCTCAATCTTACACAAATTATCAAGGAACCTACCAGGTACAACCCTAAATCCGTAAACACGGGCACCCTCATAGATATCATCCTGACTACCCTGCCCTCTAAATACACCTCTGCTGTCTTCAACCAGGATCTCAGCGATCACTGATTCATTGCCTGCGTCCGTAATGGGTCCGCGGTCAAACGACCACCCCTCATCACTGTAAAATGCTCTCTAAAACACTTCAGCGAGCAGGCCTTTCTAATCGACCTGGCCCGGCTATCCTGGAAGGATATTGACCTCATTCCGTCAGTAGAGGATGCCTGGTTATTCTTTTAAAGTGCTTTCCTCACCATCTTAAATAAGCATGCCCCATTACAAAAATGTAGAACTAAGAACAGATATAGCCCTTGGTTCACTCCAGACTCGACTGCCCTTGACCAGCACAAAAACATCCTGTGGCATACTGCATTAGCATCGAATAGCCCCCGTGATATGCAACTTTTCAGGGAAGTTAGGAACCAATATACACAGGCAGTTAGGAAAGCAAAGACTAGCTTTTTCAAACAGAAATTTGCATCCTGTAGCACAAATTCCAAAAATTTCTGGGACACTGTAAAGTCCATGGAGAATAGGAGCACCTCCTCCCAGCTGCCCACTGCACTGAGGCTAGGAAACACTGTCACCACCGATAAATCTACGATAATCGAGAATTTCAAGAAGCATTTTTCTACGGCTGGCCATGCTTTCCACCTTGCTACCCCTACCCCGGTCAACAGCTCTGCACCCTCCACAGCAACTTGCCCAAGCCTCCGCCATTTATCCTTCACCCAAATCCAGATAGCTGATGTTCTGAAAGAGATGCAAATCTGGACCCCTACAAATCAGCTGGGCTAGACAATCTGGACCCTCTCTTTCTAAAATGATCCGCCGCAATTGTTGCAACCCCTATTACTAGCCTGTTCAACCTCTCTTTCGTATCGTCTGAGATCCCTAAAGACTGGAAAGCTGCTGCGATCATCCCCCTCTTCAAAGGGGGTGACACTCTAGACCCAAACTGCTACAGACCTATATCTATCTTATCCTGCCTTTCTAAAGTCTTCAAAAGCCAAGTTAACAAACAGATCACCGACCATTTCGAATCCCACCGTACCTTCTCCGCTATGCAATCTGGTTTCCGAGTTGGTCATGGGTGCACCTCAGCCACACTCAAGGTCCTAAACGATATCATAACCGCCATCGATAAAAGACAATACTGTGCAGCCGTATTCATCGACCTGGCCAAGGATTTCGACTCTGTCAATCACCGCATTCTTATCGGCAGACTCAACAGCCTTGGTTTCTCAAATGACTGCCTCGCCTGGTTCACCAACTACTTCTCAGAGTTCAGTGTGTCAAATCGGAGGGCCTGTTTTCCGGACCTCTGGAAGTCTCTATGGGGGTGCCACAGGGTTCAATTCTCGGGCCGACTCTTTTCTCTCTATTACATCAATGATGTCACTTTCGCTGCTGGTGATTCTCTGATCCACCTCTACGCTGACAACACCATTCTGTATACTTCTGGCCCTTCTTTGGACACTGTGTTAACAAACCTCTAGACGAGCTTCAATGCCATACAACACTCCTTCCGTGGCCTCCAACTGCTCTTAAATGCAAGTAAAACTAAACGCATGCTCTTCAACCGATTGCTGCCCGCACCCGCCTACCCTTCTAGCATCACTACTCTGGACGGTTCTGACTTAGAAACTACAAATACAGTTGGAGTCGGAAGTTTACATACACCTAGATTAGAGTCATTAAAACTCATTTTTCAACCATTCCACAAATTTCTTATTAACAAACTATAGTTTTGGGAAGTCAGTTAGGACATCTACTTTGTGCATGACACAAGTCATTTTTCCAACAATTGTTTACAGACAGATTATTTCACTTATAATTCACTGTATCACAATTCCAGTGGGTCAGAAGTTTACATACACTAAGTTGACTGTGCCTTAAACAGCTTCCAGAAATGACAGAAAATTATGTCATGGCTTTATAAGCTTCTGATAGGCTAATTGACATAATTCGATTCAATTGAAGGTGTACCTGTGGATGTATTTCAAGGCTTACCTTCAAACTCAGCGCCTCTTTGCTTGACATCATGGGAAAATCAAAAGAAATCACAAAATAGATGGCATCATGAGTAGAGAAAATTATGTAGATATATTGAAGCAACATCTCAAGACATCAGTCAGGAAGTTAAAAGCTTGGTCGCAAATGGGTCTTCCAAATGGACAATGACCCCAAGCAAACTTCCAAAGTTGTGGCAAAATGGCTTAAGGACAACAAAGTCAAGGTATTGGAGAGGCCATCACAAAGCCCTGACCTCAATCCTATAGAAACTTTGTGGGCAGAACTGAAAAAGCATGTGCGAGCAAGGAGGCCTACAAACCTGACTCAGTTACACCAGCTCTGTCAGGTGGAATGGGCCAAATTTCACCCAACTTATTGTGGGAAGCATGTGGAAGGCTACCCGAAACATTTGACACAAGTTAAACAATTTAAAGGCAATGCTACCAAATACTAATTGAGTATATGTGAACTTCTGAAGCACTGGGAATGTGATGAAAGAAATAAAAGCTGAAATAAATCAATCTCTACTATTATTCTGACATTTCACATTCTTAAAATAAAGTGGTGATCCTAACTGACCTAAGACAGGGAATTTTTACTAGGATTAAATGTCAGGAATTGTGAAAAACTGAGTTTAAATGTAGTTGGCTAAGGTGTATGTAAACTTCTTACTTCAACTGTAGGTGTCTGGTTAGACTGTAAACTCTCCTTCCAGATTCACATTAACCATCTCCAATCCAAAATTAAATCTAGAATCGGCTTCCTATTTCGCAACAAAGCATCCTTCACTCATGCTGCTCAACATACTCTTGTAAAACTGACTATCCTACCAATCCTTGACTTCGGCGATGTAATTTACAAAATAGCCTCCAACACTCTACTCAGCAATTTGGATGTAGTCTATCACAGTGCCATCCATTTTGTCACCCAAGCCCCATATACTACCCACCACTGCGACCTGTATGCTCTCGTTGGCTGGCCCCTGCTTCATATTCGTCGCCAAACCCACTGGCTCCAGGTCATCTGTAAGTCTTTGCTAGGTAAAGCCCCGCCTTATCTCAGCTCACTGGTCACCATAGCAGCACCCACCCGTAGCATGCACTCCAGCAGCTCACTGGTCATCCCCAAAGCCAACTCCTCCTTTGGCCGCCTTTCCTTCCAGTTCTCTGCTGCCAATGACTGGAACGAATTGCAAAAATCACTGAAGCTGGATTCTTGTATCTCCCTCATTAACTTTAAGCATCAGCTGTCAGAGCAGCTCTCCGATCATTGCACCTGTACACAGCCCATCTGTACATAGCCCTCCCAACTACCTCATCCCCATATTGTTCATTTATTTTTTTGCTCCTTTGCACCCCAGTATCTCTACTTGCACATTCATCTTCTGCACATCTATCACTCCAGTGTTTAATTGCTCAATTTTAATTATGGCCTATTTATTACCTTACCTCCCTAATCGCACTACATTTGCACACACTGTATATATATTTTTATAATGTGTTTTATATATGTTTTATATATGTTTGTTTATTCCATGTGTACTCTGTGTTTGTGTCGCAATGCTTTGCTTTATCTTGGCCAGGTCGCAGTTGTAAATGAGAACTTGTTCTCAACTGGCCTGCCTGGTTAAATAAAGGTGAAATATATATATTTTTTTATAAATGTATATCTAAGATTGTGAAACTGCTTTCCTCAGACAATATGTTCTCAGGTTTAGGCAGTAATGATAAGAGAGGTACTGTTTAATGACTAAGTTAGACGTCTTACTGGTGTAGGCTCGGGCGTATAACACATTGTCGAGCACAGCATCATGGTCGACATTGAACCTGTCTGCTATGTCCTTCAGTCTGTCAGGACGACTAGAGGATCACATTAGGTTAAGGAAAACATAGGATTTTGTAAGAGACTAATGGCTGAGTCATGTGAATAAAAACACTGATACTTATGACCCTATATCCTCAGAAATACTTGCAAAGGTACAGGTGATTTCCCAGCTAACAACAAACGTTCCCACAACTTTAGAAAATGTTCCCTTAAGAGGCTCATTAACTAACGTTTTCATGGGAATGTTCCTGTGATGTGCAGGGAATGTTTCCAAGACACCATTTCCTTAATGTCAAATAGAACTTATCCAGAACGTGGTTACCATGTTCTCAGAACTTAAGATACTAATGTTCTACGGGGGACCATTACGGAGAAAGAAATGTATGAAATGTATGCATTCACTACCGTAAGTCGCTCTGGATAAGAGCGTCTGCTATATGACTAAAATGTAAAATGTTCTAGACACAATTCATGGGAACGTTGCAAGAACATTCATGTGTCCAGTTTCTGTGGGTTAAAATAAAATTCCATCAACGTCCCACCAAACACACACAGAACATGGTTGTCATGTTCTCAGAATATACAGTACCAGTCAAAAGTTGACACACGTACACATTTTTTTTTGGTGACTATTCTCTACATTGTAGAATAATAGTGAAGACATCAAAACTATGAAATAACACATATGTAGTAACCAAAAAAGTGTTAAACAAATCAAAATATATTTTATATTTCAGATTCTTCAAAGTAGCCACCCTTTGCCTTGATAACGGCTTTGCACACGATACCCCATAATGACAAAAGCGAAAACAGGTTTTGAGAATTTTTAGCAAATGTATAAAAAAAATGGATTGGAGTCCACCTGTGGTAAATTCAATTGATTGGACATGATTTGGAAAGGCACACACCTGTCAATAAAACGTCTCACAGTTGTCAGTGCATGTCAGAGCAAAAACCAAGATACGAGGTCGAAGGAATTGTCCGTAGAACTCAGAGACAGGATTGTGTTGAGGCACAGATCTGGGGAAGGGTACAAAAAATGTCTGCAGCATTGAAGGTCCCCAAGAACATAGTGGCCTCCATCATTCTTAAATAAAATACGTTTGGAACCACCAAGACTCTCCTTAGAGCTGGCCGCCCGGCCAAACTGAGAAATTGGAGAAGGGCTTTGGTCAGGGAGGTGACCAAGAACCCGATGGTCACTCTGATAGAGCTCCAGAGTTCCTCTGTGGAGATGGGAGAACCTTCCAGAAGGACAACCATCTCTGGAGCACTCCACCAATCAGGCCTTTAGGGTAGAGTGGGGAGATGGAAGCCACTCCTCAGTAAAAGGCACATGACAGCCCGCTTGGAGTTTTCAATGAGACCATGAGAAAACAAGATTCTCTTGTCTAATGAAACCAAGATTGAACTATTTGGCCTGAATGCAAAGCGTCACATGTGGAGGAAACCTGGCACCATCCCTACGGTGAAGCATGGTGGTGACAGCATCATGCTGTGGGGATGTTTTTCAGCGGCAGGGACTGGGAGACTAGTCAGGTTCGAGGGAAAGATGAACGGAGCAACGTACAGAGAGATCCTTGATGAAAACCTGCTCCAGAGTGCTCAGGACCTCAGACTGGGGCGAAGGTTCACCTTCCAACAGGACAACGACCCTAAGCACACAGCCAAGACAACGCAGGAGTGGCTTCCGGACAAGTCTCTGAATGTCCTCGAGAGGCCCAGCCAGAGCCCGGACTTGAACCCGATCGTACATCTCTAGAGAGACCTGAAAATAGCTTTGCATCGATGCTCCCAATTCAGCCTGACAGAGTTTGAAATGATCTGCAGACAAGAATGGAAGAAACTCCTCAAATACAGGTGTGCCGAGCTTGCAGTGTCATACCCAAGGCTGTAATCGCTGCCAAAGGTGCTTCAACAACTGAGTAATGGGTCTGAATACTTATGTAAATGTGATATTAAAGGTTTTTATTTGTAATACATTTGCTTTGTCACTATAGGGTATTGTGTGTAGATTGTTTTTGAATACTTTCCGAATGCACTGTATCTTAGCTACCTCAGTGTTAACTTTGCAGGCTGACTAGCATCTATTGAGTTGCAATAGTTTGGATGCCCAAATCAACTGGAAGTATCTACAAAACAAGTTTTGAAGCCACATAATCGAAAAGGCTACATCTAATATTTTTTCCTAAAATTAATGTTCACGTTTCACAAATTATTATTTTGATTCAAATGATTTGATTCACCGCGATTGAACCCAATCCCAATTTATACAATGGTTAAGTGAGTTGTTTGTTTCGTCAAAAAATAATTGTTTCAATTAATCATATGAATCGCTCCCAAAAAGTTTATCAACTTTGTATGGCCTTATTTGCGAGTGTTGGTGGAATGTTTTTGGGGACATGACTAAAACAATAATACTTGCCAATAATAGCTTAACTGTTAACTAAAGGGTACAATATATTCTTCATCTGGCTACCTAGTTATTCGTCTGTTCTCCATCATACTTTATAGGCCCGTCTACCTGCTGCTGCAATGTCCGACTGTTTCTCTCTCCTTGAGCAACGGCCCACTCATCTCGCACATATGCAGGTGATGTGCACAAACACAGATGTGCTAAAGTGACAAACCTATCCTGGCTGATGTGTTGATTTTTTATGATAAAATATAAAAAATGTGCATAAATGAATTACATTAACAGAAATCATGAAATTAATGTCCATGACTTTTCCTCAACTTCTCTGGTTTTATAATTTTCCAAAACTTTTTCAGGTCTGAAAAAAATAAAATGTTAATATTCCAGGATTTTCATGACCATATGAACCCTGTCTGTGTATGTTTGATGTGACACTGATGGAATATTCTCCTAACCCTCCGAAAACTGGACACATGAATGTTCTTGAACCTTCCCATAAAACAAGTCTACAATATTAATATTCTGAGAACATTGTAACCACGTTCTAGATAAATTCTGCTCGACTTTAACTGAATGTTCTCCTAACTTCAATACCAACACAGAATATATACGGGTAACATTACAAAAACGTTCACTCTCTCCCTGAATTATTAGCTGGGTTTATATTGATGCAAATCTGGCTTTATAGATTAGAGCTCAGATAAATTTGGATACAAGGTGTTCTCTGTGTCGATGAAGATGACTTTTCCTCCTGTGTAGCCGTCCTCTCCAGGAAGCTGGGCTGTGACTGGAGAACAACAGAGACAAGGACTAAATGACAAGAACCCATGGAAGAACATCTGTAAGTTTCTGAAAACTGACTTCCAGGACTGGAAAAACTGGGACTACCAAAAAGACCCTCAGCCATTCACTTACCACATAGTGTATGAGAGAGCTGGGTCTTGCCTGTCCGAAACTCTGAGGGATAAAAACTGTACTGTTAAAGTGTGACAAAAACATGTTTTATATTTGACCCAGGTCAGGTCTTATACCTCATGAGCATGAGACTAATCATATCTTTGACTGAGGGACACACAGTCAGAAACAGAGTTCACCTCCAAATGCCTCAGTGATTGCCATGCTCTCCATACCTCCCCCAAGTAGTTTACTGCAGAGCAGACCGACGGATGAAGAGGAAAAATAGGAGTACTGTATTATACCGCAATATGACTCAGGAAAATGTATTAATATGAAAGGTTGAGCATGTTGGGGCGAATCTTAACTCAAACTCCAGGCTTCCAGTCATGATGTGGAACACTTGTTTCCTCTTCGCACTATATTCAAATGCTGTCAGGAAACCATTGGTCTACAATGAACACAAGAGCAAATGAAAACATGTCAACTGAAGTTTATTTGATTAATGTCTTCCATACCTCATCCCCAAACCGAATCTGTAGGGACCTGACAATTAAACTAATCATGAGACACCAAAGTCCTCTATGCTGAAGGTGACTCAGCTGAGTCTCTCACCAGAATTTTCCCAGCAGCCTCTTTGATCTTGTCCACCTTTGCTTCTGAAAGGCCCTTGATGTTACACAGGGCTCTACGTGTGGTCATCTGGATCCCCTTTACTGTGCAGATACCCACAGACTTCAGTTTCTTTAAATCTGCCATGTTCTGAATGGATGGACGGTGGGTGGGATGGAAGGGGGGAGAGAAAGGGGTGGTGGTGGGAGAGAATAGAGTGTTTTTTTTACTTATTAGCTTTGAGGTGTAATCTTGAGTTTATCTACCAACTGACCCATGACGAAGTTTCTATATACACTCAAGGGTCAGGGCAGACTACTTTCCTAGACCTTGTTTTCAGATATACTCACAATTCCATGCTTCTGTAGGGTGTCTATGTCTTGGAAAAAGGACTCCTGTGGGTAAAGAACATGACAAAACGTGTTTGAAACCATGTTAAGAAGTAAAATGATCTGCCACTGACTTAGGCTAGATGAAAGTAGTGTAGAAATTGAGTTACCACTACCAAAAAATATATTAGCTAGCTATGTTATGAATGATTAACAATGAGTGACAGGTAACTTACTAGCTACAACAATCCATTCTACCTGGGGAAAAAATAGCATGTACTGTAGCTAGCTAGTAGTAGCTACGAGAATGCTAGTGGCAAACAATACTGACACCCGCAGCTAGGCTAGCAAACAAGCTAACATTAGCTAGCTTAGGCAGGTTACCTCATCATCTTGGTATCCGGCCTCATCCTCCACAACTTGATCTTCGGCGGCTTTCATCTTGATTAGCGCAATGTAGCTACTAGTAGCGCTTGAACTAGATGGGTTTTTTTTTTGTTTCGGCGAGCTAGCTGCTACCTAACGTTATAAGATACCAGTTAATAAATGGGGCAGGGGAAATAACATTTCTTGCGATGTCAGCAAGCGATCGGTTAGCCGCCCAACGTCAGCTATAGCTCCTGAAAGATGTTATCAACATCTACAGAATGAGGTTGCTTCTTTCACTAACTTGACAACCCTGTAAAATGTTGCAAAGCTAATGATGACCTTCTCAAGATGAAAAATGACTTGCCACCTGAGATTTCTTGAGGTGGCGGGAATGTTTGACGCTCGTGCTGAAAGTTGAGAACTGTCAATCAAAAAGGTTCCACTCAGGAGATGCTCTCTCATCAGCAACAATCAAGAGAAATGTTGAACTGTACATGCGAGATGCTCTCCTCAGCAACAATCTTTGGTAGTGACTGATCTTGATGCACAAAAGCCACAGTCAATTTGTAGCATTTATCTGTAAGATACCTGTACTTTACTACAATATACAAATGTAATGTCTCTGATAGAGAAGGAATGTCACCTACATGTAAATAATCAAACAAGTTAACCTTAAAGAGGGCAAAGCAGCACATTACATTTCCCTGCACCCATCTAGCATATATGATAATACAACTTTTTTTGTAATGTCCATTTCATTGGTGTTTTTATTCCTGCAGTCAGGTTGAACACACAAGACAGAATTTGCTCGTTGCAAAGTTAAGAGAACATACATTCCAAAGTGACAATAGAAAAAAGTAACTGACATTCTCTCTGGCTTGACAGGACTATGTGTACATTGACATAATATCTTTAGAGTTATACAGTATGCAGGGAAAGTGCTGTTTGAATCTTATCAAAATATACTTTTTGTGATGAATTTTTTTACGGCTTTAATGCCCACAAATGAAACAATGTCTCAAGCGACACATGACATACATACTCTTATCACCAATGCTTTTGCAAAACCAGCAGACACTATAGATCTCAATGACCAGCTGTGATTGTGAATATGACAGATCTATGATGTCAGTCATGTCTACCATGATTTTCCCACATACAAGTGGAATGAACACGTTCCCAAACCAAACACAGGATACAACAGTTAAGGCCATATGTAGCTACAGACCCACATGAAAACAATTATATTCAGACCACACACACACTATTGGTAACTTCTTATAACCACAATAATATCCCAATTTCTTCAATTATCCACCTGATCCAAATCGCCTGGAACACATACATATTTATATCGCTATGTATAAAAAAAGAAATTAAGTAAAAACAGTGCTCAGAAGACAGTGTGCAGAAGTCTCTGCAGGATATCGAGTAAGAGAGACAGCGAACGGGACATTCGTTATTGCAACATCCTCTAATCTCCTTAAATGGCCAATCCTGGATGTTGGAAGGAGCACATGTGCTGACCAGATGCAGCTTTGTATCCTCTTCTTTGTCTCTCTCTCTCTCTCTTTCCAAGCCTCCACTCTCCCTCATTGGTTGAAGCGCTAAGGCTGTCGGAGCGACATCGGTCACATTTTCACTGGAGCGGGAGGCATCAGCCCTGGCATCCCACCTGACATCCCTGCATTGGGGCCCAACAGGATCTACACAAGGAAGGGGCATCACAAAAACATTTGTTCATTGACAACATTGCAGATCCTAATGACTCCTAATGAAAGACTGATTTTCCCAATTCCAAATCCAACCCTTTTCACGTAGATTGAAAAGTATAGGATAGGTATACAGTGAGCACCAAAAGTATTGGGACAGTGACAATTTTGTTCATGTTTTGGCTCTGTACTCCAGCACTTTGGATTTGAAATTATACAATGACGATGAGGTTAAAGTGCATACTGTCATCTTTAATTTGAGGGCATTTACATCTATATTGGGTTAACTGTTCACAAATTACAGCACTTTTTGTACATAGCCCCCCCCATTTTAGGGGACCAAATGCATTGGGACAAATTCACTTAGGTGCATTAAAGTAGTCAAAAGTTTAGTATTTGGTCCCATATTCCTAGCCCGCAATGATTAAATCAAGCTTGTGACCCTACAAACTTGTTGGATGCTTTTATTGTTTGTTTTGGTTTTGTTTAAGATTATTTTGTGCCCAATAGAAATGAATGGTAAATAAAGTAGTGTCATTTGAGTCACTTTTATTGTAAATAAGAATAGAATGTTTCTAAACAATACTACATCCATGTGGATGCTACCAGGATTACGAATAATCTTGAATGAATCGTGAATAATGATGAGTGAGAAAGTTAGAGGCATAAATATCATAACCCCCCAAACATGCTAACCTCCCATTATTGTAATGGTGAGAGGTTAGCATGTTTTGGGGGTATGATACTTGTGCGTCTAACTTTCTCACTCATCATTATTATTCACGATTCACTCACTATCCATAATCATGGTGCTGTGTCACGGTCCCAATACTTTTGGAGCTCACTGTAGCTATATGATTATATCTCCACCTTGATGTCTGATATGCTAGACAATTTGTGTGTACTTTTGGCCATATTGCATTTGTTTCTTCAGACATAAACAAGAGCCAAGACCATAATAGTAGGGCCTAGGTTGTGTATTTGGAACTGAACATTGTCTGTCAGTGGGATAGTACAGTACCTGTCTCTGCTGCTGTAGCTGCTGCTGCTCCAGCTGTAGTCTCTCAGTCTCAAACACCACCGGAAGGACCAGGATCATGAACGAGGTAGTGCCCACCCACAGGGCAGCGCGGGAGAAACTAAGAAACACAGAGGCAGGAGGGGAGATGGAAAGGTGGGGGTAAAATAACAAACAGATGTGGAGAGAGAACTGGAGTAGATAATAAACACAGAGATGGCCTAACTGATTGTCCTTGGCAAGATCAGGGGCAGGCAGGGAAAACAGTCCTTGGAATACAGAGGAGCTGTTCAGAACTGACGTTACTGACGTTACTCCTTATAGTCCAAGGACCTTACATTTTCTGTTTAGAGGCTAATTATCTCTGGTTGCCAAAACAGCCAAATAATCCACCTAAATGTGAATCGATTTTCAATTGCTATCATATCACATCAAAATAATTTCACTAATGCAAAATATACACTTACTGTTTTAACACAGTTGCAGCTGACAGTATTTCTCACGTTTGTGGCGTCCGTCTTCTATTTACACACAGGTGTTCGGAGATGCAAATAGCTCATTAGCACAGGTATTTGGACTCTGTCTTCCGTAAACAAGTGCTGTAACATGGACATTTGGCCATGTTGGACCCCTAACCCCATAAAGGTGTAGTAATTTCACCTTTTATTACTATTATTATTATTATTATTATTTCTTGCTGATATGAAAGATACTTTTCTTATGTTTCCAAAACCATACCGCAAGTGATGCGTGTTAACGTTTAGGGCAAGCATCGGCGCTCTTTACAAAACTACCCCAGACACTATCGTCAATAGGCACTAAAGGTAGTTAGCTTCTATGAATGGGGTAGATGAAGATTTAAAACGAGAGGTCTACTCTAAGGCTGCTGATACACCCAGAGCAGCCACAGCAGTTTTTAGGAGAACATTTACCTGAACAGCTTCTTGGCCACAGTGACTGAGCCCGATGCGGTCACCTCAGCCGCAGAGCGCAGTGTATCAGGGAACATCTCAGTCAAACCCCACAGCCTCTCCATAATAGTCTCATCCAGCTGAGGGAACGGAGACACGAGGAAGTTACTACAACACAGATAACATGGTTATTTTAGACCCAATAAAAGAATGGAGGTACACTAAATGACCAAAAGTATGAGGATACCTGCTCGTCGAACATCTAAATCCAAAATCATGGGCATTAATATGGAGTTGGTCCCCTCCTTTGCTGCTGTAACAACCTCCACTCTTCCGGGAAGGCTTTCCACTAGGTATACTAGTGTTATGGAAAATTTGTTACAACAGCTCATCCCAAATTCTGCCACCAAACTAGCTAGACAGCCATAAGAGCATTAGTGAGGTCGGGCAATGATGTTGGGCGATTAGGCCTGGCTCGCAGTCACCGTTCCAATTCATCCCAAAGGTGTTCGATGGGGTTGAGGTCAGGGCTTTGTGCAGGCTAGTCAAGTTCTTCCACAACGATCTCGACAAACCATTTCTGTATGGACCTCGCTTTGCGCACCTGGGCATTGTCATGCTGAAACAGGAAAGGGCCTTCCCCAAACTGTTGGCACAAAGTTGGATGCATGTCTAGAATGTCATTATAGGCTGTAGCGTTAACATTTCCCTTTACTGGAACTAAGGGGCCCAGCCCAAACCATGGAAAACAGCCCCAGACCATTATTCCTCCAATCACCAAACTTTACAGTTGGCACTACACATTCGGGCAGGTAGCGTCCTCATGGCATCCGCCAAACCCTGACTCATCTGTCGGACTGCCAGATAATATAACGTGATTCATCTCTCCAGAGAATGTTTTCACACTGTTCCTGAGTCCAATGGCGGCGAGCCATTGGCTGTGGCTGAAATACCCGAATCCACTAATTTGAAGGAGTGTCCACATATTTTTGTATATAGAGAGTATAGTAACTACATGAATGAAGTATTTTACTGTCTCAAAAGTAACCAGCTCTGTTGGGGAACTAGTTAGTACTGTAAATTACTGAATGAAACATGACCATTTTAGACAATTCTTACAAGGTACCCACACCATGGGACATCTGACTTATTTGATTTAATTACATTTACAGTACAATCAGTTACAGTACAGATACATGTAAAACAGATATTATAGCTGTACATGTGACATTTAGCTAGCTAGCTAACACGCTAACGTTAGCAAACTAGCTAGCAATTACTCGCATAACGAATGACCCTGAGTAGCTACAGCTAACTAGCTAGTCAAATAGGCATACAACTCAAGTGAAACTGTACGTATGATCGTGCATGACAGTTACGGGGTGACATGTGTCAAGTTTCCATTCATCTTTACCTCTTCATCTTCATCTTCATCAATCTCGCCTTCTGGGGGACGGGTCTCGACTGGGCCCGCAGCCGGTGATAGCTCTTCGATTCCAGCCATGGAAAACTGCTCTCGCGCCGCTTACCAGCCGGTGTGTTTAGCTAATTTAAAATGTACCTCAATTGGTGGAAGGGCAAATCAGTATTTTAATGTTTTATCGTGGAATTATTGCGTTGGACCCAAGAGGGGAGCATTGGTCCTGCGACAATCTGAGGTCACTCGGTTAAAAGCTACATGTGCGTTGGATGACGGCAAAATGGTTACTTGCCTGACTAGCTCAAATAAATTGCGCCCTCTGTTGTACGAGAGGTCTAATAGTGTGTTTCGTGATTGAACAGAAAACGGTAAAAAATAAAATCTGTTATGAAACAGATTATAGTATTTCTGTATTAGAAATTGTGGTTTTTGGGCTAGTAATCCACTATAAGAGGAGCCTCAACATTTTTGATTTCCAAATGCAATGTATTCGTAAGGAGTCAGCCTCTCCCCTTTCTATAAGCATTATTGGAATTTCAGGTTGTTGCTTCTTATTTCACTTTTATAAACATGAAAGTAATTTTCACTAACATTCACTAAGTGAGCAAGCAGCAAATGCAGCTGACTATTCCTTTGGAATGTCATTCTTCCCTACTCGATTTTCCTTTTCCATGCACATGCCTTTCTAAATCAATAAGGATAGGAAAGGAGAGGCAGGTCATCATCATGGAAAAGTTTGGGACGCAGGGAATCCGTATTGTTTACATCCTTCCATCTCGTACGCTGGGGGCGGGCGGGATCCACCCTCATTCTTTAGAGTTTACGTCATTGTAACTGTGTTTTTTGTGAATGAAAGAATCCAACCCCACAGAACAGAGTAATTCCGGGAAAAGGCGAACTGACATTTTGTCGCTTGACTCGCTTCGACTGAACACAGTATTTGACGTTTCTCCGTGTTTTAAAAACATTTGTTTATAGAATTGTGTTGACAACTGAAGGACTGGCAGCTGGTACTCTCCAACGACATAGCCAAGGACAAGTAAGTAGGCAGCTGTTTGCTTTTCTGGTTAGCCACCTAGCATTGGCTAATCCATGTTGCTGGCTAATGTGCTAGCTAACGTTAGCATGTTGTTTAGTTAGCCTTACGAAATTGTTCCAATTTGACAACAAAGACACGACCACATTCACTATTTACATATCTAGATGTAACTCGATATTTGGTGTTCTGTTTAAAATTGTGTAGGTTCTCATGAAATTAACGTTTTAAACGTTTCTTAAAGAAATGGGTGGCCACCTGCGCACTTGCAATGGCCGTGTGTTTACTATCGCATCGAGTTAGCGTAGCATGGCGCACCTAGCTCGCCAGCTCCCTTCCGTATAAGGAAATGGGTGGATTGTTATTGAGAATTAAATGTTTACGTAGGGGGCATCTTCCCTTTTATTCCGTTAATAACGAAAGTCGGTTTATGAAACAACAATATATTTTGAACGTAAAATATGTCTTTGTGTTTCTGCTTCTCAGCTAGTTTTTAATGATGTATTGAAACGTCATTTGGTCGACATCTAACGTCAGCCCTGTATTGTGTTACAACACTATTATTAGGCACAAAATACTGCTTTAAATTGAGAATTTCAGGAAACATGTATGTTACATATTTTATGGAGTTTCTTTTGACAAAATGCATGTAAGTGAGTGATAGTAGTCAGACACTAGCGGTGGGCAGCTTATTGCTGAATCACTATGACTTTATGAAATGGTCATATCGGTTTACAACGGCGCCTCGTGGTAGGACAGTCGTTGAGTGTACAGTCACTTCCCACGCATTTCAGAAAACGGTAAGGTCAAGGATCCACCGAAAGCAAACTCATCAGTCAGGTTTAGAACAATCATTATTATCAGGGTTAGACTAGACAATGTAAGGTTGTGAATGATTATGACAACATGGTGAGGATAGCTTACATCATTTATTACATTTATTACATTACATTATTACATTTAAGTCATTTAGCAGACGCTCTTATCCAGAGTGACTTACAAATTGGTGCATTCACCTTATGATATCCAGTGGAACAACCACTTTACAATAGTGCATCTAAATCTTTTAAGGGGGGGTTAGAAGGATTACTTTATCCTATCCTAGGTATTCCTTAAAGAGGTGGGGTTTCAGGTGTCTCCGGAAGGTGGTGATTGACTCCGCTGTCCTGGCGTCGTGAGGGAGCTTGTTCCACCATTGGGGTGTCAGAGCAGCGAACAGTTTTGACTGGGCTGAGCGGGAACTGTGCTTCCTCAGAGGTAGGGGGGCCAGCAGGCCAGAGGTGGATGAACGCAGTGCCCTTGTTTGGGTGTAGGGCCTGATCAGAGCCTGAAGGTATGGAGGTGCCGTTCCCTTCACAGCTCCGTAGGCAATCACCATGGTCTTGTATTACATCAAAGACAAGAATAACTGATAAAGTAACACTCAAAACACGGATGCCATTTGTCTTGAATAGATAAGATATTAGAATGTAAAAAAAAAATATCCTCAGAATGCTGAGTTTCACATGCAAGAGTACAACCCAGCCAGCCGCAAATTAACCTTGCTTTGAGCATTTGAAAAAGCACTATGTCCAATCCATTAGGTTATTACTGTATTATTACCAATTCAGGTTTTGGAGAGGCCAGTTCTGCTATGAGTGTTAGGAAGAAGTGGTTACTAGTGTTTGAGGGGAACACCTGCTTTGAGCAATGTGGGATGGGCACATGATAGGCCCAACTTCCCTTCACGATTCCGGCTGGGAGAAATCTTCAACTTTCAAAAATGGTGGCATGTTTCTTTCTTATTTATTTTTTCCCACAAGGAAATCTTCAGTCCAAGATTGAATCTTTATATCCTACTATACCAAGCAGTATATAGGGGAACACGTGAAATTAATATTTATCAAATGCTTCAACTTAATTGAATGGCCTTTTTCTCACTCCCTCTCTTGTAGATCGTCTGTAAATCTGTGTTTACTGGTGTCGGAGACAGAGGATAAAGCCAGACCATGACGTCAGAAAGAAGCAGCAAAGCCCTGAAGGTAGAATTACAAAACATTTAAGTTTGCAGTTTATTCAATTTTAAAGTACATTTTACACGTACTTTGCAAAGAAAATGGTCAAACTCTCCATCCCTCTCCAGGTGAAGCGGGAGTGTGGTGAGAATGTTCCGGTGTTGTCGGACAGCGAGCTCATGTCCTTGTCTGTACGGGAGCTCAACCTCCACCTACGGGGTCTATCCCGCGAGGAGGTCCAGAAGCTCAAGCAGCGCCGGCGCACCCTGAAGAACCGTGGCTACGCGGCCAGCTGCCGGGTGAAGCGGGTGTCCCAGCGCGAGGCCCTGGAGCAGCAGAAGAAGGAGCTCCAGAGGGAGGTGGAGAGGCTGGGTGTGGAGAACGCTGGGATGAGGAGAGAGCTGGAGGGCCTGGGGGCCAGGCTGGCTGCCCTGCAGAGGTTCGCCCGTGGGTTAGAGTCTGGAGGAGGTAACATCCTGGCTACGGCCCCACGCCTGAACACAGCCTCGGTCATTACCATAGTGAAGACCCCACCACAGGCCCACGTCCAAAGAGAGCAGGGGGGCTCCTAGGAGGAACCGATTGGGCTGGGGAGGGACTCATGCACGCACATACTCTCATATAGACACACACACAGGCAGACACATGGAGAGCGCAGGAGGATTGGAGGAACACAGACAAATAGGCACTTATGAAACTCATGCGCTTAAGATGATACACATACACTCGCACACCAGGGTTTCCGTTAGGACAATGTGACGCCAGACCTTTGACCGGCAGTGTTTTAATTTACCGGACATTTAAGATGTTTACCGGACTCATATGTATTGGGTGTGTAACCTGATTAGGGCGTCCACCCACGGTGCTCAGAATGACAGAAATCACATTTCGATTATGGTTATTCTTCTTAACGGGACATGGAACTCGAGGGTGCAACGATGTGAATACTTCTTACCAAATTCCGATGCGCAATTTGAAGATGTTAGAATAACTGTCCACATTTACTTTTCCTCAGCCAACAAGATGAGGAAATCTACTATTCCCCCATAGTAGAAAAGTGTACCTATTCTATTGGTCAGCTTGTCATTCTGTGTGAGAAAGAAATGGCCTATTCCAAACAGACTGGGGACGATAGATCCCAAATTCATACAACCAGTAGGCCTAGGCTACATCCCAATTTTTAAACCAATGAGGCTCATGCAACACATCTGAAAGTTTAGCTTAAAATGTTAAAAGAAATTTCTTCACATTATAAGCACAGGAATTCCACACAAGGCAGTAGGCTATGTGCGAATGTTTGTTCCATAATACAGTTAGGAAAAAATAGTTGTCAAAAGCACACCACACATGCGAGCGGTTTCATGAGACAGAGTTGAAAATATCTGTTAGAAATGTAGAAAGAGTGGACCTCTAAAGATGCAACAACTAGTATGGGCTGATTATATGACTAGGATTGTGCCTTTCGGCTACTGGACAATGAAAGAAAGTTGATCTTAAAACCAGTAGAATATGAGAAATAGGCTACTGGTTTCAATAGAATATGGAAGTCTTTAGAAAATAATAGCCTGCACGTTTGGTTGGATTTTGGCTAGGCTACTTTGAAGCAAGGTAAGACATGCCTCATAATGTGTAGTAAAACGTTCAGGTTTCAAACAATTAAGTATATGTTTTTAAAATACATACTGCCTCCTGCTCATTGCAAAGTGGTGTGTTGACACGCTGAAGCCTGCCTAGTTGCCTATGCACTTGAATGGCGAATGGGAAGTGCGCTTCAATTAACAGTTGACAAATAAAAATAGTAGCTATTTTTAATCATGACCATCAAAACTGTTAACACAGGATTGCATATAGAATTGTTGTGCAGTGATTGGGCTTATAGTAGCACGTTTCACTCCAGCAGCAACAAACTAGCTGTTTGATGAGCTGTAGCAGCAGCTCTTGCGCTACATCGACTGGTATTTCAATCAATAAATAGGCTAAAATGCATTTTCACAATGCGATTTTCCTTCTTCTCCAGGACAATAGGCCGGCGGCAATTTTATTTATCGGCCAAAAGCCAGCTATTACCTGCTAACGGAAACCCTGTCTCACACACACACACACAAGTAAGGTGTTCAGTCAGTGACAAATACTCACTCTAAACCCAGCCAACACACATACAGACTCATACAGATGTGCAGTTGAGGAAACATGACTGCTGACGAGTCCGGCTGAGGCACGACAGGCGTGCAAAACAGGGACATAGACAACATCCCTCGACAAAGCCAGTCTTGCTGCTGGTGCTCTCTGATACTGCTACTCAACAGGCTGAGCCGGCTAGCGCTCTGCCTTCTAGCATGGCATCTAGCCCCGCTACACAATGTCTGAGTTAATCAGACTCTTCCGCAGCTTCTTCCAATGCAAGCTTTGCGTTTTAAACGGCATCACAATTGACATCTGTACATATCTTGGAGTGTTGTTCATCTGTACTCTTGTGTGTCGATACTATTGTGCTTCACTGTGTTGCCGTTCGTAGTGGCTACATGGGTGTTTTTCAACTGCACAGTGCACATTTTGGTTTGTTATAAACAGCTTTGGTTGTAGTTGGTCATTGCTGGAAACAGTTGAAAAATCCACATCTCGTAGAATACTATGTCAATGCAAAAATCTATTGATACATTCCTTTATGTTATTTTGTAATGTTTATACAAGAGACAAATGTTTGAGCGAACATTTATTCAGAGGTATTCTATTTTATTTGTATTTAAAGAATAGATATTACAAAAGCTAATGAGTGCTGTGGTGTAATGTATGTTTCAAATACCTGCGTATGACTAGTTTGGGGAAATTCTCACGTCTAATTGTTGTACTGAGTGTGTGACGATTATTTGTGTAATGTTTAACTGTCGTAATGAGCTGTTTAGATATGCTAAAAGCCGATGGTCATGTTGCTGTAAGATGATTTTAGTATGCGTGTACACCATATTTGTACTAATTTCATAGTGAGTCGAGTGGCTTGTTGTAGGGATATTATTTTTCTATCAAGTACCAAGGTGATGATACGTATTGTTATTTATGATACATTTTATTTCACGTTTGTTTTCTGAAATGGCTCGAGAGGGAGAGTAACACTGTAAGGAGAAAGAACGAAGGAAAAGAATGGTAAAGGAATAAAAGAATGAGGCAGAGATTGAAAAAGGGATAACAGGATGTGAAGGAAAGATGTGGTGGTAGAAGAGGATTTGGGAGGTGAATGAGGAAGGAGAAGAGGACCGATATGAGGTGGTGCTTAATTCAGTTGAAAACCTTGTAACATCCATGATTTATCAATAAATCCCTGCTGACTCTTATTAGACTGGGGTTGACTTAATGTTCGGAAAGTAATAGCAATATGATTTAAATTGTCAATAGTGACATTGTGTTGATTACTCCTGTAAGATATATTTAGCTATCTGCTCAATATCAATGTTGCATAGCATTTATCCTCAGTAATATCTAATGTCTCATCTAAGATTATTGTCAAATTATGCTGGATGTTTTGTTATACCGCAAAACAAAAATGGTCTTTGTATTTATTACATGTATTTTTTCTATGGTGAAAATTAAGTACATTGTCTATTTTATATATTAATAATTGAAATAAATGTTGTATATATTGTACATAAAATGGTGTGATTTATCCTTTATACTGTATACAGTGCATTCGGAAAGTATTCAGACCCCTTGACTTTTCCTACTTTTTATGTTACACCCTTCTAAAATGGATGAAATATTTTTTGTCCTCAATCTACACACAATTCCCCATAATCAAAGAACAAAAAGGTTTTAGATATTAAAAAAAAAAAAAAAACTTATTTACATAAGTATTCAGACCCTTTGCTATGAGTCTCGAAATTGAGCTCAGGTGCATCCTGTTTCCATTGATCATCCTTGAGATGTTTCTGCAACTTGATTGGAGTCCACCTGTTGTAAATTCAATTGACTGGACATTATTTGGAAAGGCACACACCTGTGTATATATAAGGTCCCACAGTTGACAGTGCACGTCAGAGCAAAAACCAAGCCATGAGGTCGAAGGAATTGTCTGTAGATCTCCGAGATTAGGATTGTGTCGAAGCACAGATCTGGGGAAGGGTACCAAAAACTTTCTGCAGCATTGAAGGTCCCCAAGAATGCAGTGGCCTCCATCATTCTTAAATGGAAGAAGTTTGGAACCACCAACTCTTCCTAGAGCTGGCCGCCCGGCCAAACTGAGAAATTGGGGGAGACGGGCCTGAGAGAAGGGCCTGGTGGTCACCCTGACAGAGCTCCAGAGTTCCTCTCTGGAGATGAGAGAACCTTCCAGAAAGACAACCATCTCTGCAACACCACCAATCAGGCCTTTATGGTAGAGTTGCCAGACAGAAGCCACTCCTCAGTGAAAAGCACATGACAGCCCACTTGGGGTTTGCCAAAAAGCATCTAAAAGGACTCTGACCATGAGAAACGGGATTATCTGGTCTGATGAAACCAAGATTTAAATCTTGCCTGAATGCCAAGCGTCATGTCTGGAGGAAACCTGGCACCATCACTTTTTTAAATTCACCTTTATATAACCAGGTAGGCCAGTTGAAAACAAGTTCTCATTTACAACTGTGACCTGGCCAAGATAAAGCAAAGCAGTGCGACACAAACAACACAGAGTTACACATGGAATAAACAAACGTACAGTCAATAACACAATAGAAAAAGTCTATACAGTGTGTGCAAATGGTGTATCACATTGGGTGAGGCGGGTTGCCGGAAGGTATATTTAATTTAAAACATGGAAAAAGAGATTATATATTTCAATATATTTCACAAATAAAGACGGGAAAAACAAACATTTACACGGGAGAACGACAAACAACGTCTGCACTGCTACGCCATCTTAGGTGAAGCATGGTGGTGGTAGCATCATGCTATGGGGCTGTTTTTCAGCACCAGGGACTGGGAGACTAGTCAGGGTTGAGGGAAAGATGAACAGAGCAAAGTACAGAGAGATCCTTGATAAAAACCTGCTCCAGAGCGCTCAGGACCTCAGAATGGGGAGAAGGTTCACCTTCCAACAGAACAACGACCTTAAGCACACAGCCAAGACAATGCAGAAGTGGCTTCGGGACAAGTCTCAATGTCTTTGAGTGGCCCAGCCAGAGCCCAATTGAACATCTCTGGAGAGACCTCAAAATAGCTGTGCAGCGACACTCCCTATCCAGCCTGACAGAGCCTCAGAGGATCTGCAGAGAAGAATGGGAGAAACGCCCCAAATATAGGTGCCAAGCTTGTAGCGTCATACCCAAGAAGACTCTAGGCTGTAATCGCTGCCAAAGGTGCTTCAGCAAAGTACTGATTAAAGGGTCTGAATACTTATGTAAATGTAATATTTGTAATAAATTAACAAACATTCCTAAAAACCTGTTTTTGCTTTGTCATTATGGGGTAATGTGCCGATTGATGAGGACATCAATTTAATTAATTTTAGAATAAGGTTGTAACGTAACAAAATGTGGAAAAGGTCAAGGGGTCTGAATACTTTCCGAATGCACTGTAGTTTTTGATCACGCTGTTTTGGCCAGTTCTTCCGAACTGTCAGGCTACAATGTATGAGAGGGAAGCAGAAAGGAGAAGTGTGTGTGTACATTAGCAGGGCTAGGTTTTTTCTTTAGGGAACTAGAACTACTGATGAGAGGGAGGTTAAAATAAGCAATATGTGCTGTATAGTAAACTTTTATGGAAAATGTACTTGCAAAAAGAGAAGAATAGCAAACATGCAAAACTTTGCAGACATGAGTAAATCTTCCCATGAGAGATGTCCTACCCTTTCACACGTGTGATTTGGAGCTATATTTATAAGATAATCATGACATCTAAAAGACAACCAGGTTCTAAAAAGCCTACATTTAATATGAAATAGAATAACATGACAAGACTAACTTAAGACAAATCTAAATATCTTTATTTTGTCTGAATTTCATTTAGACTAAAAATAGGAGCATATCAGCAGCTTTGACAAAATACAAAAGAACTAGACAAAAAAAAGTCATCAAAATAAAAGATTTAAATGGTTTATGGAGCGACAGTACAAAACTAAGCCTTTTTAATCAGAGTTTTACATCATTGTCATTATTACATCAACATTACTAAATATTTCTCCAGTATATCATTTCAAACTGTATGTACATCATCTTATGTCTAGCAATAATAGTCTTATACATCTCAAAATGCACCCTAGGCCTAGATAAAGAGAGCGCAGAGAGTGAAGAAAGATATCAGAAAAAGAAGAACTGGAGAATGAAATGGTCTTGTGGTGACTTTCTCTTTGTACCAGAAACTGGAAATGTTTGGGGATGAGGCCAAACCCTCATCATTTATTCAACATGGCAAAGGATTCAACAGAATGCTACAGTAGACATACCATAATAAGTGTAGTTCCATAACACGCTACATACTGGCCTCGACAATATAAATAAAGCAGACATTCTGACTATAATTTAATGGGAAATATTGACACCCCGAAGAGTTAATAGCCTCTCTGGACAACGGCTTGCCGACATGTATAGGGCCTAGCTCTCTCACACACAGTATAAGTTGAGGGAGGGGTCAGCATAGACTGAGGCTGGGACTCCACTCCACTAAGATAAAGCATTCCTTTCTCTAGCAGACAGAATGTGTAGGCTACAAGCATAATGTGTGACCATGAGCGGTCTGTGTTTGATAGATAAGGGTGTGTGTGTGTCTGTAAATTGACTAAATATAATATAGACTCCCTGCTGCTCTCTGGTGGCAGGACTGAGCATGGAGCAGCAGTGACTCACCATGACTTTACTGTATAATGGCAGCCTGTCCGTATGACTCACTACAATAACCTCAACGTTAAACTATGTATAACGCAATACCTTTTCTCTGTAAGCACTTAACGTTCACTTCTGTGTAATGGAAACATCTATACGACACTAAAAGTGAGTCTAAAATCGACTTCATTACAAAGCTGAATCTTTTGTTGTTGTTTTTTTTGCATCCAGTTACCCTTTTTTTTGCCTGAGATTGTCTAACTGGAATTGTAAGTATTTAAAAATAGTGTTTACCTATATTCCTGCGGTGTCTACGTACTCTGATCGCACAGATATCACTAAAAGTGTTTTTCCTAACATACATTAGAGGCCAGGATAGGTCGGGTGGCAGAATGAGCCTCACTGGATTAGAGCCTGACCTAATCCTCACCATACGAATAATGCCCCAATTACAACAGTATAATCCAGACTACCACGCTGCTCGATTGCCCTCACCCTGCCTGTCTGCTACACACTGGAGCAGGTTTCTCTTCATCTGTAATCTGATCAAGTGCTGTCCAACCAACCACTATCACCTGCCCTCCCCTCACATCCCCCATCCATCCCCTGTCCCTAGTGAATCAATGACAACACCACCATACTCCAGTCCACAGAGCTGCTTCTGCCCTAAACCACCCCCTCACACCGTCCATTTAAAACCAACTGTAAACATGGTCACCACAGAGATCTGAGAATGGCCTGGTCTTAAAACGAAAAACTTCAAACCAATAAGCCAAATCAAATGCCACCCATAGGTAGAGTACTCCAATATCAATTTGGTATGGGCTGTCTTCTTCAGGGGATGTTAGCTAGTAAGCACACACACTTTTTAACCATACAATCCATTTATCCAAACCAGAAATAAAATCTCTAATAAGTCTACAATTCAGTCTCAGAAAATCCTCAAATTCCTATAAAAGTTTTTTTCTAGACAATGGTTTCAACCAAAATGTACCTCAGCATGTTCCCACTAAGTGTGTGCTTCATCAATAGTTCCTGTATAGTCCTGAATTTGTGCAAATAGTATGTGTGTAGTAGAGCATATTAAAATGGACCAGGCTAAATCACATGGTCCTGTATTGACGTACCAACACCTAACACACCTTAAATCCCCTGCCAATCCTCCATAAGACATGTACAACATGAGGAAGACCAGGGAGTAGTACCTTACCGCAACAGTCAGTAAAGAGGTGATTGGCTGGGATTGGTGTGTGTTAACTTAGAACTCATCGTCTGAGCTGAGCAGCAGAGTCTTCTCATTGTCGCGGGTGCTGACGGTGCTATGTGTGCGGGACACAGGCGGGGCAGAGTGACCCTGTTCCAGGGTGGACTGCTGGGTATACTGCTGGTAGGCCGGGGAGAAGTTATGGATAGCATCCTGGACCATGTCTCCAGGGTTCATCGTCTCCTTCAGGCTGCTGGAGATGCTCTTCATGGGGGCGCAGCGACCTGGGAGAAGGGGGGTGGAGGAAAGGACAATATATAAAATATTTTTTAAAAAGTAAAGTAAGAGTTGTGTAGTAATTGTGAATAATGTAAAACCTAAGAGTGGAAAATCACTTTTGTAAGCTTGCTACAGTGAACGTAAAAACAGCAACAATAACAACCACTGATTTCACAGAAAGCAACATTTCATTCAAAGTAAGACAAAAGGAGCACAACATTGAACATAGGATTGTAAAAAGTAGAAAGAAGCATAAAGATGGTGAAGAAACAATCAGTGGTAGACCTACCATACTCTCCATATATAGGAACTGGGCCTTGATAACGCAGCATGGGGAAAGAGAACGAACGACAAAGGGGCAAGGATATGGAAGGAGAATAAGACAGACAAAATGACCCAGAGAATACAAAGAGGAGGGATGACCAATGAACCAAGGAGGGAGTTTTAAAAAGGATGAGGAAAAGCAGGTATTCCAAAACCAAAGATGAATGGGAGGAGATGAAGGGAAATAAAGATGCGGAAAAGTACCACAACATAGGAAGTAAAGGGGTATGGAGAGGAGGAGGACAAAGTGGGAAATGTATGTTGACAAGGGGATAGAGGGAAAGGGAGTGTGAGTCAGTGAAAAGAGAAGACGTGATCATATTATCTAGAGAAGTTCTGCAAAGATACTATACCATGAGTACCATGAGCTGGACCAATGTCGAGTTGGTCCAGTTAAATAAAGGTTAAATTAAATAAATAAATAAAAATGGTCACCACAGTGTATAATACAGCTAAAACTCAGTCTCCTTACCCTGAGAGAGAGAGTCCAGCCTCTTGTCCATGTAGACCTTGTATGTGAAGGCATGACGCAGGGCCAGGGAGGCAAAGAACATCTCGATGCAGACGATGAAGTTCTGGTAACCGGCGGCAACCGTTCCCTCTCCCACTGACACCCCAGGTGAGTTGATTTTGGGGATGGCCCCACACTTCTCTAGGATGGCCAGCAACATGCCTGATGGTAAAGAAACAGATATGTGGAGAATGACTACAGTACTATAGTATAATGATATTGACTTGGCATGTAATATGATATGAATGACATTACTCATACTCAATTGTCTACAGTGCTTCAATGACCTAAAAATGTAAATCTGTATTTAGATGTTTAGTGTGTGTGTGTGTTTATTTGTGCTTCTCACCCTGCCAGAAGGAGAGGAAGATGACAGATTTGACCATGAAGAACTTGAGCAGGGGGCTGTAGGGGTTGAGCAGGTGCCGGGTGGAGAAGTAGAAGAGGAAGAGGGCGTAGAGAGACAGGCTGACTGAGATGTTGTAGACGATGGACACATACAGGTACCCACTGTTCACACTAGGGGGACAGACAGGGACAAGACTGTTGATTAGATTTGAGAGTGAACCAACATTAGGACAAATCTGTATCACTGGATTTGCAACCATCTACACAGAAGCACAGCATCTTTTTGGTAATCAAAGTCTTAATAAAACAATAGACGTACACATCTTATAACATTTTTTGTATGAGATATTCAACGATTGCATAACAAGAAGCAGTGTCGTACTTGAAGTCTCCATCACGGTACTTTCCAAAGGCCTGCAGGATGACTGTGACCACGGCCATGAGGGGTTTGACCACACAGAACTGTAGCGTGGCCTGCTTACAGAACCTCAGGAATCCAATGGAGTAACTCCTCCCCCAGAGACAGCACGTACCGTACATACAACTGGACCTGGGGACGCAGGAAAACACTTGTTAAATACATCAGTTAATGAGAGATGTTGAACACACACACACACACACACACACACACACACACACACACACACACACACACACACACACACGAGTGGAAGATGAGACTCACTCGATAGGTTTTCCTCTGATCTCAGCCATGATGGCGCTCTCTCCTCCCAGGTACTCATAACACAGGCTCAGAAAGTTATAGATGACAAACGCTGCACAGGAGAGACACACACACTGTCAATAAAGGACCATTTAAGAAGTCGACTCCTCAGACATATGTTTTACATCTAAATATCGTGTACAGTATATTAACCTCCTAATATGGACATGGAAAAAGATCTAAGAACCCAGTACTCTTCCATTACCCCAAGAGACAAGATAAGCCAATCACTGACATATAGAAGGCAATGGAAAAAAGGCAACAAACACCAGACCACCCAGCCACTCGTTGACTTCCTGTGCGGAGTTATGTCACAGACCCAAGGGAGCCCTCTACTTCCTGCCCACAGGAGATGTGTTTTTCTAACTGGTTGATCGGACCAGACCACACACTCATAGAATTACACTAAACAAAAAATTATAAAAACACAACAAGCAACAATTTCATCAATTTTACTGAGTTACAGATCATATAAGGAAATCAGTCAATTAAAATAAATTCATTAGGCCCTAATCTATGGATTTCACATGACTGCGCAGGGGCGTGAGGCCAGTTGGACGTGGCTTATGGTAGAGAAATTAACATGACATTTTCTGGCAACAGCTCTGGTGGACATTCCTGCAGTCAGCATGCCAATTGCACACTCCTTCAAAACTTGAGACATCTGTGGCTTTGTGTTGTGTGACAACTGCACATTTTTAATGTGGCCTTTTATAGTCCCCAGCACCTGTGTAATAATCATTCTGTTTAATCAGCTTCTTGATATGCCACACCTGTCAAGTGGATGGATTGTCATGGAAAAGGAAAAATGCTCAATAACAGGGATGTAAACACATTGGTCCTCAACATTTGAGAGAAATAAGCTTTTTGTGCATCTGGGATCTTTTATTTCAGCTCATGAAACCAACACTTTACATGTTGCATTTATATTTTTATTCAGTATAATCAAGATAATAAAGCTTATAGGATCCCTGTGCATACTGCACAGATCCACTGAGCTATAAATCATCTGAGTGGCCTGCCAGCACTAGTAGCAATGGCATTGACCCATCCATATGATATAACCAGTGACTGAGAAGCAGTGTCTGCCCTCCTTGGGGAGTGATAAATGTCATGTCTGTAGACCAGTCATACTGGAGCAGGTGGCAGTGACTTTGCAGTCTGTGTTCCGGATGTGCACGTTCTGTTCTACGCTGTGTGTGTGTGTGTGTGTGTGTGTGTGTGTGTGTGTGAGTGTGACTGATGGGCTGTGTCAGGTCAATAAAGCAGGAAGGGATTACCAACTCTCACTACACCAGGGGCTCTATGAAACGGTATAGTCGCACAGTGTATTCGCACACCCCCCCCCCCCCACACCCACCAGCTTTATTCTTAAGGAACAACAATAAAAGTAAACGCATATGGATGTGCTCTATTCTCACCTTTGACCAGACCAATGAAAGACATCCTACAGTATGCATCCAATAGCATGTCTGTGACCTACAGTACCAGTCAAAAGTTTGGACACGCCTACTCATTATTCCAGGGTCTTTCTTTATTTGTACTATTTTCTACATTGTAAAATAATAGTGAAGTCATCAAAACAATGAAATAACACATATGGAATCATGTAGTAACCAAAAAAAAGTGTTAAACAAATCAAAATATATTTTAGATTTGAGATTCTTCAACGTAGCCACCCTTCGCCTTGATGACAGCTTTGCGCACTTTTTATTTTTTACCCTGTTTTCGCCCCAATTTCATGGTATCTAATTGGTAGTTACAGTCTTGTCTCATCGCTGCGACTCCCGTACGGACTCGGGAGAGGCGAAGGTCGAGAGCCATGCGTCCTCCGAAACACAACCCAACCAAGCTGCACTGCTTCTTGACACAACGCCCATCCAACCCGGAAGCCAGCCGCACCAATGTGTCGGAGGAAACACCGTACACCTGGCGACCTGGTCAGCGTGCACTGCGCCCGGCCCGCCACAGGAGTCGCTAGTGCGCGACGAGACAAGGATATCCCTGCCGGCCAAACCCTCCCTAACCCGGACGACGCTGGGCCAATTGTGCGCCGCCCCATGGACCTCCCGGTCGCGGCCGGCTGCGACAGAGCCTGGGTTTTATTTAAAACCTTGATTTCATAGGTATTATTTCACAGTTTTGTTGTCTTCACTATTATTCTACAATGTAGAAAATAGTAAAAATAAAGAAAAACCCTGGAATGAGTAGGTTTGTCCAAACGTTTGACTGCTACTGTATGTGTCTGTCTGTATTGCATCAATGTGACTAGTATGACTGAGACGAGGAAAGGCTCAACCCTGAGACACTCACTGTATGACTAATACGCTATACACCACTATACTCTCTATTAACCCCTGAAGGAGGATTCTAGAGTTCTCATTCCCTGCTCAGCAGTTCTGTGAGTGTGTGTGCCGTGTGTGTATTGAACCAGTAAGCGAGTGTGTTGGTGTATAACATATGGGAGGTTTAGTGCCATAGTGTAAGATGGTGACTTGTAACGTCAAGTGAGGGTGTGTGACTGTGTAGTGAGTGATGGTACTTGCATGAGAATCTGTGGGAGTGTGTGTTACAGAGTACAGCTCTATATTTAGCCTGTACACCCAGGGGAACAGAGCTGCTGTGAGATCCCATTTGTCAAACACACCTTCTTCTCTGCAGCAGAAGCACTGGCATCAGCTATTCTGTCATCTCTCTCTCTATCACTCGCACCCTGTATCACCCGCTTTCTCACTCTCATCATCAGCCTCACTCTCTCTGGTTGTCTCTGCAGCACAGCTCTACTAACACATGCACAGACAGACAGAACCATAGACATTAAGGAACAGAACTGACCTGGGGTGACACCACATCACACACACTAGTCCAGACTAGCCCACACTGACTGCCAGACTAAATTCATAGATAACAGAGTACAGGTATCTAGAAGTTAAAAAGGTATTTTACAAGTACATTAGGCCTATATAAAATGTGTGATATTCACCATTGTATCCCTTGTGACTAGGAATATTGCATAAGCCATACCAGATAAACAACTGCCTCTGTCTTCTGTTCTCTGTGTGTGTACCAGCATGTTTGGTTGAGACCTCATCATTAGGGCTGCCGTGTGCAGTGAACACGGTTGCTATGCAACAGGTTCTTCCTACCCAGAAATCTGGGCAGGCCCCAGAACAACAAGAGGCAGATCAGCAGTTAGCCATCTGTCCATGGGGCAGCACCATGACACACACACACACACACACACACACACACACACACACACACACACACACACACACACACACACACACACACACACACACACACACACACACACACACACACACACACACACACACACACACACACACCACACACACACACACACACACACACGAGTGTGTGTGTGTGTGTGTGTCTAATCCACATGTGTGGACATTGGAGGCCAAAGACAGCCTGCCCAGGGAGCAAAACTCTTACCCTCATAGCAGTCCCGGACGGTGTCAAAGTAGACGTAGTACTCCTCGTTAGTGAAGAAGAGGAGGCTGAGCCAGGAGTCAAAAGCATAGATGGGCACGATGAAGAGAATCCGCACGATGTGTCTCTGCTCATTAGGAGAACTGTAGTAACGCAGGTGCATGTAGATCTGAGAGGGCGAGAGAGAAACAAAGATGGATGGAAAGGAGATCATTTATATAGAGAGAGAGAGAGATAGAGAGGAGAGTGGGGATGAAACAAATAGAGAGGGATAGAGTTTAATGTTTACATCAATTTCTATTGTCCCACTTTACAAGACACAAATGCAGCATTGCATAGTTTCTCAACCTGTTACTAATTAACATCCTGCCTCTGAGGGAGACAGGAATGGGAGTGAGAGCAGTGGGAATTCACAGAAGAACACAGTGATGCCTACACCATAGAGATCCTATTCAATTAGAGGGACTAGGTCATAAAGCCTCCAACGTTCCAAAATGGGGCAAAATGGCAGCCATCTTGGTCAGGGAGAAATCCAAAACGAGTCTAATTGGAATGAATGACAGTAGTGGCATAGGTGATGCATTTCCTGCTTTTACTTATGCAGGAAAACTAAAGTATGTGATGCATCTGAAACTGTGTAATGGAATTATATTCAACCTAAAATATTGTCATACACTGAGTGTAGAAAACATTAGAAACACCTGCTCTTTCCATGACACAGGTGAATCCAGGTGAAAGCTATGATCCCTTATGAATGTCACTTGTTAAATCCACAGTGTAGATGAAGGGGAGGAGACAGGTTAAAGAAGGCGTTTTAAGCCTTAAGACAATTGAGACATGGATTGTGTGTGTGTGCCATTCAGAGGGTGAATGGGCAAGACAAAATATTTAAGTGCCTTTGAACGGATTATGGTAGTAGGTGCCAGGCGCACAAGTTTGAGTGTGTCAAGAACTGCAACGCTGCTGGGTTTTTCACGCTCAACAGTTTTCCGTGTGTATCAAGAATGGTCCACCACCCAAAGGACATCCAGCCAACTGATACACATGTGGGAAGCATTGGAGTCAACGTGGGCCAGCATCCCTGTGGAACGCTTTCAACACCTTGTAGAGTCCATGCCCCGACGAATTGAGGTTGTTCTGAGGGCAAAAGGGTGTGCAACTCAATATTAGGAAGGTGTCCCTAATGTTTTGTACACTAAGTGTATAGTTATAAATACAGGTTATACAGGTTTTATACATATTTTCTGTATAAATAGCCTCCAGAATATATGTAAACAGAACATAAATGTCTCAGATGTTGTTTTCTTGGAAAGCTGTGAGTGCTATTATATGATACAACGTCAATACTGATTTGAGCCAGGCTATGGCTGTGGATTGACAGGATTGTTTAAATGGAATGTTGGCATGTTGGCAGTTCATTAAAAAAAAATATATGGAATCATTTCTCTAAAACAGTCTGGCTAGCTAACAGACATATAGTGCAGATAAATTCTTCACATTCATTGTTTTACACAATATCTTATCACAACACTGGCAAACCTTGGTTGGGCAACTCCCTGACCAACATGGCTGATCTTCGGACCATCATAAAAAGGTTAATGTTCATTCTAGCATTCAAATGCCTAATTATATGGTCTACACACTATCCTTGGCATCTTTTCAGTTTAGCCCCCTTTTCTCTACCCAAACAAAGAAGCCACCAGACATTCTAATTTCAGACAGTAGGACAGGGATTACCTTTCATAAGGTGGGTGCAGTTGGAGTGTTGAGTTTTTCAGTTAAACAAACAGGGATTGTGTGTTGTTGCTAGGCAACCTATGCTCTCTGACTGAGCACTGAGCAGATGCATCTATTCCTCCAGCATCACCCCAGGTGGAACCTCTGGTCCCCACACTGTAGGGCCTACAGGGGAAGACAACACCTAGACCCCCACGCCTGGGCATACCATTTGGAGTTTCAACAGAAACTCTAAATGGTGTTCAGTTTTAGTGGATTGAGTGCGTTTTGAGACGTGGGGAAGTGTGTATCTGTGTGTGCGTGTGTAATGTGTATTTTATTACCTGGTGACAGGTGAAGAGCAGGGCAGTCCAGACGAAGAAGCCCGACACGGCCTGGGCAGCGGGGGTCATCAGGAAGGTGGGCTGGTCCAGGGTCAGCAAGGGGGTCTCTGGGAACCAGGAGATGTTGGGGCCCGGGGAGTCCATGGTGGGAGGGGGACCAGGGGCCCCACCCAGGGGGTATTCCTCTCCAACCCCAACACCTAGTCTTAGCCGTTCAGACAGGGGCACGTCACGCCTCCACAGACGACTCATCTGGAGAAAAGAGTACAGAGAGAAAACATGTCTTTTATGTCCACATTAATGAGACCGTGCATAAACAGTGCAGACATTCAGTCTGATACTTTCCAGTAATACATGTAGAAAGCAGAGCATTATTGGAGATACTGTAACCATCAACCACAGTTATCGATAATGTAATTTACGTTGATGAGAGCATCTCATAAAGGAAGAACAGAGACAATGAGTCAGGTGTGTTGTACTGTTTCCTGAATAGAGTCTGAGGGAATCAATAGATTCCAGAGTGGGAGGGGGAGATAACTGTATAATCTCTGATAGTCAAACCAATGTTTCCCCCTCCTAGGCTACTAACTGTATAGACAGCAGTGGCATGTATTCATGGGTGCAAAGGAAAGCCAGGCTTCCCAAAAATATTGACCCCCTCCAAAAATAAAACAAAAAAACATTTTGTCTCTCCGTTTAATAATTGTCCTTCAATTTGCAAGAGGCTGAATGTTTCTCACAGGACAAAGCATCCGAGCGAGTGAAACAGTGAAATAGTGAGACAGCGCCCCTCTGTCTCTCTACGTGTAGGCCATTTATCTGATGCGATCTGGTCCAAACGAGTATGACATTGTTGCCGCCTGTACCATTGAAAGCAAGGGAAGCCAGCAAACATCTGACCTCCCTTGACAAAAAAGGTATAACATTTCTTGCCAATCAGCATTGAGCTAAACTGAACGAGCTCAACTATGAATGTTCCTAGTGCACAATTATTTTTTTTTTTTAAATAAATAAATAAAAACTGTCAAGGGAAGCCAGCTTGGATTTGGCGTCACTCCTATCAAATCCCATTAGGAGCATACGTCATTGACAGAAAAACGTAAATTGTTGCATCTCGTTGTGTTGTTGTCCTCCGGCGGCTAGCTAGCTAAAATTGTCCCTTTCCTAAATTAGCCATGGAGGGAGATAGGAATTTGGACTTGTGGTTTTACTTAATTCTCCATACTGACCAATGATTATGCAATTCTGATCCAACCATTAATTCATACATTGTTGTGCTCCTGGCCTGAGAGGATGGAAGTTCAATATGTAGATAAATGAAGAAGGCTAATGTTAACTAGCTAACATGGCCCATGAATGCAAGTTAGGCTAGCTTGCAAGCATTTTAGCCAGGTAGCCTAGGACAACACTGTCATACAGTGTGTACTGTATGACAGTGATAAACCGTTTCGTCAACATGAAAGACAGGAGGATGGCATTGGCGTTTCTCTACAAGTAGGGTGAGTCAACCTGTTTTTCTACTTGCAAGAACGCGCAAGCGCACACGCACACACACACACACATCAGAACCATGGACAACCACATACAGTTGAAGTCGGAAGTTTACATACACCTAGGTTGGAGTCATTAAAACTTGTTTTTTAACCACTCCACAAATTTCTTGTTAACAAACTATAGTTTTGGCAAGTCGGTTAGGACATCTACTTTGTGCATGACACAAGTCATTTTTCCAACAACTGTTTACAGACAGATAATTTCACTGTACCACAATTCCAGTGGGTCAGAAGTTGAATGTGCCTTAAACAGCTTCCAGAAATTCCTGAAAATGATGTCATGGCTTTATAAGCTTCTGATAGGCTAATTGACATAATTCGAGTCAATTGAAGGTGTACCTGTGGATGTATTTCAAGGCCTACCTTCAAACTCAGCGCCTCTTTGCTTGACATCATGGAAAAATCAAAAGAAATTAGCCAAGACCTCAGAAAAACAAATCGAGACATCCACAAGTCTGGTTCATCCTTGGGAGCAATTTCAAAACGCATGAAGGTACCACATTCATCTGTACAAACAATAGTACACAAGTATAAACACCATTGGACTATGCAGCCGTCATACCGCTCAGGAAGGAGACGTGTTCTGTCTCCTAGAGATTTATGTTTTTCGGTACGAAAATGCAAATCAATCCCAGAACAACAGCATAGGACCTTGTGAAGATGTTGGTGGACACAGGTAAAAAAGTATCTATATCCACAGTAAAACGAGTCCTATATCGACATAACCTGAAAGGCTGCTCAGCAAGGAAGAAGCCATAAAAAAGCCAGACTACGGTTTGCAACTGAACACGAGGACAAAGATGGTACTTTTTGGAGAAATGTCCTCTGGTCTGATGAAACAAAAATAGAACTGTTTGGCCATAACTGACCATTGTTATGTTTGGAGGAAAAAGGGGGAGGCTTGCAAGCCGAAGAACACCATCCCAACCGTGAAGCACGGGGGTGGCAGCATCATGTTGTGGGGGTGCTTTGCTGCAGGAGAGACTGGTGCACTTCACAAAATAGATGGCATCATGAGGAAAGAAAAGTATGTGGATATATTGAAGCAACATCTCAAGACAGCAGTCAGGATGTTAAAGCTTGGTCGCAAATGAGTCTTCCAAAAATGGACAATGACCCCAAGCATACTTCCAAAGTTGTGGCAAAATGGCTTAAGGATAACAAAGTCAAGGTATTGGAGTGGCCATCACAAAACCCGGACCTCAATCCCATAGAAAATTTGTGGGCAGAACTGAAAAAGTGTGTGCGAGCAAGGAGGCCTACAAACCTGACTCAGTTATACCAGCTCTGTCAGGAGGAATGGGCCACAATTCACCCAACTTATTGTGGGAAGCTTGTGGAAGGCTACCCGAAACATTTGACCCAAGTTAAACAATTTAAAGGTAATGCTACCAAATACTAATTGAGTGTATGTAAACTTCTGACCCACTGAGAATGTGATGATAGAAATAAAAGCAGAAATAAATCATTCTCTCTACTATTATTCTGACATTTCACATTCTTAAAAAAAGTGGTGATCTAACTGAGGTAAAACAGGGAATTTTTACTTGGATTAAATGTCAGAAATGGTGAAAAACTGAGTTTAAATGTATTTGGCTAAGGTGTATGTAAACTTCTGACTTCAACTGTATTTAGCTTATGTTGATTTGACTAAATAGTTTTTGGTTATCTTTTAGTTGTCACTGTATTAGATTAAGCAGAGATGATTTGATGATATTGAAATGTTGAAGTTGAAATGGTGCTGGAATAGTGATTGGTTTCCCCAGTGATTTTCCCCATGCACAGTTACTGATAGACAGGGCATTCCCTCCTCGCTGAAATAATTGAGTTTCTATTGACAGTTTTGGGTTAAACAGGTTGATCTGAAAGCATGTTTGTATGGGCAATTCTACGTTAATTATCTAGATGTTCCGCTAGCGGAACGCCTCGCCAATATCCAATGAAAGAGCGTGGCGCAAATTACAAACTCCTCAAAAATCCCAAAACTTCAATTTTTCCAAACATATGACTATTTTACACCATTTTAAAAGACAAGACTCTCCTTTATCTAACCAGATTGTCCGATTTCAAAAAGGCTTTACAACGAAAGCAAAACATTAGATTATGTCAGGGGAGTACCCAGCCAGAAATAATCACACACCCATTTTTCAAGCTAGCATATAATGTCGCAAAAAACAAAACCACAGCTAAATGCAGCACTAACCTTTGATGATCTTCATCAGATGACACTCCTAGCACATTATGTTATACAATACATGCATGTTTTGTTCAATCAGGTTCATATTTATATCAAAAACCAGCTTTTTACATTAGCATGTGACGTTCAGAACTAGCATACCCACCGAAAACTTCCGGTGAATTTACTAAATTACTCACGATAAACGTTCCCAAAAAACATAACAATTATTTTAAGAATTATAGATACAGAACTCCTTTATGCAATCGTGGTGTCCGATTTTAAAATAGCTTTTCGGCAAAAGCACATTTTGCAATATTCTGAGTAGATAGCCCGGCCATCATGGCTAGCTATTTTGACACCCACCAAGTTTGGCACTCACCAAACTCAGATTTACTATAAGAAAAATTGGATTACCTTTGCTGTTCTTCGTCAGAATGCACTCCCAGGACTTCTACTTCAACACCCAATGTTGTTTTGGTTCCATATAATCCATAGTTATATCCAAATAGCTGCGTTTTGTTCTTGCGTTCAAGACACTATCCGAAGGGTGACGCGCCGGCGAGTATCGTGACAAAGAAATTCAAAATATTCCATTACCATACTTCGAAGCATGTCAAACGCTGTTTAAAATAAATTTTTATGCGATTTTTCTCGTAAAATAGCGATAATATTCCGACCGGGAGACCTTGTTTTCGTTCAAAGACTGAAAATAGAAAATGGAGTCTTCACATGCTCGCTCGCTCGCGCGCGCCCGTGTCTTTGAGCCTATGGGAGCCTTAGAAAATGTCACGTTACAGCAGAGATCCTCTATTTTCCATAAAGAGGCTATAGAAGGACAAGAAATGGTCAGATTCCTGTATGGAATCTTCTCAGGTTTTGGCCTGCCATATGAGTTCTGTTATACTCACAGACACCATTCAAACAGTTTTACAAACTTTAGGGTGTTTTCTATCCACATCTACTAATTATATTCTAGTTTCTGGGCAGGAGTAATAATCAGATTAAATCGGGTACGTTTTTTATCCGGCTGTGAAAATACTGCCCCCTATCCTAAACAGGTTAAAAGAGTGCTGCTGAGACTGATGTTTTTTGTACGTCAATGATTGCAAAGTAAACAAACCATACAACTCTATGCACAAGGCCTACTTTGAATAATTTCCACAGATTTATTTCTCTCTCCAAAAACACTTATTTGAAGAGCAGTGCAGAAGCAAAGTTTGGTAACAGAATGACGGCACAAACTGCGCAAACTGTCATTCTGTTACCAAACTTAGCATCTGCACTGTTCTTGAAGTAAATGTATTTTTGTAAAAAAACATTAAAAATTCAAATAAAAAAGATTCGGTAACATTTTTTAAAGTAGTTCTTGTGCAGAGAGTTGTACAGTTTGTTTAACTACAGTATTTTTCAATGGGAGAGGGACCAAACACAAGGAAAACATTTGTAAATGTTTCTATTTAGTCATTATGAATCCCTATTTCAAACAGAATTTAGTATCATTTACATAGTATCAGATATCCTGCTGGCATGTTTGTATCTGCCACGCGATAACCTCAATACCAGTTGTTGCTGTCATTGAGGTTATCATAGAAAAAAATAAGAAATACTATCCCCTTCAAAGGCCACACAACAACACACACAGTGAGACTAAAAATAGCCCGCTGTGACTCATAAAGCCATTCTCAAGCAAAAATCAGAGACAGCAACAGTGGACAGAATATAAAAGGACATGTCTAAACTGACCTATCATATCATGGCTTGGCTGCCAAACCTACAAAATAATAGCAAGAACCCCCTCTGCAGTTTAGAAAATGCTGTCATAATGCTGTGCTGATAAACATTTACAATACATGTTTAACATGCAAGTCACATTAACAGCAGCATGACAGATTGAGGCAGTATTGTGTTGTTTCCACACACACAGGCATGCAAACACAGGTGTAATCCTGGGTCTCACTACACTAATGAAATTAAATGAATCCAATTACATTGATTATCTGACTCGTGTCTCTGACAGTGTGTTGGAGCTTGAGTCACATTAATGTCTATGAATGTGCATGTTTCTCTCTGTGTGTGATGGGGGTAATTTGTATTGGTTTGCAGAGAATCAGCAAATTAACATGTAGAATAGGGCTGGGTTGAATGCATCAACAGCAGACAGTAGGACAGACAGGGAGAGAGACACATGACTGGAATATGTGTGTGTTGGGGTTTGTGAGGGAGGTAATATTATTAAAAACCATTAAAAAAAAGGTTAAATGCTTTCAATACCAAATCCATAACAAATGCCACTAACTTGAATTAGTTGTCAGGTAAATAACATTTTAAAAAAGGTAAACAATGAAATATGAGATTAGGAAGATCGAGTGATTACCAACAAACAGCAGTAACCATTCAAGCAAATTTGGCAAAACAACTGGCAGAGGAACATTGTTTGCAGCAGGGAAACATAGTAGCCACTAATGTTAAGCAGGACTCGACACTGAATGTATGAATGACAGGGTGGTAAACAGGCGCATACTGTATGTAGACCGTCACTCTCACCTTTGCAGTTGATTGTCGATATGTAAAGTTGAATCAAGATGACGTCTGTCTGAAGAATGGATTTTTTTTTAAACTGAAACATACGTTTATGCTAATTATATTTGAAAGGGTAGACAACTAGAAACCATTGTTATTTTAGACATAACTTTAATCAGATTTATTTGCATTCAAACGGGCAAGTAAAATCATTATACCTTTCATCAATTGATGGTTTCTGAACAAACTTCAGTCGGCGGGTGCAGTTTTAAAGCAAGAAACAAGAGAAAAATGTATTTAACTCCACAAAACTGCGATCGTTACTTCGACATCCATGTTTATTTTCCAGTCCTGCTCGATTGGAAATCTTTCAATTCTAACCAAGAGTTAAATCCGTTTTTAAAAATCTCAGTTGTTAAGGTTTTAATCTCATTTTAGTGTGCCTTGGTCCTTTCTTCATTCCGTTATGAAAAATACAGGTAAAATATCAGTTTTGTCCCGCTCTATAAACTCCGTCATTCCTTTCTCCCCTTTTTCCTACCTCGGCGTTTGTAACAGACCCTATCTTCTAGGATTAGCTACATTCGATCAACTCCGTTCGGTACTCTCCGTAGGTTCTCTCGAATGATATGTAGCCTGCTGTTTCCACCAATCACAGCCAATGAGCACCGGGAAGTGGATGGGTCGTGACAGAGATCAGTTTATAATGACGAGATGCTCATGTCTCCACCCTAACAATGGGAGTCGTTGTCCAAAAGGCTCGAAGGCAGTCGACACGTTTACTGTAGGTCCAGAATAAACCCATAGAAAAGCTTTGGGTTTATATTGGACAATTTCGGCGAGTGAAATCTCTCGCTTTGCTTCTTCCTCTCTGGTTGTGATTTGTGGCAATGCGCATGCGCATGGCAACATCTAATTTGAATCGAATCGCATTTACGGGCTGATCCTAGGTCAGTTTAGTTTTACATTACTTTCCATTCTAACAACTTAGGTAACTATTGAAAATGTATCTAAGAACTATCAAAATGACTTCTAAAATAAATTATCCACACACACAAACACACAACAGACAATATTATAAGTTGTGCATATCTTTATTGACTCATAATATATAGCCCCCCTCCTATGAATCAAAACGTTATGAACTAGCGTAGGCCTATTCCGTAAATTGTATCCACATCTGTCGTTTTTTGTTGCATTATTGCACGTAATTTTCATCGTTGTATGTATCTATGTATTTATGCACTATATGTGGTGATGCTGTGCTGTTGAGTTTGAGATGCAACAAGACAACTTTATGGAAAGGGACACAATACAATTATTAATTATTATTATTATACACAATATTGTTGTAATAAAATCTAAGCATGGTAAAGAAATGCACACGATATCAGTGCACCCACACAACCATATATTTCATCTTTATTATTATCTGCCTGCTCATGCAGGTGTAGGCCTACCTTACATTTGACTCCCTTTACACCCAACCAAGCCCTCCTGCAGGTCAATAAATCTCTGTTACTACATTGACATCTTCAAACAACCTAGCACATTCTGGCTTTACACAAAAACATATTTAAAGAGATAAAAAAATAATTTAAAAAAGTTATTGAGCATATAACTTTGAAATCCAACCTCTTCATTTCTCCCATGCTCCTCCTCGCATCGCCAGGATAATACGGCTTGTTTTCTTATTATCATAATAACCAAGAGTGCAGGTTATTATTCATTATTCTCACTTTTGCGAAGCCTGGCATGAGAGGTTAGAGTCTTGCCTTGACTTACCAGTTGACAAAAACACCAGAACAAAAACAATCAATTGAGTAAATAACTAATTTCCTCCACTTAATGATAAGAAGTAATGCTCCTTTATTATATGGTCCACCATCATTTGAAGGGGCATTTTTAGCTCTTTGTTGTTGACAAATGTAATACAATACTGTGTTCACATACACTGCAGAGGGGAGTGGAACCTCAATGGAAATGTGTCAATAATCTTAACAGTAAGTGTTGTAGAACCAAAATGTCCTCATTTAACGCTAGGTTAAAATCTACTCATAATTATTCTTATCCTGGAATTCCTAAACAGTGAAGACGTAAAGAGAAAATGGGTGACAGTCCATCTCTCTAAGTCTCCTACCATCCCCTTCATCCTTTGACTCTTGGTCGGTCCTTGGCTTGCTAAAACCAAAAGTACGAAAAACAAACAGTAAGACAATAAGACATTGACATACACTGACTATATGCAACCCCACTTCTCTAAGCAACTCTGATGCAAACACTTTCACATTCATTCACATTCATCTTTTCCCATTCCTGAACAACGTTTTACCACATCTCTTCCTATCTCTCTTTCTTTCATTTGCCCCCAATTCCTCTCAGCTGAGATCGTCTTGCCTACTAGTGAATAAATCATTTTTGCTTGACCCCAGGAAACCTCTGATTTTGTTCTTGTTGTTATTGATTATAAACATACACCATTAGCAGTAAATGCAGCTGTCATAAATTGGACATTCAACGTGAGACAAACGATTTCGACGGTGTGTTTTTTAAGCTACACATGAGCCCATACAATCACCTCAGCGATGGAAACAGCTAGAACAATCAGAGCTTGTCCATTTTGCACTGACATGTGCATGTTTTTTTGCGCATTGAGCTTCTGAGAGACGTGTATGGTCCCACTGATCATGTAGCCGGCGTAATGAGAGTGAACCAGGACAGTAGTACAGAAGTCTCATTCACCAGCTGAGGCAAAGGTCTTACAAGCCTGGGAGGCAAGGCTAGACCATGAGAGTGTCTTTAAGTTGTCAATCTTTCATCTTTTCACAATTTCCTCCAGTTAACTACAGTCATAGTGGACAGGCGTTCACTTCTCACACTTTCTTTCAATCCTTCGTTCCTCTCCTTTTTTCTTCCATCTTTCATCCCTCTTCAGTGTTGTTGACCCACTGCTTTCTTTTTTATCCAACAATTTCCAAAGTACTTGAGTAGGTATTTGATACAATGCCATGGCTGCAAAAAAATATTCATATATTTACTTCACTTTTTACACACATTTGCAAAAAATGTCATTCAAGAAAGCATAAGCATACTTAGGGCCAAATTCGAACTTGAGATCTGTGCATGCAACTAACTAACATGAGTAAATCGTGCATTGATGTTACAGGTTAGGGTTGGTCCATAGTTCACATAGTGTTGTCCCTCTGACGTGTCCTTACCTGCCAGTCCAGAGGGCCAGAGAGGAGCAGCTCACTTCCCCAGGTGTTCAAATGGCACACTGACCTGGTGAAGAGGAGAGGGGGTTAACAGAAAGCATAGGCTTAGTATAAGGTGCTGTGCATTCAACAGACATATTATACATTCACATACACAGGCAGACAAACTTCAGTCCCTTTCAGAAGGGGAAGAGTGGGGGGGCAGTGGGGTTCACGATAGCAGAAAGAGAGAGCAAAATTGAGAGAGAGATACAATGGTAGGTAAATTACCTGTGATGTGGCGATGCGTGATTGGCCCATCTGTGCAGTGAGGTCAGAGGAGGAGATGTTGGCGGGGGCGCCACGGTGGAGCCTCATGGCCACCTTTCTCTCTCGCTCCGCACGGGACACGGCCTGTGGGGACCGGTTCCCTACACACACACACACACATTATTGGTCAAATGGAATCTAGTGCTGGGCAGGAACAAATGCCTGCACACCTTGGACTTTCCTCCAAGTTTCCTCAGCCAAGTCCAAACACAACAGACTCTTTAAGAGACTAGAGGGCTACAAACTGGAGTCATGAGTTGAGCAAGTGGTTTAGTTTACACACCCTCCCTCGTGTTTATGCAGTAACATCCTGTCGACCTAATGAAGTAAGTGAAAACCTTACGCACTAGTAGACTCCTAAGTAGTTGGTGCATAGATCTAAAATAGTCAGTAGTAGAAAAAGAGAAGATCCGGACTCTTATATTTGTTTTAGTCCAAATGGAATAAACATTTTGTTTGATATTTCACTTTCATTCTAAGAATGCAGACCTTCTTTTCAACTACTGTCTGCCTCATGACTCACCTGACTGTGCGACTCCTCTGGAAGCAGGGTTACTGTCTGCCTCATGACTCACCTGACTGTGCGACTCCTCTGGAAGCAGGGTTACTGTCTGCCTCATGACTCACATGACTGTGCTACTCCTCTGGAAGCAGGGTTACTGTCTTCCTCATGACTCACCTGACTGTGCGACTCCTCTGGAAGCAGGGTTACTGTCTGCCTCATGACTCACCTGACTGTGCGACTCCTCTGGAAGCAGGGTTACTGTCTGCCTCATGACTCACCTGACTGTGCTACTCCTCTGGAAGCAGGATTAGAGGCTGCTGCATTGGGGCCATTTCTGATCCTGTCTACGCCGCCCGGGGGGTTTCCGCCCGGGGGTAGGGCACGAGGTACACTAGGTCCCCCGCCGATCCTCTCATCCCCCTCTTTTCCCTCTCTCCTCTCCCTTTCCCTCTCCCTCTCCCCATCCTCGGCTGTCCTGCTGGCCCCCTGAAGCAGAAAGATGTTTGTTCAGGTTAGGAAGGTGCCAGGGATTCAAAATAAACTCATAGGGAACCATGTTTCTATAATCAACTATGTAAACGTCATATATTATACATTTATAATACACATGTAATCCACTAATGTATAATGTCATTTAAAATGAAAATGTAATGAAACAAATAGATATATTGTGAATAAATTATTCATTGCGTAATAATAAAGGTTAATAGGGATGCAGTACTCACAAACTTGAGCATGTTCCAGTCAAAGACATAGTCGTAGGAGAAGCCCTGTCTGTGGAACAAGTTTCTGAACAGCTGTCTCAGGTACGAGTAGTCCGGCTTGTCATCGAACCGCAGAGAGCGACAGAAGTTCAGGTAGGTGGAGAACTCAGCTGTGGATAGAGTGGGCGACAGAAAGACTCAGCTATGGATAGAGTGGGCGACAGAAAGACTCAGCTATGGATAGAGTGGGTGACAGAAAGACTCAGCTATGGATAGAGTGGGCAACAGAGTGACTCAGCTGTCGATAGAGTGGGTGACAGAGAGACTCAACTGTGGATAGAGTGGGTGACAGAGAGACTCAGCTGTGGATAGAGTGGGTGACAGAGAGACTCAGCTGTGAATAGAGTGGGTGACAGAGTGACTCAGCTGTGGATAGAGTGGGTGACAGAGTGACTCAGCTGTCGATAGAGTGGGTGACAGAGAGACTCAGCTGTGGATAGAGTGGGTGACAGAGAGACTCAGCTGTGGATAGAGTGGGTGACAGAGAGACTCAGCTGTGGATAGAGGGGGTGACAGAGGCTAACCAAAGTGTCACCAAAGACTTGGGTCAAATGCACATTAATTTAGCTTGGTGTTGAAAGACTACTTGAAGTGAGTTTCTAACAACACTAACACAAACACATTCATAGTTAGTGTTGTAAACCCAGGATAAAGAAACAGACTTTAGCTACTTACATGGGTATCCCTTGCAGAGCACCTCGATGGGGGTGGACATCTTCTTCTCACTGATGCGTTCGTACTTCTGCCTCTTGGTGGCGGCCTTGAGGCCCTGCCAGGGCAGAGAGCCCAGGTTGAAGTACATCAGGACGTAACCAAGAGACTCCAGGTCATCACGACGAGACTGCTCTGTAGAGAGAGGGAGGGGGAGAAGAGTGGGGGGTTGTGGGGGGAGAGAGGAGACATGGAGAGAGGAGACACTATACTGATCTTATTTAGACACATAAAACAAAACAATAACATGTGTATACCTTCAGAGGAGAAAGAGGAGAGAACAGGAATTTAGAGTAAAGGAAATGAGAGAAGAGTAGCATAGAGTAAAGGAAAGGAGAGAACAGGAGCATAGAGTAAAGGAAAGGAGAGAACAGGAGCATAGAGTAAAGGAAAGGAGAGAAGGGGAGCATAGAGTAAAGGAAAGGAGAGAAGAGGGGAGTGAGGGAGGGAGGGAGGGAGGGAGGAAGAGAGAGGAGATGGAGAAGGGTCAATACTCCTACTGCAGTAGTTCTGTGAATCAACTCCGGATCAATACCGACGCAATCACGTAAAATCTATCGACTCTCTCACTACACACACACAGCCGATGAAGGGTCAAACATACGTGAACACACACTGTTAATATTACAATTAGTACTGTACCTATCCCCAGGTGTGTGTTGATGGATGCGTAGCGTGCCGTGCCGGTCAGGTTCTTGTTCTCGCGGTAGGGGATGTGCTGGTGTGTGCGGGCGTCGCGGTACTTCTTGGCCAGGCCAAAGTCAATGATGTACACCAGGTTGCCCTTCTTGCCCAGGCCCATTAGGAAGTTGTCAGGCTTCACATCTCTGTGGATGAAGTTCTTAGAGTGGATGTACTCAATACGGCTGATCTGGAGAGGAGAAAGGAGGTGGAGAAAGAGGGGGAAAGGAGAGAGGGAATGGTTGACTATCATTATTAGTTCCAGTTCTTGGTTAAAGCCAATAACGTTATATATAATCAAGGGGTATTCTTTGAAAATGCCATCACAATAAAGCATATAGAGAAGCATATGATATGATAAAAAGGTGAACAGAGGTTTTGGAGGAGGAGGAGGAGGCGTGCTGTACCATCTGGTCAGCCAGCAGCAGGACAGTCTTGAGGCTGAACTTGCGGGAACAGAAGTTGAACAGGTCCTCCAGACTGGGGCCTAGCAGCTCCATCACCATCACGTTGTAGTCTCCCTCTGCTCCACACCACTTTATGGATGGGATTCCCACTATAGGGAAGGGAGAGTGAGATTTATAAGCTAGTGTCACTTACTGGGGTTCGAACCCAGGTCCAGAGTAAGCCTTCTAAGCTAAAGCCTAGGCATTAGCTTGGAAAACCCATGCAAAACTTCAGGTTTCAGGTTAGGGTTTCCCAACATAGTCGCCCACCACTCCCACCCCTGACCACACCCTCTTGTCCTACTCCTCTCTCACCTCCTCCCTGCATCATCTTGTAGAACTTGCTCTCGATGTGGAGTTGTGGGTGTTTGGTCTTCACACATTCCAGCTTAATGGCCACCTCCTCACCCGTGGCAATGTTAATGCCTGACAGAGACACAGGAAGGGACACATACCAAAAGGACCAACTTTTTGATGACGCAATCACCATGGTCTACTCTGACACAGTCTTTTCTTTTTATGGCCAGCTTTGATGTGTTCAATGATGAAATGTGTTCGGACAGAATTTAAAAGGATACTTTGGGATTTTGGCAATGAAACCCTTTATCTACCTCTAACTTCTAGTATGAAAGAAGTTAGAGGTAGTTTCGCAGGCGAATGCTAACTAGCGTTAGCGCAATGACTGGAAGTCTATCTACTAGCATGCTAGCAGTTACCATAGACTTCCAGTCATTGTGCTAACACTAGTTAGCAACTTCCTTCAAACTGCACGCAGATACATAAAAATTGTATCCACACGTTCATCTGACTGTGAAGAAGTAGATAAAAGTAGACAAAATCCTGAAGTATCCCTTTAAAGTTAGTATGGAAGGCAGTCTATTCTGGAATATGTTTATTTAGAGGTTTGTGAGAATAAGTAGAGTTAGAGCTGCATTAAAATGAATGTCTTACCCAGGTAAATGTCTCCAAAAGAGCCGCTCCCTATCTTCCTGCCGAGGCGGTACTTGTTCCCCACTCTCAGTTCCATGGTTCCTGCTGGTCTTCCCAACTCACTGAGGGAGCAAACATTTACATTTTAGTCATTCTTATCCAGAGTGACTTACAGGAGCAATTATGGTTAAGTGCCTTGATCAAGGGCACATCGACATATTTATCACCTAGTCGGCTCAGGGATGCGAACCAGCGACCTTTCGGTTACTGGCCTAACGCTCTTAACTGCTAGGCTACCCGCTGCCCTCTGTCATCAATCAAACTGTAGATCGATATAGCTGAAGGACATTGTGACGCAACCCAGTTCCATCTCAATCTCATGGGGATCCAACTCAAATAAGATGTTACAAAAGGGAGAATTGGTTACAAAATAAGAAACGGGACAAGAGAAGACAAAATGAAGACCAATTCAGGGATGGAGAAAGAAGAAAACATTATTTAAGCCAAAATAATTGGAATGGGAGTGGAAAAAAAGTGTGGTTAAAATGTGGATTTTCAAAAAATAGTTTTTTAACTTCTTATAAGAAAGTTGGAGCTATGGATTTGAAAAAGCTGTGTACTATGTGTCTCTGAGAGGGCATGTGCAGGGGAAAACTCAGTGTGAATCTGACTTAATAAATCCAGCACTTTGAACCAGCTGGCATCTCACACACTCCATCTCACTTCAAAGGACACCAGCACATACACAAATAATTAGCATAACCTCATCATTTCAGAGTCCCAAATGAAATTAAGTGAAACACATTTTCTTCCAGCTAGCCATATGCATGCTTTTCCCATCACTATACAGGAAGAGGTTTACTATGGAAAATGGCTGTGATGGTGTTGAAATACATACATAGGAAAGACAGACTGATTATAAAGATGGTAAATATGCTTAATTTGCATTTCAATTCATGCTCTGTAAGGGCAGTGCACTCAGGATGCCCTGCTGGTGTCTTGTATGTAAAGGTTGGCAGCAGAGCAAAATATAATGTGTAATAGACGAACACTAAACAGATTAATAAAGATGAACTAATAAAGTTATAATATATTATATCATTCTATTCTATTAAAAAAGATATATTCTACAGTCGTACATAATGTTGGTGGATGAGATGGGATAAATCCCAACAGCGATAGAACATTTTGAAGCAAGGTAATGATAGATGATAGGAACTACATGCAATCTTACCATGATCATTTTACACTGTAAACCCGTCTCAGTTAAGGTCAAACTCTTGTTAATGAATGCATATACGAAACAGCTCAAGTTTGTGTTAGGTAAGTAGCCTACCCTATAAGCCTATTACAAAATTGAGCCTATTCTTGTAGCAAGGTTGTAGCGCTGCTCCATAGCAAGATGCCAGGGGCCACGTCATTTGCTGCAGATCTAAAATAGTAAATCATCCAGTCGACAGAGCTGGGAAGCTAGATTAAACCTATCCAAAAGTCTAATCGATATAATTAGGCCTATATTAGACACATTCGAATTCACGTTCAGTGTTTATTGTCAATATTTGCACAAAGCCGCACCCTTGGCTTGGGAAAACCTTCTCGGTCGAGAAAAACCCTATTTCCCTACCTTCGGATTCTGACTCGCTTGTTTGGGTCCCTGTACAAACCCCAAACAGACAAACACAATTCCCCCTTATTTACCAATGGACCCGTGCATTTCCTCCCCTCCGTTGCTCACCGGTTTTGATCAAGCTCTTCAGGGACTGCTGCCTTCCTTCCACCGAGGTGCTGATCAGGACGTTGTCATTCAAACAGCACCATGGACAGCGAAAGACGGCCGCGGCGCTTGACGAACCATTCCTCACCGCCCTCCTGATCCTGATCCCGATGTAAGCGTCCCGCGGTATACTCTGGTCTAGTCTGCACTGCGAATGACAGATAATTTGGGGTAAACTGGAAATCCAGCTATTCCTCTATCTCTCGTCTCAGTTACACCATTGACAATATCAATGATGTCATTCAGCACAGACCATAAGAAAATGCCCGGATTACCTTAAAGACACCGCGCGCCTCATGCAGCTGTTGTTCCACTGTTGTGAATGTCGTGAGTTGGAGCACTTTCCAAGGCTGCTATACTCAGTCTACTGAAAGTGTTGTAGTTTATTGAGTCTAAGAAGACTGTAGGATCAGTCCCACTGTTGTCTAATTCTAATTAACGCATTTGTAACTTTATCTTTTAAAATGATAACTAGTTTGATGTATTGGTTTTGTGAGGGCTGCAAGATGTTTACCAGGTTTATTTGCCAATAAGTAGTATACTTAATAGTAGCCTATGCTTTATTTGAGTTTAACCTGTTGGCTCTCTTCAAAAGTAAAATATCATATTCCTGCTCAAATTCTGAAATTAAATGTTATTCTTTACTTGGTAAAGATTTTTTATGGCCTTTTTCTAAAATAGTGAATTGTTTTATTTTTCTTTAATTTTAATTTCTAAATCAGATTTAACCTTTGCTGAGTATGATCATTCCCCTAATGTACAACTTAAAAGTGTCCAAAATGATATTGAGTGTCGGCTTTTCTCTTTCCTCTATGTCTACATTTGTAATGGTAAAGGTTTGAATATGATCATTTATTTAATACATGTCGGGTCTTGAAGATACGCTCTGTTCATTCTCCATATTCTGTCGCTAAGTGTTTTTTCTGTTGGTGTAATTAAGCATGATACGGAGAATTATCCGGATTCACTATGTCATGGATTTTTTAACCCAGTAAATTGTTGAGAGCGTTTAAAAAAAATAAAAATGTAGTGAATTCTTGAATAGCTTTTCTGAATTGAGAAAAAAATAAAAAAAGGAGTAGTCTTTTGTAGTTGGGAGTAGTAGTCTCCAGGTGTCCTGTAAATTATTTGTAGACATGACATTTTTCAGCTTCTTTGGAGGTTCCTTGAATCTGTCAATCTTATTGGAATGTATGATTTAGGTTGCCTGCTAAAATAATAGTTCCTGTCTGGATTTGATCTAATATAGCTTGAATTGTATCTAAAAACACCAGATGGGCGCCTGGTGGGATATACAATGAAATCAATGTACATTGTTCACCATGTAAGGTACAATTCAACATGAGAAAACTGCCTTCTTGGTCAGTGTGCTGGGATATAAGGGAAAGGGGTGTATTCTTAATTATCAGGATGCCGACACCTCTGCTGTTACTACAGTAGGTGGCAGCATAGGCCTCTCTAACCCAAGTCCTCTTTAAATATTCAATTTCTCCTTTTTTGAAATGTAACTCTTGCAGGATTGTTTGTTTGTTGTTGTTTCCATCGGCACTGTGAGTTGTGCTAGCTGGAATTGTGTGGAGTATCAGCGTTAGCCTACTTTGCTACTATACTGCCGCCCAAAGTTAAAGAAGGTTGGAATAATGGAGAGGACAGTGTTTTGCTGTCACAGGTGCATGATCTTTTAAATCAACAAAAATATGTCTAAAAGCAATTGTTATAGCAACAGGAAAAAAGCATCAAGAGCTTTGTTCAAATACTGGTGGACTCAAATAACAAAATAATGGACGATCTGATCAGAGGTCCAAGACCTTAAGAACAGTTTGCAGAGAGGCGGATGTCCTGAAAGAGAGACTTGCAGCAAGATCACAACAAACGGTAAGTCCACGCAAGATGATGTCAGCACTGTCTGTGAATCATTATAGAATATCACCAAAGGCATTACAGTATGGGTTAGAAACACTGTGGTACCACAGTATGAGTCATAATACCCATAAAACCTACCCAAACATGGAAATGGTTGCAATCATTTTTCTACCATTCATTTTTTTTCCATAGGGGATTTTAGAAGCACTTAAAATAAGGTATGTGTTTCATATAGGCTTACCCTGGCATGATGTATTCGCCTCTATTTAATTCCCATAAATGAAACGCTAAATAGCTGCTAATGTGGCTATCATACAGAACTACAAATGCCTGTCGCAAGCTTCATATCACGCACCATGGCCATGATGATCTGGACAACACCATAGTACACTCCAAGCTCATCATTAAGCTTGAGGCCCTGGGTCTGAACACCGCCCTGTGCAACTGCCCTGGACTTTCTGACGGGCTGCCCCCATGTGGTGAAGGTAGGAAACATCACCTCCACTCCACTGATCCTCAACACTGGGGCCCCACAAGGGTGTGTGCTCAGCCCCCTCCTGTACTACCTGTTCACCCATGACTGCGTGGCCAAGCACGCCTCCAACTGAATCATCAAGTTTGCAGACGACACAACAGTAGTAGGCTTGATTACTAACGATGACGAGACAGCCTACATGGAGGAGGTGAGGGCTCTGGGAGTGTGGTACCTCTCATTCAACGTCAACAAAACAAAAGAGATGATCGTGGACTTTAGGAAACAGCAGAGGGTGCACCCCTCTATCCACATCGACGGGACAGCAGTGGAGAAGGTGGAAGCTTTAAGTTCCTCAGCGTACACATCACTGACAAACTGAAATGGACCACCCACACAGACAGTGTGGAGAAGAAGATACAACAGAGCCTCTTCAACCTCAGGAGGCTAAAGAAATTTGGCTTGTCACCTAAAACCCTCACAAACTATTACAGATGCACAATTGAAAGCATCCTGTCGGGCTGCATCCCCGCCTGGTACGGCAACTGCACTGCCCGCAACCGCAAGACTCTCCAGAGGGTGGTGAGGTCTGCCCAACGCATTACCGGGGGCAAACTACCCGCCCTCCAAGACATCTACAGCACCCGATGTCACAGAAAGGCCAAAAAGATCATCAAGGACATCAACCACCCAAACCACTGCCTGTTCACCCCGCTATCATCCAGAAGGTGAGGTCAGTACAGGTGCATCAAAGCTGGGACCGAGAGCCTGAAAAACAGCTTCTATCTCATCAGCCTCCTAAACAGCCATCACTAGCATATTAGAGGCTGCTGCCTATAGGCATAGACTAAAAATCACTGACCACTTTAAGGAATGGAACACTAGTCACTTTAATAATGTTACATATCTGGCATTACTCATCTCATATGTATATACTGTATTCTATACTATTCACAGTATCTTTGTCCGTTCCGCTCTGACATTGCTCGTCCATATGTATATAGTCTTAATTAATTTGTGTGTATTGGGTATATGTTGTGTAATTTGTTAGATATTACTTGTTAGATATTACTGCACTGACGGAGCTAGAAGCACAAGTATTTCGCTACACCCTCAACAACTTCTGCTAATCACGTGTATGTGACAAATGAAATGTGATTGGATTTGATTTGACGAGTTTGCCAAATCCAGGCAAAGGTAAGAAAATCTGGAAAATCTTCCGTGAACAAATGATGTAACATGGAGATATGGCTGTGTGGGAACACTAAACCTAATCCTATACAGTGCCTTCAGAAAGTTTTCATACCCCTTGACTTATTACACATTTTGTTATGTTACAGCCTGAATTCAAAATGGATAACTTTTTGTTTTCTCACCCATCTACACACAATACCCTATAATGACGAAGTGATGACGAAACAAATTTGCCAATTTATTGAAAATGAAATACAGAAATATCTTAATTACAAAAGAATTCACAACCCTGAGTCAATTATTTGTTGAAGAACCTTCAGCTGCAATTACAGTTGTGAGTCTTTCTGGGTAAGTCGCTAAGAGCTTTTCACACCTGGATTGTGCAACATTTGCCCAATATTATTAAAAAAATTCTTCAAGCTCTGTCAAATTTGTTGTTGATCATTGCTAGACAATCATTTTCAGGTCTTGCCATAGATTTTCAAGTAGATTTAAGTCAAAACTGTAACTTGGCCGCTCAGGAACTTTCACTGTCTTCGTGGTAAGCAACTTCAGTGTAGATTTGGCCATGTGTTTTAGGTTATTGTCTTGCTGAAAGGTGAATTCATTTCGTAGTGTCTGCTGGAAAGCAGACTGAATCCACTAGGATTTTGCCTGTGCTTAGCTCCATTCTGTTTCTTTTTTATCCTGAAAAACTCCACAATCCCTAACGATTACAAGCATACTCATAACATGATGCAGCCACCACTATGATTGAAAATATGGAGAGTGGTACTCAGTAATGTGTTGTATTGGATTTGCCCCAAACATAACACTTTGTATTCAGGACAAAAAGTTAATTGCTTTGTCACATTTTTGCAATATTACATCAGTGCCTTATTGCAAACAGGATGGAAATTTTGGAATATTTGTATACCGTACAAGCTTCCTTCTTTTCACTCTGTCAATTAGGTTAATATTGTGGAGTAACTACAATGTTGTTGATCCATCCTCAGTTTATTCCTATCACAGCCATTCAACTCTATAACTGTTTTAAAGTCACCAGCGATTTCCTTCCTCTCCAGCAACTGAGTTAGGAAGGACGCCTGTATCTTTGTAGTGACTGGGTGTATTGATACACCAACCAAAGTGTAATTTAACAACTTCACCATGCTTAAAGGGATATATTTGTATTTATTTTTTACTTGTCTACCAATAGGTGCCCTTCTTTGCTAGGCATTGGAAAACCTCCTTGGTCTTTGTGGTTGAATCTGTGTTTGAAATTCATTGCTCCACTGAGGGACCTTACAGACAATTGTATGTGTGGGGTACAGAGGGAGTCCATGCATTTTTTTACACATATTTAACCCCTTTTTTTGGGTAGACACAAAACTACCTTCATACTTCCATAATTTTTTAAAAACCGTACCGGTTACCTTCAGACGAGTCCTGTGACACATTAGTTTGTAGCCGAAACGGTTAGGACGCTACAAACAGAAGTTGGAACATTGACGGTACCGACTACACAAGATTCCCCTGACATTTTTGGGGGTCGTAGAGCAAAACGGAGACCACCAATGTGTTCGTGAGAGTCTCCCCTTTCCATAGAGTGGTCAAACCGTTCATACGCTACAGACATTTTTGTGAGGAGACCAATTTTGGAATGTCTCATGGTCTGACAAACACCGCTCTAGCTCTACCACCTTTCAACTCTGACGTGGAAGTGCAACACTGGCGGATGCAGTGGATTGAGACGCATCCAATGCAAGAAAACATATCTCTAGCTTAAACGGACAGATTTTTATCTTTAATCAACTCAATCAACTCTAGGGGGTTAAATCCACATCAATAAGGGTAGATGAAGGGGAGGAAACAGGTTAAAGAGGGATTTTTAAGCCTGAAGACAATTGAGACATAAATTGTGTATGTCTGCCATTCAGAGGGTGAATGGGCAAGACAAAATATTGAAGTGTCTTTGAACAGGGTATGGTAGTAGGTGCCAGGTGCACCAGCTTGTGTCAAGAACTGAAACGCTGCTGGGTTTTTCACGCTCAACATTTCCAATGTGTACTGTATCAAGAATGGTCCACAACCCGAAGGACATCCAGCCAATTTGACACAACTGTGGGAAGCATTGGAGTCCACATGGGCCAGCATCCCTGTGGAATGCTTTCGACACCTTGTAGAGTTCATGCCCCGATGAATTGAAGCTGTTCTGAAGGCAAAGGGGGTGCAAATCAATATTAGGAAGGTGTTCCTAATGTTAGGTATACTCAGTGTATACCACCATTCATTTTTAAAACGGGTACTGGGCTACCTTCAGTGTGCCTTCATTGTGTAGCCCAAAATGTTCGGACGCTACAGACAGAAATGGGCAGATCGGCGGTACCGACATCAGACGAGTCCCGTGACACTGTTGGGGGTCATAGAGGATGCGGTGGATTGAGACGCAGCACACGCAAAAAAAACAGATATCTCTAGCTTAAACAGATGGATATTGATGGGGATTTTTATTATTATGCTAATTACATTTCCACGGGGGAGCTTACATCACTCTAGGAGGTTTAAGAACATTTTCACTCCTGAACTTACTTAGGCTTGCCATAGCATAGGGGTTGAATACTTATATTCATTTTATAATTTAATTGTAACATTTTGAAAAACATAATTCCACTTTGACATTGTTGGGTATTGTGTGACCAAAAATTGGTGACCAAAAACCAGTGACCAATTTGATACATTTTTAATCCAAGCTGTAACACAACAAAATGTGGAAAAAGTCAAGGTGGTGTGAATACTTTCTGAAGGCACTGTAAAGGTGTGTAGCCATTTAAACTTAAATATATATATATATATCCAAGCGATGTGTTTTAACGTTCAGAACGAGCTTCAGGGATCTTAACAAAACTCACCCAACCAGAAGACACTATCGTCAACAGACGCTAAAGCAGTTAGCGTCTATGAATGGGGTAGTTAGCAACATTATCCTGGCTAGATGGCTACATTAGCCGTCTATTTATCTAGCCATTTAAATGCATGTGAAATTCATACAAATTTGTTTAGCTTTCTTTGGCTTTAATAAACCAACAGTTTAACTTGCTTGTTAGCTAGCTAGCTAACTTAGATGGTGAAGCTAGCATTCTAGATAATGTTTGCTTGTATCTGTGGGTGAGGGGTGGGTCGCCTACTTCAAGTACTAATTGACCCTAGCTAGCTGTATTATTTTGGTCTGACTTTCCGAGAGGTTTCAGAGATGGATTGATTAGCATCCTCTCAAGTCAATAGTGTGTTTACTTTACTGCAGGAAGCCATTGGTCCATTTGCTGTTACCCTCCGGACAGCAGATCATCAGTATAGCTAGTAGGCTATGTAACTTTATTTAGTCATTCCTGATATGGTGGATTTTAAATGAATTGGTATTCACACATTTGTTTTTGGGTAAAATTACTGTCATGTTATTGATGCCAAATTTCTAACCAAATCAAATTTTATTTGTCACATGCGCCAAACACCATGAAATTCTTCCTTAAAAGTCCTTAACCAACAATGCAGTTTTAAGTAAAAATAAGAGTTAATAAAATATTTACTAAATAAACTAAAGTTTAAAAAAAAGTTATACAACAAAATAACAATAACGAGGCTATATATACAGGGGGTACCGGTACCGAGTCAATGTGCGGGGGTACAGTTACAGATACAGTTACAGGTACAGACATCCCTCCGATGTCAACAACTACAGACCAGTATCCCTTCTTTCTTTTCTCTCCAAAACTCTTGAACGTGCCGTCCTTGGCCAGCTCTCCTGCTATCTCTCTCAGAATGACCTTCTTGATCCTAATCAGTCAGGTTTCAAGACTGGGCATTCAACTGAGACTGCTCTTCTCTGTGTCACGGAGGCTCTCCGCACTGCTAAAGCTAACTCTCTCTCCTCTGCTCTCATACTTCTAGACCTATCTGCTGCCTTTGATACTGTGAACCATCAGATCCTCCTCTCCACCCTCTCCGAGTTGGGCATCTCCGGCGCGGCCCACGCTTGGATTGCGTCCTACCTGACAGGTCGCTCCTACCAGGTGGCGTGGTGAGAATCTGTCTCCGCATCATGTGCTCTCACCACTGGTGTCCCCCAGGGCTCTGTTCTAGGCCCTCTCCTATTCTCGCTATACACCAAGTCACTTGGCTCTGTCATATCCTCACATGGTCTCTCCTATCATTGCTATGCAGACGACACACAATTAATCTTCTCCTTTCCCCCTTCTGATAACCAGGCGGCGAATCGCATCTCTGCATGTCTGTCAGACATATCAGTGTGGATGACGGATCACCAGCTCAAGCTGAACCTCGGCAAGACGGAGCTGCTCTTCCTCCCGGGGAAGGACTGCCCGTTCCATGATCTCGCCATCACGGTTGACAACTCCCTTGTGTCCTCCTCCCAGAGTGCTAAGAACCTTGGCGTGATCCTGGACAACACCCTGTCGTTCTCCACTAACATCAAGGCGGTGACCCGATCCTGTAGGTTCATGCTCTACAACATTCGCAGAGTACGACCCTGCCTCACACAGGAAGCGGCGCAGGTCCTAATCCAGGCACTTGTCATCTCCCGTCTGGATTACTGCAACTCGCTGTTGGCTGGGCTCCCTGCCTGTGCCATTAAACCCCTACAACTCATCCAGAACGCCGCAGCCGTCTGGTGTTCAACCTTCCCAAGTTCTCTCACGTCACCCCGCTCCTCCGCTCTCTCCACTGGCTTCCAGTTGAAGCTCGCATCCACTACAAGACCATGGTGATTGCCTACGGAGCTGTGAAGGGAACGGCACCTCCATACCTTCAGGCTCTGATCAGGCCCTACACCCAAACAAGGGCACTGCGTTCATCCACCACTGGCCTGCTGGCCCCCCTACCTCTGAGGAAGCACAGTTCCCGCTCAGCCCAGTCAAAACTGTTCGCTGCTCTGGCACCCCAATGGTGGATCAAGCTCCCTCACGACGCCAGGACAGCGGAGTCAATCACCACCTTACGGAGACACCTGAAACCCCACCTCTTTAAGGAATACCTAGGATAGGATAAAGTAATCCTTCTAACCCCCCCCCCCTTAAAATATTTAGATGCACTATTGTAAAGTGGTTGTTCCACTGGATATCATAAGGTGAATGCACCATTTTATAAGTCGCTCTGGATAAGAGCGTCTGCTAAATGACTTAAATGTAATGTAATGTACAGGTTAGTCGAGGTAATTGAGGTAATAAGTACATATAGGTAGGGGTAAAGTGACTATGCATAGATAATAAACAGTGAGTAGCAGCAGCGTAAAAAAGGGAGGGTCAATACAAATAGTCCGGGTTAGCTGTCCATTTGATTAGCTGTTCAGCAGTCTTATGGCTTCGGGGCAGAAGCTGTTAAGTAGCCTCTTGGACCTAGATTTGGCACTCCGTTACCGCTAGCCGTGCAGTAGCAGAGAAAACAGTCTATGACTACGGTAACTGGAGTCTTTGACAACTTTGAAGGCCTTCCTCTGACACCGCCTAGTAGAGAGGTCTGGATGGCAGGAAGCTTGGCCCCAGTGATGTACTGGGCCGAATGCAGTACACTCTGTAGCGCTTTACGGTCGAATGCCAAGTAGTTGCCATACCAGGTGGTGATGCAACCACTCAGGATGCTCTCGATAGTGCAGCTGTAGAACCTTTTGCGGATCTGAGGACCCATGCCAAATCTTTTCACTCTCGAGGAGAAATAGGCATTGTTGTGCCCTCTTCACAACTGTCTTGGTGTGCTTGGACCATGATAGTTTGTTGGTGATGTGGAAACCAAGGAACTTGAAGCTCTCAACCTGCTCCACTACAGCCTCGTCGATGAGAATGGGTGTAGTCCACGATCATCTCCTTTGTCTTGATAACGTGGAGGGAGAGGTTGTTGTCCTGGCACCACACTGCCAGTTCTCTGACCTCCTCCCTATAGGCTGTCTCATCATTATTGGTGATCAGGCCGACCACCGTTGTGTCATCGCAAACTTAATGATGGTGTTGGAGTCGTGCTTGACCACGCAGTCATGGGTGAACAGGGAGTACAGGAGGGGACTAAGCACGCACCCCTGAGGGACCCTGGTATTGAGGATCAGCGTGGCATATGTGTTGTTGCCTACCATTACCACCTTGGGGGCGGCCAACCAGGAAGTCCAGGATCCAGTTTCAGAAGGAGGTGTTTAGTCCCAGGGTCCTTAGCTTAGTGATGAGCTTTGAGGGCACTATGGTGTTGAGCGCTGAGCTGTGATCAATGAACAGCATTCTCACGTAGGTGTTCCTTTTGTCCAGGTGGGAAAGGGCAGTGTGGAGTGCAATAGAGATTGTGTCATCTGTGGATCTGTTGGGGCTGTATGTGAATTGGAGTAGGTCTAGGGTTTCTGGTGATGATGGTGTTGATGTGAGCCATGACCAGCCTTTCAAAGCACTTCATGGCTACAGACGTACGTACTACGGGTCAGTAGTCATTTAGGGAGGTTACCTTGGTGTTCTTGGGCACAGGGGCTATGGTGGTCTACTTGAAACATGTAGGCATTACAGACTCGGTCAGGGACAGGTTGAAAATGTCAGTGAAGACACTTGCCAGTTGGTCAGCGCATGCTCTGAGCACATGTCCTGGTAATCCGTCTGGTCCTGCGGCCTTGATAATGTTGACCTGATTAAAGGTCTTACTCACATCGGCTACGTTTGTGGGGGCTGTTTTGTTCGACTTCAGTGCGGCTTTTGACATTATTGATCATACTCTGCTGCTGGAAAAATGTATGTGTTATGGCTTGACACCCCCTGCTATATTGTGAATAAAGAGTTACCTGTCTAACAGAACACAAAGGGTGTTCTTTAATGGAAGCCTTTCCAAACATAATCCAGGTAGAATCAGGAATTCCCCAGGGCAGCTGTCTAGGCCCATTACTTTTTTCAATCTCTACTAATGACATGCCACTGGCTTTGAGTAAAGCCAGAGTTTCTATGTATGTGCATGACTCAACTCTATACATGTTAGCTACTGCAGCGACTGAAATGACACTTAAAAAAGAGTTGCAGTTAGTTTCAGAGTGGGTGGCAAGGAATAAGTTAGTCCTAAATATTTATAAACCATTGTATTTGGGACAAATCATTCACTAAATCCTGAACCTCAACTAAATCTTGTAATAAATAATGTGGAAATCGAGCAAGTTGAGGTGACTAAACTAAGGAGTAACCCTGGATTGTAAACTGTCATGGTCAAAACATATTGATACAACAGTAGCTAAGATGGGGAGAAGTATATCAATAATAAAGTGCTGTTTTACCTTCTTAACAGCACTATCAACAAGGCAGGTCCTACAGGCCCAGGTTTTGTCGCACCTGGACTACTGTTCAGTCATGCGGTCAGGTGCCACAAAAAAGGACTTCGGGAAATTGCAATTTTGAGGAGAGATTGACTTCATCACTACTTGTTTTTATGAGAGGTATTGACATGTTGAATGCACAGAGCTGTCTATTTGAACTGCTGGCACACAGCTCAGACACCCATGCATACCCCACAAGATATGCCATAAGAGGTCTCTTCCCAGTCCCCAAGTCCAGAACAGACTAAGGGAGGTGATCATCAATAATTTCAATAAGCATTTTCCACGGCTGGCCATGCTTTCCACCTGGTTACCACGGCCAACACCTCAGCACCCCCTGCAGCAACGTGGACCTCTGGCAGTATCTATGGGAGTGCCACAGGGTTCAATTCTCGGGCCGACTCTTTTCTATGTATATATCAATGATGTCGCTCTTGCTGCTGGCGATTCTCTGATCCACCTCTTACGCACACGACACCATTCTGTATACATCTGGCCCTTCTTTGGACACTGTGTTAACAAACCTCCAAACGAGCTTCAACACAATACAACACACCTTTCTTGGCCACCAACTGCTTTTAAATGCTAGTAAAACTAAGTGCATGCTCTTCAACCGATTGCTCCCCGCACCCTCCCGCCCGACTAGCATCACTACTCTGAACGGTTCTGACCTAGAATATGTGGACAACTACAAATACCTAGGTGTCTGGTTAGACTGTAAACTCTCCTTCCAGACTCACATTAACCATCTATAATCCAAAATTAAATCTAGAATCGGCTTCCTATTTCGCAACAAAGCCTCCTTCACTCATGCCGCCAAACATACCGTCGTAAAACTGACTATCCTACCGATCCTTGACTTCGGTGATGTAATTTACAAAATAGCCCCCAACACTCTACTCAGCAAACTGGATGCAGTCTATCACAGTGCCATCCGTTTTATCACCAAAGCCCCATATACTACCCACCACTGCGACCTCTATGCTCTCATTGGCTGGCCCTCACTACATATCCGTCGCCGAACCCATTGCTTCCAGGTCATCTATAAGACTTTGCTAGGTAAAGCCCCACCTTATCTCAGCTCACTGGTCACCATAGCAACACCCAACCGTAGCACGCGCTCCAGCAGGTATATTGCACTGGTCAACCCCAAAGCCAACACTTCCTTTGGCCGTCTTTCCTTCCAGTTCTCTGCTGCCAATTACTGGAACGAATTTCGAAAATATCTGAAGCTGGAGTCTTTTATATCCCTCTCTGACTTTAAGCATAAGCTGTCAGAGCAGCTTACCGATCACTGTACCTGTACACAGCCCATCTGTAAATAGCACACCCGACTACCTCATCCCCATATTATTACTTACCCTCTTGCTCTTTTGCACCCCAGTATCTCTACTTGCACATCATTATCTGCACATATATCACTCCACTATTAATGCTAAGTTGTAATTATTTTCGCCTCTATGGCCTATTTATTGCCTACCTCCCTACTCTTCTACATTTGCACACACTGTACATAGATTATTTCTATTTTTATTTTCTTTTGTGTTATTGACTGTACGTTTGTTTATGTGTAACTCTGTGTTGTTGTTTTTGTCGCACTGCTATGCTTTATCTTGGCCAGGTCGCAGTTGTAAATGAGAACTTGTTCTCAACTGGCCTACCTGGGTAAATAAAGGTGAAATAAAATAAATAAATAAATAAATAAAAACATGGAGCCATGACTACATGGAACTCTATTCCACATCAAGTATCTGATGCAAGCAGTAAAATTTGAGAAAAAAACCCAGAGAAAAATACACCTTATGGAACAGTGGGGACTGTGAAGCAACACAAAAATAGGCACACACACATGCATACTCACACGATAACAGGTGCACTATAGATACACATACACATGGATTTTGTACTGTAGATATGTGGTAGTGGTGGAGTAGGGGCCTGAACTGCCTTAATTTTGCTGGACCCCAGGAAGCTGCCTTGGCAGCAGCTAATGGGGATCCATAATAAATACAAAATACGTAGAGCTTGATCAGACAGTCGTCTCATGCATACTTCAGTGTTGCTTGCCTCGAAGCGCATATAGAAGTCATTTAGCTTGTTTGGTAGACTCGTGTCACTGGGTAGCTCGCATCTGGGCTTCCCTATGTAGTCAGAAATAGTTTGCAAGCCCTGCCACATCCGACAAAGGTCAGAGCCGGTGTAGTAGGATTCAATCATAGTCCTGCATTGATGCTTGCCTGTTTGATTTGATGGTTTGTTGGAGGGCATAGCGGGATTTCTTATAAGCTTCCGGGTTAGAGTCCCGCTCCTTGAAAGCGGCAGTTCTACCCTTTAGCTCAGTGCGGATGTTGCCTGTAATCCATGGAAAGTATTCAGACCCCTTGACTTTTTCCACATTTTGTTACGTTACAGCCCTATTCTAAAATCAATTAAATTATTTATTTCCCTCATACATCTACACACAATACCCCATAATGACAAAGCAAAAACAGGTTTTTAGACATTTTAGCAAATATATTAAAAATAAAAAACTGAAATATAACATTTACATAAGTATTCAGACCCTTTACTCAGTACTTTGTTGAAGCACCTTTGGCAGCAATTACAGCTTCGAGCCTTCTTGGGTATGACGCTACATGCTTTGGACACCTGTATTTGGGGAGTTTCGCCCATTCTTCTCTGCAGATCCATTCAGGTTGGATGGGGGGCACCGTTGCACAGCTATTTTCAGGTCTCTCCAGAGATGTTCGATCAGGTTCAAGTCCGGGCTCTGGATGGGCCACTCAAGGACATTTGTCCCGAAGCCACTCCTGCATTGTTTTGGCTGTTAGTTTAGGGCCATTGTCCTGTTGGAAGGTGAACCTTCACCTCAGTCTGAGGTCCTGTGCGCTCTGTAGTAGGTTTTCATCAAGGAACTCTCTGTACTTTGCTCCGTTCGTCTTTCCCTCGATCCTGACTAGTCTCCCAGTCCCTGCCGCTGAAAAATATCCCCACAGCATGATGCTGTCTCCACCATGCTTCACCGTAGGGATGGTGCAAGGTTTCCTCCAGATATGACGCTTGGCATTCAGGCCAGAGTTCAATCTTAGTTTCATCAGACCAGAGAATCTTGTTTCTCATGGTCTGAGTCCTTTAGGTGCCTTTTGGCAAACTCCAAGCGGGCTGTCGTGCCTTTTACTGAGGAGTGACTTCCGTCTGGCCACTCTACCATAAAGGCCTGATTGGTGGAGTGCTGCAGAGATAATTGTCCTTCTGGAAGGTTCTCCCATCTCCACAGAGGAACTCTGGAGCTCTGTCAGAGTCACCATCGGATTCTTGGTCACCTCCCTGACCAAGGCCCTTCTACCCCGATTGCTCAGTTTGGGTGGGTGGCCAGCTCTAGGAAAAGTCTTGGTGCTTCAAAACTTCTTCCATTTCAGAATGATCGAGGCCACTGTGTTCTTGCGGACCTTCAATGCTGCAGAAATGTTTTGGTACCTTTCCCCAGATCTGTGCCTCGACACAATCCTGTCTTGGAGCTCTACGGACAATTCCTTTGACCTCATGGCTTGGTTTTTGCTCTAACATGCACTGTCAACTGTGGGACCTTATATAGACAGGGTTGTGCCTTTTCAAATCATGTCCAGTCAATTGTTTTTACCACAGTTGGACTCCAATCAAGTTGTAGAAACATCTCAAGGATGATCAATGGAAACAGGATGCACCTGAGCTCAATTTCGAGTCTCATAGCAAAGGGTCAAAAATACTTATGTAAATAAGCTATTTCTGTTTTTTTAAATTTTCAATACATTTGCAAACATTTCTGAAAAACTGTTTCCGCTTTTTCATTATGGGCTATCGTGTGTAGATTGATGAGGCAAAACAAATATTTTTATCCATTTTAGAATAAGGCTGTAACATAACAAAATGTGGAAAAAGTCAAGCAGTCTGAATACTTTCCGAATACACTGTACGTACGTACGTACCGTCACTGTGGGGACAATGTCATTGATGCACTTATTGATGAAGCCGGTGACTGATAGTATACTCCTCAATGCCATCGTATGAATCCTAGAATATATTCCAGTCTGTGCTAGCAAAACAGTCCTGTAGTTTAGCATTTGCGCCATCTGACAAACCATTTTGTCAAACCAATACAACAAACCATTTCGATGGTATTGATATATATAACGCATGCACCACTCTCAAGTTGAGACTTGTTGACTGATGCCAAACGCGGCGGCTGTGAAGAAGGGAGCAGCTGCGGACCAGAAGACTACAGTCATAGCAGCACTGGTCCACACCTGCCCTGACTGTCGGGTGAGTAGTATTGGTTGGTACTGTATGTGCCTTTAGGTTCCTCTTTATGTGAAGGCTGTTGTACTGGCCTGTGTGGTACAGTCTTTTATATGTGTATTCATTTGTTACATCGTATTGCTTTGTTTATCATTTGTGTCAACTTTGAATTCAATCTAAACCACAGATTAACTTCCTCCATTTTGTACATGACATTAGACGCAGACCTGAAGACATTCAAGCAGCACTTAGAGAGCAAGCATCTCCAGTCTCCACTGGTCCCAGTACTGGTTGATGCGCAGGCCTAAGTGACCACACACACTTTAATGGACCTACAGGTGGCTTAAGATTCTTCCATCATTCACACATAGTTGACATAGTGTGAACCATCATGTTGTCAATCAAATTCTGTCCTCAATGCTTAAGTTGTATTGTGTATGTCTCAATTGGTGGAAATGCTGTGATCACTCATCGTCTTTAATGCTGTGATCACTCATCGTCTTTAATGCTGTGATCACTCATCGTCTTTAATGCTGTGATCACTCATCGTCTTTAATGCTGTGATCACTCATCGTCTTTAATGCTGTGATTCACAGACACAAGTTGACCACGATTTGAGTGTGACTAGACATGGGCTGGATATTTATGACAACAACCTAAAGGGGTGCAGAAGTACACATCACCCCATTTTATGTTTATTCCATGGCCATCCATCCCTCTAGCAATGTCCCATTGTCCCTCAACTTCGAACACTTTGGAACTCTTCATTTTATCTTTAGAAATCCACCCTGCCTTCCCCCATTTTGCCTACGCTGATTCCTTAACTTGTTCTTCTCCTGATGTGATAACATCTAGACTCGGTAACACGTTTAAAAGTGTTGTGGTGTACTGTTTCTGCGACCTTTTTTAAACCTGTGTAATGTTGTCCTGCTTATTCTGGGATTCAGGCTGAATGCAGTGGTAAATGTGCTGCTCACAATTGACAGCAGCAACACAGACCTGTTAAATTGACAAGAAGGATGTTGATATAACTGCGTTTAGGCATGACTTCCTTGTTTTGAGTTAAGTGTATTTCTCATTCTGCTGGAGTTGGCCTAGTATTACATATTAAACCTACCTTAGGGACAGTTTGACATTTACTGGGGTAAGAGGGCTGGTCCAAAATAGGGGAGGGTTGTCAAACGTAATATTTTTATATTTGGCACAGAGGGTGGTGTTTTTCCCCTGAAGGTTTTACTATATATCTTCCATGTAGCCACATTTCCTCATATGCTCCTCCCCTATCAAGATGATTTGGTGCTAACCTTATGCACTACTTTTTTCTGTGTGCTTACTATACCACAGGTCAATGCAGGGGCGGAAATCCCGGGGGGGGACGGGGGGGACACGACCCCCCCATCCTGGGAAAAATATGATTTGTCCCCCCCAATATATCACTGAAACATAACTATGTAATTTAAATAATATTAATAATACGCAATGAAAGCAATTGTGCTGATTATAGACACTTAATAACGCATTAAGTTTCAAAAGATTGCGACCCCCCGCCCTTTGCCTCACAATGGTTTGATCCACTGCCAGTTCCTTAGCTTGCTATGTAACTGCCGTGAGGTTCATCCAGTCAATCGCGCACACACACACTAGCTGAATATGCAGAGCTAGCGCGCAAATATGAACTATTAAGCTAGCTAGTACCTATTCCATTTATGTGGCGTCGTCAAAGATGGAATCAGCATGCAGATGATGTAAGTTAGTGCTTCAAAGTCCCTGTGATAAGGTTAGCGATAAACTGAAGTCCAAACTGAACAGAACTACACTCTCTTCTACCATTGTCTTAAATATATTTAATGGTCTCGTTGCAAAAGCTAAATTGTCGCAAGGGAACTTTTATTTATTTATTTTATTTCACCTTTATTTAACCCGAGTAGCAAAGATTATAGCAAACACCACTGAAACTGAATTGGTGCTCGCTAGCTTTGCAAATTCAGCTATTGTTGGAAGCCAGTCAATATGAAACAAACTATTAAAATTACAAAAGGTTGCAGCATATGTTGTGTAAATGGTGAACTCATACAGCTGTCAACTCTTGTCATTTTAATCCGTTTCACATTTGCTAGCTACCTTTTAGATCGAAGCCCATATAGAACGATTGAAGATGATAGAAGCCCATCTCCTACTGTAAATAACCTACACACTGTGTGTGTAGCCAGCCAGGTAGAAAAATGGCAGAAAAATAAAAGACGGACATCAGAGTATTTTTCAATACACCAAAACGCATAGTAAGAACCCTAGTAGCCTAATATCTCAAAGACTAGTTGATAAAATGTTCATAAGAAAGAAATGAAATTCTAATGGAAATGTTTCACAATGATGTCATTAGGCAGAGCAGGCAACAGATGGCACACAGACAGCAGAGTTGGGGACAGATATGCAGGGACAGACTGGCAGAGACGGAGTCTCAGGTAAGTTTGTTGAGTCTTTGTTTGGCAACATTATGAAAGGTTCTCAATTTTTTTGACTTGTAAAATAGGAACATAATTGGAAAATGCCATGGATAACCCCACTCTCAACTTAAACTGGTGACTGAACTAAGATTTGTTAAAGGCAATGGTATTGCTGTTGTGATTAGTTGCGTAGTTTTGGGTACCGGTTAGTTAGGAGTACGGCAAACACCTTATTTCTTTGGTTCCTCAATATACATTTACCATATTACAATGTAGGCTATGTGTTACAGCACTACTTTTGGTGTCCCCCTCAGGAATTGCTCTTGAGAAAATGTCATGTAATTGTCCCCTCCAAAGTGGATATCAGATTTTCGCCCCTGGGTCAATGTAGTCTACCAGTCAATTGTCTATCCTGCCCTCTATCCATAGTGACAATAGTGGTAGTTGGATCGTTTGTCCAATAGGTTAACTAACAATCTTACCACACATAAAATCATTCAAATCTGCACCAATTTTCAATATAAATCCACAAGATAGAGCTGATAGGCAGTTCAAAAAGCTCCCCTATTGATCTTGTTTAGGGACAATAAAATGATTCTACGTAGACTCGCCTATACCACCACATTCCAATGAACAATTGAGTACAATTCTTCTCCAGGCTCTAAACTGCATTAAAAATGTAATTTGAATAATGGCGCAAAAGCACTGTTATTTGAATGTTCCATTCATTCCGTTTGGATCAATTGTGGGTCTACTCTCTACAGTTTATAGAAAGACACAGTAGCAGGCCAGTCGTATTTTTACTTCTGATACGATGCGCTATCTGCAGGGCCTAAAATGAACATCCGCTACCCGCAAAATGCAGGTAGACTTGAGCATTCGCGAGTACGATTTTAGCTAATCACACAAAGAACCACGAATCCTATAATATCCCACCTCAGCGCAACACTGCCTGGCTTGGGAGCTGTGCGCACTGTGATTGAAGTGCCGAAGCAAGATTCATTTTTAGAAGCGCTGTGCACAGGCATAAAAGTTGATCTAATTTACTCAAAAGTAAACTAAAGTGAGACTTTCTCCTTGTGTTTCTTGGCTATTTAAATAGTTTTGTTCACAAGCTCACTTGCTAGAGACACATCGGCTACGAGTCAGATTCTCTATCTCACAGGCAGGTGTAATTATGGCAAAAATATATTTTTACCACCCATAGCCCTGTGTGGTATTGACTGTATCACAAAACCAGCCTGAAATGGTAAAGTCGATATCCACGTTTGTAAACACAGGGTTGCTACAGTTATTTATTTATAGTGGTAATAATCATTTTAGAGTTAATTTTATCCGGATGGTGTGCACATAAACTCAGCAAAAAAAAGAAATGTCCTCTCACTGTCAACTGCGTTTATTTTCAGCAAACTTAACATGTGTAAATATTTGTATGAACATAACAAGATTCAACAACTGAGACATAAACTGAACAAGTTCCACAGACATGTGACTAACAGAAATGGAATAATGTGTCCCTGAACAAAGGGGGGGTCAAAATCAAAAGTAACAGTCAGTATCTGCTGTGGCCACCAGCTGCATTAAGTACTGAAGTGCATCTCCTCCTCACGGACTGCACCAGATTTGCCAGTTCTTGCTATGAGATGTTACCCAACTCTTCCACCAAGGGACATGCAAGTTCTCTGACATTTCTGGGGGGAATGGCCCTAGCCCTCACCCTCCGATCCAACAGGTCCCAGACGTGCTCAACGAGATTGAAATCCGAGGTCTTCGCTGGCCATGGCAGAACACTGACATTCCTGTCTTGCAGGAAATCACGCACAGAACGAGCAGTATGGCTGGTGGCGTTGTCATGCTGGAGAGTCATGTCAGGATGAGCCTGCCGGACGGGTACCACATGAGGGAGGAGGATGTCTTCCCTGTAACTCACAGCGTTGAGATGGCCTGCAATGACAACAAGCTCAGTCCGATGATGCTGTGACACACCGCCTCAGACCATGGCGGATCCTCCACCTCCAAATCGATCCCGCTCCAGAGTACAGGCCTCGGTGTAACGCTCATTCCTTCGACGATAAACGCAAATCCGACCATCACCCCTGGTGAGACAAAACCGCGACTTGTCAGTGAAGAGCACTTTTTGACAGTCCTGTCTGGTCCAGCGACAGTGGTTTTGTACCCATAGGTGACGTTGTTGCCGGTGATGTCTGGTGAGGACCTGCCTTACAACAGGCCTACAAGCCTTCAGTCCAGCCTCTCTCAGCCTACTGAGGACAGTCTGAGCACTGATGGAGGTATTGTGCGTTCCTTTTGTAACTCAGGCAGTTGTTGTTGCCATCCTGTACCTGTCCCGCAGGTGTGATGTTCGGATGTACCGACCCTGTGCAGGTGTTGTTACACGTGGTCTGCCACTGCGAGGACGATCAGCTGTCCGTCCTGTCTCCCTGTAGCGCTGTCTTAGGCGTCTCACAGTATGGACATTGCAATTTACTGCCCTGGCCACATCTGCAGTCCTCATGTCTCCTTGCAGCATGCCTAAGGCACATTCACGCAGATGAGCAGGGACCCTGGGCATCTTTCTTTTGGTGTTTTTCAGAGTCAGTAGAAACAAGCATGGGAAACAGTGTTTAAATCCTTTACAATGAAGATCTGTGAAGTTATTTGGATTTTTATGAATTATCTTTGAAAGACAGAGTCCTGAAAAAGGGACGTTTCTTTTGTTGCTGAGTTTATTTCTTTACAGTACAATGGGAGGGTCATGTGAAAATCTTTTTTATGTTGGGGAGGTTGGTGTTTTTTACGCATGACCCCCCTTCCACCCCCCACACACATTTCTAACTGTCCTTTACGCTTCCAGTTGTTTCTCCATTTGTAACTCACCCACCAAAAATCACAATATGCTGTTTTACATTTTGTGTTACTTGTGCTGATCTAATTCCTAAAATGGAAAAGCAGAAGAATCTGTGTGCTCTCAAATATCAATAATAGTTCATAAGGTGCTCTTTGATGTACCAGCTTTGTGGCATTGATTAATAAATTGTTTTATCTTTCCTTCAACTCAGATGTTTATATGTTATGTATAAAAGGCATATGTATGCATTGTTTACTATTTTAATCTCTTTAAAACAATGTAATTGCTGGAGTTCAGGTGTTTGACGTGATTGATGGGTGACTAGGTGCATTCTTGTCAAATAAATATGCTTATTCATTCATGATTATAGAGACATTCTGCAATGAGTTAATCTGGCTTTGATTAAATATAGACCTCCACAGGCTGAACGAGAAAAGGATCTGGTAAAATAAAGGTAGCCTAGTATTCATGGCACATTGTAAATATCTGACTGCTACTAGGATAGTATTCTGTACAAGATACAAGAACAAATGCATAAATAAGCATTTGGTATTAAATGAAATATTGAAAATGTTAAAAATATATTTCGTTTAAGGATCAAGGTAGCTATAGTTAGTTAGCTGACAGCAAAGGTGTCAGATAGAGATTATGTGTAGGAGCTTGCAGGGATTTGTAGTCTTGCATGATATCTACAGTTGAAGTCGGAAGTTTACATACACCTTAGCCAAATACATTTAAACTCAGTTTTTCACAATTCCTAACATTTAATCCTAGTAACAATTGTCTTAGGTCAGTTAGGATCAACACTTTATTTGAAGAATGTGAAATGTCATAATAATAGTAGAGAGAATGACATATTTCTGCTTTTATTTATTTCATCACATTCTCAGTGGGTCAAAAGTTTACATACACTCAATTAGTATTTGGCAGCATTGCCTTTAAATTGTTTAACTTGGGTCAAACGTTTCGGGTAGCCTTCCACAAGCTTCCCACAATAAGTTGGGTGAATTGTGGCCCATTCCTCCTGACAGAGCTGGTGTAACTGAGTCAGGTTTGTAGGCCTCCTTGCACGCACACGCTTTTTCAGTTCTGCCCACAAATGTTCTATGGGATTGAGGTCAGGGCTTTGTGATGGCCACTCCAATACCTTGACTTTGTTGTCCTTAAGCCATTTCGCCACAACTTTGGAAGTTAGCTTGGGGTCATTGTCCATTTGGAAGACCCATTTGCGACCAAGCTTTTAACTTCCTGACTGATGTCTTGAGATGTTGCTTCAATATATCCACATAATTTTCCTTCCTCATGACGCCTCTATTTTGGGAAGAGCACCAGTCCCTCCTGCAGCAAAGCACCCCCACAACATGATGCTGCCACCCTGTGCTTCACGGTTGGGATGGTGTTCTTCGGCTTGCAAGCATCTCCCTTTTTCCACCAAACAAAATGATGGTCATTATGGCCAAACAGTTCTATTTTTGTTTCATCAGACCAGAGGACATTTCTCCGAAAGTACGATCTTTGTCCCCATGTGCAGTTGCAAACCGTAGTCTAGCATTTTTATGATGGTTTTGGAACAGTGGCTTCTTCCTTGCTGAGCGGCCTCTCAGGTTATGTCGATATAGGACTCATTTTACTGTGGATATAAATACTTTTGTACCTGTTTCCTCCAGCTTCTATAGCCATGACATAATTTTCGGGAATTTTCCAAGCTGTTTAAAGACACAGTCAACTTAGTGTATGTAAACTTCTGACTCACTGGAATTACAGTGAATTATAAGTGAAATAATCTGTCTGTAAACAATTGTTGGAAAAATTACTTGTGTCATGCACAAAGTAGATGTCCTAACCGACTTGCCAAAACTCATAGTTTGTTAACAAGACATTTGTGGAGTGGTTGAAAAACGAGTTTTAATGACTCCAACCTAAGTGTATGTAAACTTCTGACTTCAACTGTACTTTGATGCTAATTAGCTTTTTCGAATCTAAGAGTAAATAGAGCCAAATATGTTGATAAAAGTTACCTTGTCTGTGATTGATTTAACATGGTCGTCAAAATGTCACGCCAGGGAAAACCTACATGAAACAGGCCTCGTTTGAAGTGCTTCTAAAATCCTCTATCGGAAAAATGAATGGTGAAAAAAACCCAAACGGGAACATTTTCTGTGGGATTCTATTACAGATGACTGTGAAAACAGACTATAGAGGGACAATCCAGGAGGAATAACATTGTTGTGGATGACATACCAGAGTCTCCACATGAGACCTGGACGGAGTCTGAGGAGAAAGTGAGAAAAGATTTCACCAAAAAGCTACAGATGGACCATAGGAAGATTGAGGTGGAGCGCGCCCACAGGTCTGGAAAACCTGGAACCAGCCCAGGTGACAGACCCAGGCTGATAGTGGTCAAGTTCCTAAGGTTCAAGGACAAGATGGCTGTTCTGGAGAGAGCCAAGAACTTGAGGAACCAACATCTAACTCAACAAGGACTTCTCTGAAGCTGTGCACCAGAGGTGGAAAGAACTTATCCCAGCTATGAAAGCTGCCAGAGAGCGTGGGGACATTGCTTAGGCCTACATCCGCTACGACAAGCTCATTGTCCACCCTTCCTCGCAAAAGCCTGGGAGGAGTGAGAGTCAAGCTTTTGGGTCAGTAGCTTCAAGCCATCACACACACACACACACACACACACACACACACACACACACACACACACACACACACACACACACACACACACACACACACACACACGTGCCTGATTGACTGACTATTAGTCAAACAATGTTTAAATTGTTATTTTACTTATTTTCTTTTCACCGATAAGCTACCCAGGAAAGGTCTGAGAATATCCCATATTAATATAAGTAGCCTTTGAAATAAGGTTCATGAAATCAATAACTTGCTAACATCATAACATTCATATACTGGCCATCTCTGAAACTCACTGATAATTCCTGTGACGATACAGCAGTAGCAATACAGGGATATGACATCTACAGAAAAGGCAGGAATGCCTGTATATGTTCAGAGCATTATTCCTGTAAAGTTTAGAGGATCTCATGTCAAATGTTTTTGAAGTGTTGTGGTTGCAAGTTCACCTGCCTTGTCTAAAGCCTCTTCTTTAGGGGTGCCATTATAGGCCACCAAGTGCTAACAGTATCAAAATCAAATCAAATGTATTGGTCACATACATCTGTTTATTGTGGGTGTAGCGAAATGCTTGTGCTTCTAGCTCCGACAGTGCAGTAATATCTAACAAGTGATATTTAACAGTTTCACAACATATACTCAAAATACACGTACATCTAAGTAAGGAATGGATTAAGTATACATATATGTCAGAGCAGCATTGGACTAAGATACAGTGGCATAGAATAGAATACAGTTAATACATGAGATGGGTGATGCAATATTTACACACAATCAAAGTGACTAAGATACTGTAGAATAGTGTAGTTTATACATGAGATGCATAATGCATGATACAGAAACATTAAAGAGGCTAATGTTTCATTTCCTTAAAGTGGCCAGTGATTCCTAATCTATGTCTATAGGCAGCAGCCTCTGAAGTGCTGGAGATGGCTGTTTCACAGTCAGTGGTGTAGTATAGAATACAATACAGTACATACATATGAGATGGGTGATGCAATACGTAAACAATTTAAAAGTGACGAAGATACCGTAGAATAGTGTGGAGTGCAGTTTATACATATGAGATGAGTAATGCTAGATACTGAAACATTATTAAAGTGGCTAGTGATCCATTTCTAAAAGTTTTAATCTATGTCTATAGGCAGCTGCCTCTAATGTGCTAGTGATGGCTGTTTGACAGTCTGATGGCCTTAAGATAGAAGCTGTTTTTCAGTCTCTCGGTCCCTGCTTTGTTGCACCTGTACTGACCTCGCCTTCTGGATGATAGTGGGGTAAACAGGCAGTGGCTCAGGTGGTTGATGTCCTTGATGATCTTTTTGGCCTTCCTATGGCATCGGGTGCTGTATGTATGTGTTCAGGAGGGAAGATCGCACCACCCTCTGGAGAGCTTTGGGCGGTGCAGTTGCCGTACCAGGCGATGAAACAGCCCGACAGGATGCTCTCAATTGTGCATCTGTAAAAGTTTGTGAGGGTTTTAGGTGTTAAACCAAATTTCTTTAGCCTCCTGAGGTTGGATAATTTGTATTTGGATAATATGTGTGCAATGCTTGATAGTGTACGTAATGTTAACAGAGGTCTATTTTCTGGGTGACCTGAACATTGACTGGTTAGCAACTAGCTGTCCTCTCAAGAGGTAGCTTCTAACTGTGACTAATGCCTGTAATATGACCCAGGATATCACTCAACCAACTAGAGTGCATACCAATAGTGTTGGATCTGTGACATCCGCTTGTATTGATCATATCTTCACTAATGCTGCAGAGCTTTGCTCCAAAGCAATATCAGTTTCCATTGGCTGTAGTGACCATAATATTGTGGCAGTAACAAGAAAGCCAAAGTGCCAAAGGTTGGGCCTAAAGTAATTTATAAGAGATCACACAAAATGTTCTCTCAGGTCTCTTTTGTTGAACATGTTGGTCTGATGTGTATGAGGAAGTGAATCCAAATGCAGCACTAGAATGATTTGTAAAATGATTCATGCCAATTAAGTGTGAGAACCAGTTGGAGAGTTATTTATCCAACAGAACCCAGAGTGTTCTCCAATGGAATCTTCTCTAACATCAGATATGTACTGTGCGTTGTCCCTCAGGGCAATTGTCCTGGACCTACTCCTCTATATTTTTACAAATGATTTGCACCTGATCTTACACAAAGCTAAAATTACAATGTATGCAGTTGATTCCACACTCTCCATGTCAGCACCCAAACCCAGTGAGATCCCTTACATTCTAAACAAGGAGTTAGTTATCAGGATGGGTGATTAATAAACTGGTCTTAAATACATCTAAAACTAATAGCATTGTATTTGGTTCAAAACATTCTCCAAAGACCTAAACGCCAACTGGAGTTGTACATGAAGGGTGTGAACATTGAGCAAGTTGAGGAAGCTAAACTCCTAGGTATAACAGTGGATAGTTAATTATCATGGGCAAGCCATTGAAAAAGAGTTGTGAAGATGGGGAGGGGTATGTGTCATAGACTCACTGAGGTAGTGGTATGGTTTTAACATGTAACACAATGACACCTGAAGAGTTGAATTCAACCTTTATTGTGTTTGCTTAAATTAATGATCTCCTTTGTAAAATCTGAAAACAAACAAAAAGAACCTGAACAGGAGTGATAAAGCCCGCCTTAATTTAAATTGATACACAACAAAAAAATTAAACAATTGGTAACTTTAACGTGTTTGCAAAACACCGCTCCAGCTCAGCTTGGTATGGTAGGTTTTGGCAGCTTAATATAATTGCCTTCAGTTGTTTGCTTCTTTAAAAAAAATATTACTGCAATTCAGACAAAAAAAATTATATTTCTGCTAAAACCACAACTTAAGAGAAATATGCATTAGTGCCTATGTTCTTGAACTTTCCACACACACACACTTGCATCAAGTACATACACACGGAACACCTGATGTAAAAAATGTCCGCCTCCCAAGTGTTTGCAGACACACACACTGTCTCTCACAATCACTCGCTTGTTAATCATGAATCCACTTGTTAATCATGAATCTCTCTTGGACAAAAACACATTCACCACGGCAACGACAGACACAGGGCGCGTTCCTATGCTTAGACGTTGCTGAAGCCAGACAGATCTTACTTAAAATACCTATCCAGGCGTTGTATCAGCTAACCACATCATAGGTTACAGCAATTTGTCAGTCGATGATGTGGCACGCACCCGTTGGTTGTTGCATCGCCTCTCCTTAGCTGTGGACCGCGCCCACAGCCTCACAATATCATCATCAACATCCCGTCACGCCTAGCACATTCACACAGGCAGGCAGGAGGGAACATTGTACAGCTAGTAATAAGTGATCAGTCATCATCATCATCTGCATGACATAATAACCAACTTGATTGAGTAAGAAAAAATATATAACGAGGTCAGCATTTTGAAGGAAAAACAAAAAGAAAAAAGACATCTCGGATTTTTCCACTGTTCCACAATTTGTTTTACAAACAGGGAAAAACAATTACATACATTTTTGCTTGTTAAACATCAGAGCAGTGTGTAACTGGTGAGAAATAGAGAGAAGGTGGTTCCGAATGTCAGAACGGGTTGGGTCAGGTAGGTACTGTAAGCCCAACTGGCCCGGCGCTGTAACGTCCTGTAGGTTTGTGTAGTAGAGAGTTGTTTTAGTAAGTTGTTACACATCACATAGGAAGACCTCCATGTGTTGTCACGTTGTTAGTTCCTCTACAGGGCATGCCTGAGTGATAGGGGCTCAGTATGCTCAGTGTGAGTTCTGGTTTTTATTACATGGGTGTAGAAAGAGGAGTCATCCAGATGAGTGTCAGTCCAACAGATTCCACCTCTGTCTGTTCAAGTCTTGCTGTTGAAGTCTTCATTTAAAGGTAAAAGGTGTGCGAATGTATGTGTGTTTGTGTGTGAGATTTTGTGTGCGGGTAGTGTTGGCATGTCACCGTCTATTCGTGACATAATGTGTGTGACAGTTAACTTCAGTGGACCTGCATGTTTGTCACCAGTGTAGTATGAACTCATTTCATCGGTGTGATAACGTATATACACACACTTAGTGGCCAGTTTATAAGTTACACCAGCTCGTTCCCGAAAAGGGCTCGCTCCTACAGACAGTGAGTCACGTGGCTGGCTATATATAGCAGGCAGACGGGCATCAAGGCATTCCAGTTACTGTTCGATGGAACGCTAGAATGGGCAAAACAAGTGACCGTAGCGACTTTGAGCGTGGTATGATTGTCGGTGCTAGGCGTACCGGTTCCAGTCTCTCAGAAACGGCCGGCCTCCTGGGCTTTTCACGCACAACACTGTCTAGGGTTTACTGACAATGGAGCGACAAACAAAAAAGATCCAGTCAGCAGCAGTCCTGTGGGTTGAAACAGCTCATTGATGAGAGGTCGAAGGAGAACGGCAAGAAAAGTGCAAGCTAACAGGCGGACCACAAACAGGAAAATAACGGCGCAGTACAACAGTGGTGTGCAGAAGGGCATCTTGGAACACACAACACGTCGGTCCTTGTCATGGATGGACTATTGTAGCAGACGACCACACCGGGTTCCACTCCTATCAGCTAAAAACAAGAAGCGGATCCAGTGGGCACGTGATCACCAACACTGGACAATTAAGGAGTGGAAAAACATAATCTGGTCCGGTTCCTGTTGAGTCATGCTGATGCCAGTCAGGATTTGACGTAAGCAGCATGAGTCCATGGCCCCATCCTGCCTGGTGTCAACAGTACAGGCTGGTGGTGTAATGGTGGGGGAATGTTTTCCTGGCACACATTAGGTCCCTAGATACCAATTGAGCAACGTTTCCATGCCCCGAAGAATTCTGGAGGCTCTGGAGGTTTGACCCGGTACTAGACGGGTGTATCTAATATACTGGCCACCGGGTGTGTGGGGGAGAATGTGTGTAAGTGCATGTTTTTTCGTAATGTATGTGTTCATGTATTAGGTGCGGTCATTCAGATAGAATCAGCCCCTCCTCCTAGCAGGTCTCCAGGCAGCAGAGCAGCAGGACTCCCCATCTGGTGTCGATCCTCCATGGCAGGGGACCCCCACATACTACTGCTGGGGTACCCTCCACCCCCCATCCCTCCCCACAAACCCTGTCTGCCGGGCTCTACACCCCCAGCCACCCCTCCTCCCCCAGAACCGTTGCTGCTCCACTGGGCAAACATACTCAGGCCGGGCCCCTGGGTGGGGGTAGGATCCAGGGAGCCTCCTGTACCGTCTAAACTCTGCCAGCCAGAGCTGCCTCCTCCCCCTCCGTTACCTCCTCCTCCAGGGGCAGATCCCTCTCCTTCTCTGGTTCTGTCTCGTTCCCTCTCCCCGCTGCTGTTGGCCCCCATGGCGCCTGTCCCTGTGGGGCCCCCCTGGCCTCCACTGGACCCTGGGGCCCCAGCTGCTCCGCTGGACCCTGCCCCTCCCGCCTGGGAATGTGCAAAATAGCGAGCGACCTCCTCTTCGCTCACAAACTTGGCCAGGATGGTGGTATTGCCCAGGACACACCTGGAGAGAGAGAGGAGATAGTAAGGAGTGATTGAATGTTTGTTTGTGTTCACCGGCTATTATTTATTAGTGTTCACATTCTATTATAGTAGTCGCCATTAAGTCTACGCAGGTTTTCCCCAGCCCATTCCTACAAAATGAGTGTGTTCCAAGCCCACCAGACAGCCAGCATGGAATGTCCTTGATTTTCAGTCTATGGTATGTCCATCTATGGAGCTGGAGCTTGTTCATCAACAGCAGTGGCTCCAAACTGTGGGCATGCATTAGTCATTGCATAGCTTACATGTCTAGATCAACTAGCCCATGTCAGCGAACGGTTGATGTTTTAGGCCGTAGATATTTGAGTGACAACAAAACTACAAGTATCAAATGAACACACATTAGACATGACAAAATGTATACAACTGCAGGAAATAAGCTTTAGACCAGGAACATTCCCGCCACCAAAACAGGGGTGTGAATAGCTTGTCATGAACAGTGCTTGTGCCCATAGAAATAGATGTGGTGCGCACGCGGGGGGGTAGGGGGGTGTTTCCCCCAATGCTGAAAAAGTTTGAGAACCCAGATCTCCAAAACTACACCACTGAGGCTGATTGACAAGCTGAGAGGAGGGGCTTACATGTGTAGTGCGCTCTGGGCCTTTGCTGCTTCCTGTGGGGTGCTGTAGCGAATCAGAGCGCTGCCCTGGGTCAGGCCGAGGTGAAAGGTCAGCAGGGGGCCATGCTGCATACAGATGGTACGGAGGGTGGAGCCGTCAATCTGCAGGAGGGAACAACAGAGGGACATGGGTTAGGGATGACTTGTGTGGTAGAGGGGGATATGTGAAGGAGAAGTGATGGTTTGTGTGCACATGCATGTGGTTGTCTCTGTTTTCCTGAGGGATGATGTGTGTGTGTGTGTGTGTGTGTGTGTGTGTGTGTGTGGTGTGTGTGTGTGTGTGTGTGGGTAGTCTTGATGAGGGATGGTGTATATTTGTGTAGTCTTGATGAGGGATGGTGTGTGTGTGTGTGTAGTCTTGATGAGGGATGAGGTGTGTGTGTGTGTAGTCTTGATGAGGGATGAGGTGTGTGTGTGTGTAGTCTTGATGAGGGATGATGTGTGTGTGTGTGTGTGTAGTCTTGATGAGGGATGGTGTGTGTGTGTGTGTGTGTAGTCTTGATGAGGGATGGTGTGTGTGTGTGTGTGTAGTCTTGATGAGGGATGATGTGTGTGTGTGTGTGTGTGTGTGTGTGTGTGTGTGTAGTCTTGATGAGGGATGAGGTGTGTGTGTGTGTAGTCTTGATGAGGGATGATGTGTGTGTGTGTGTGTGTGTGTGTAGTCATGATGAGGGATGATGTGTGTGTGTGTGTAGTCATGATGAGGGATGATGTGTGTGTGTGTGTAGTCTTGATAAGGGATGATGTGTGTGTGTGTGTGTGTAGTCTTGATAAGGGATGATGTGTGTGTGTGTGTGTGTAGTCTTGATGAGGGATGATGTGTGTGTGTGTGTAGTCATGATGAGGGATGATGTGTGTGTGTGTGTAGTCTTGATGAGGGATGATGTGTGTGTGTGTGTAGTCTTGATGAGGGATGTGTGTGTGTGTGTGTGTAGTCATGATGAGGGATGATGTGTGTGTGTGTGTGTAGTCTTGATGAGGGATGGTGTGTGTGTGTGTGTGTGTGTGTGTGTGTGTGTGTAGTCATGATGAGGGATGATGTGTGTGTGTGTGTAGTCTTGATAAGGGATGATGTGTGTGTGTGTGTAGGTAGTCTTGATTTTACATTACATTTACATTTAAGTCATTTAGCAGACGCTCTTAACCAGAGCGACTTACAAATTGGTGCATTCACCTTATAATATCCAGTGGAACAACCACTTTACAATAGTGCATCTAAATCTTTTAAGGGGGGGGTTAGAAGGATTACTTTATCCTATCCCAGGTATTCCTTAAAGAGGTGGGGTTTCAGGTGTCTACGGAAGGTGGTGATTGACTCTGCTGTCCTGGCGTCGTGAGGGAGCTTGTTCCACCATTGGGGTGCCAGTGGTGAGGGATGATGTGTGTGTGTGTGTGTGTGTGTGTAGTCTTGATGAGGGATGATGTGTGTGTGTGTGTGTGTGTGTAGTCTTGATAAGGGATGATGTGTGTGTGTGTAGGTAGTCTTGATGAGGGATGATGTGTGTGTGTGTAGGTAGTCTTGATGAGGGCTGATGTGTGTGTGTAGGTAGTCTTGATGAGGGCTGATGTATGTGTGTGTGTGGGTAGTCTTGATGAGGGCTGATGTGTGTGTGTGGGTAGTCTTGATGAGGGCTGATGTATGTGTGTGGGTAGTCTTGATGAGGGCTGATGTATGTGTGTGTGTGGGTAGTCTTGATGAAGGCTGATGTATGTGTGTGTGTGGGTAGTCTTGATGAGGGCTGATGTATGTGTGTGTGTGTGGGTAGTCTTGATGAGGGCTGATGTATGTGTGTGTAGGTAGTCTTGATGAGGGATGATGTGTGTGTGTGTAGGTAGTCTTGATGAGGGCTGATGTGTGTGTGTGTGTGTGTGTGTGTGGGTAGTCTTGATGAGGGCTGATGTATGTGTGTGTGTGTGTGTGTGGGTAGTCTTGATGAGGGCTGATGTGTGTGTGTGGGTAGTCTTGATGAGGGCTGATGTGTGTGTGTAGGTAGTCTTGATGAGGGCTGATGTATGTGTGTGTGTGGGTAGTCTTGATGAGGGCTGATGTATGTGTGTGTGTGGGTAGTCTTGATGAGGGCTGATGTATGTGTGTGGGTAGTCTTGATGAGGGCTGATGTGTGTGTGTGGGTAGTCTTGATGAGGGCTGATGTATGTGTGTGTGTGGGTAGTCTTGATGAGGGCTGATGTATGTGTGTGTGTGGGTAGTCTTGATGAGGGCTGATGTATGTGTGTGTGTGGGTAGTCTTGATGAGGGCTGATGTATGTGTGTGTGTGGGTAGTCTTGATGAGGGCTGATGTATGTGTGTGTGTGGGTAGTCTTGATGAGGGCTGATGTATGTGTGTGTGTGGGTAGTCTTGATGAGGGCTGATGTATGTGTGTGGGTAGTCTTGATGAGGGCTGATGTATGTGTGTGGGTAGTCTTGATGAGGGCTGATGTATGTGTGTGTGTGGGTAGTCTTGATGAAGGCTGATGTATGTGTGTGTGTGGGTAGTCTTGATGAGGGCTGATGTATGTGTGTGTGGGGGTAGTCTTGATGAGGGCTGATGTATGTGTGTGTGGGTAGTCTTGATGAGGGCTGATGTATGTGTGTGTGTGGGTAGTCTTGATGAGGGCTGATGTGTGTGTGTGTGGGTAGTCTTGATGAGGGCTGATGTATGTGTGTGGGTAGTCTTGATGAGGGCTGATGTATGTGTGTGGGTAGTCTTGATGAGGGCTGATGTGTGTGTGGGTGTGGGTAGTCTTGATGAGGGCTGATGTATGTGTGTGTAGGTAGTCTTGCTGAGGGATGATGTATGTGTGTGTGTGGGTAGTCTTGATGAGGGCTGATGTATTTGTGTGTGTGGGTAGTCTTGCTGAGGGATGATGTGTGTGTGTACCTGTGGAGTGAGGTTGCAGAGCACCAGCCAGCAGCTTCCTCTGGAGGTCCCCCCATCACTCCAAGCAGAGCCTGCTAGAACCAAAGCACATAGGGATCAGGTCCAGATACTAGAAAACCACTACCTCTGTACTTGCGGCAGGCAGCTCTGGAGCAATGAATGATAAATAAGCCCTACTGTACTTAAAGCTTGCAGCACCCAGAATAAAATATGTAATTTATCTGGGTCCACGTCCCAAATGGCACCATATTCCCTTTATAGTGCACTAGTATTGACCAGTGCCCATAGGGAATAGGGTGCCATTTGGGGTGGCGCATCAGATCAAGGCAAAGGACATCCTGGGTACATTTCGTCTGCTGAATGCTTTCCCAGGCAGCAGGGCAGCACAGAACAGTGCAGGGTGGAAAGACTCAGAAACACAGGCCCCTCCATTCTCCACAACATTGTGTTATGACATTACCTGGGCCATATCTGGTTTCCTGGATCCCACTCGAGCTGCCCCAGCCACGGGCCTGCCACGGGCCACGGGACGGCGAGGCCTGCTTCTGATTGGTGAGTCCCGGGGGTGGGCGTGGAAGCTGCTGGGACTGTTGGTTGCGATTGGTCTTCCACATCTTGTTGTGTCCAATGGGCTCAGGGGGCCAGCTGGTCTTATACTCTGTGTAATTTGCTGTGAGAAACAGGAAATGAACAAGAGTCAGAACTGCGTCTGTTATAACCGCACACGTGGAGGATGGAACACACAGAAAAACTAAACCAAGACAGAGTTGAAACTTGATTTACTGAATGATACAACAGCTGAAACAGTATATGAGTGAAAAAAGCAGAGAAACACCATTTCAAATGCCAGGAGAATATTAAGTGAATGTGTAACACTTTCGGTGAAAGGCACATTAGGACATTCAGAAACCATACATAACACATTTACAGTGATACTGAGTGTTTTCCAGACTGCTACCTGAGTTGTGTGCGTTGTTGAGGGGGCTGTCTGAGGCACTGTAGGGCCAGGCACCAGGTGAAGGCAGCAAGGTGTTCAGGGAGGGGTTGGGTTCTGGAACAAACACCACAAGCTTAGCTAGCATCAACACACCATCAAGAAATATGTATTATTAACACAACCTGATGTTTAACTGACTGATGCATGTATTGATGGGTATGATTTCAGTGTTATGTGCAAGTTTCTTTGACTTTATGTGAGAACATGGAGGGCTGACAATATACTTATGTAATGTGTTACTGTTAAGTAATGTCAGGTCAGACGGTCTCAGCAACTAGTGCTCGGAAAGTGGACTTAGTCATAGATACAGTAGTCATAGATACAGTAGTCATAGATACAGTAGTCATAGATACAGTAGTCACTCTGCTTGAATCTAGGTAGGTACCTGTGTTGTCTCTTAGCAACTGGTGCTCTGTGTCGTTGAGGCTGGACGGCCCAGGGATTCCCATCATGCTCCCTGGGGTCATGTAGGGATCAGACTCGGGGTCGATGCTCTGGATCCCTTTCCAGGGCACGCCGGGCTGGAACTCTGACATCACAGACAAACATACAGGAATTCTGGATTAGAATTTCAGAACAAATAGAAGCCCCCTCATCAACTTAACCCTGGTCACAGAGTTGCAGGCTTCTGTTCCAGCCCAACACTAACTGATTCAGGGGATTTGACATTACCCTGAAGAACACACACATCATCCCTCAGGTGTGTTAGTGGTGGGATAGAACAAATCCCTGCCCATTCAGTTGGTATTTAGAAGGGCCACTCACCAGGAGGCCAGCTGGACGTGCCCTGGGGCTTGGAGCCCATCTTGTTCCCAGGAGTACGGTGCCAGTTGTCCCCCTGTGTGGGCATACCAAGCCCCTCCCCTCCCATCATGTCATACTGGGAGTATGGTGAGGCCCCCCTCCTCATAGGGGTGGACATAGGACCTGAAAGGGAGAGGGGGATGGAAAGACAGAGTGAGATGAAGAGAAGAAAAATAAAGTCAGATGAAAAAGCAGCTGATTGGTCGACAATGTTGACATGTCATATTGTAATTAATTCAGTACACTCACTACAGAATAAGGGCTTTCGCTCTCACCGTTTTTGTGGAGGCTCTCAGGAAGGGAGGGGGCAGAAGAGTGACCCTCCATCATCCATTTGAAGCGGGATTGCTGCCCCCCCACATCCTTCATCCCCCCTGGGCCCCCCACCACCGAGCCCCCCATGTCCAGACCAGACATGTTCACTCCTCCACCGTACCCTGAGGGGGGGGAGCAGAAAGGTGTCAGAACTGATGACAGGTGGCCTGTACAATGACTCACTTACATGCAAAGCATCAGTCAGTATGCAATGGAAATCCTCAAGACGGTCTACATTGTTAGTTGTTTGTATTGAAAATAATATATTCTAGTTAGGTGTTAACATTTTAGGAATGTTCTCTCGGGTAAAAATGGAAATCTCAAGTATGTGACACAAGAGAAGATTATCTATCCTTTATCGCCATTCATGTCTATGTGTACACCACTCACCAGAGTAGCCCTGTGTTTTCTGGTGCAGGTCCACAGAGCCCCCCATGCCTGGATGGGGCAGGGAGTCTGCCATAGGCAGTTTTGGGCCTCCCCCTCCCAGGTGAGAGGGGGACAGTTTGGAGCCCACTCCCACCCCGCCGACACCCTGCTGCTGCTGTTGCCTCTGCTGCTGGAGAATAGCCACGATCCTGGCCAGCTGAGGAGGAGAGAGATGACGGATTAGTGGGATTGAAAACCCTGTAAGCAAACATGGCAACATGCGCGCATCACCACAGTCTGACTATCCATGCGATGCTGTGACAGTAATTCCTCAAGTACAGAGGTTTACCTGAGTCATAGCATGAAATAAGTGGGGTTGTGTTGTTTCCCATGCAGTAGTATTAGAAGCTGCTGTACCAGTAGGAGTACCTGTTGTGGGTCGGCCTGCTGCCGGACATTCTGGTATATAGTAGAAGTAGTAGCAGTGCTTGACTTGGACTGAAATAGGAGCCTGTACTCATTTTGGGTGCAGTAGCAGTAACAGTAGTAGTGGTAACATTATTATTTATACAAAAAAAAGAAAATAAAAAACTTTATTTAACTACGCAAGTCAGTTAAGAACACAATCTTATTTACAATGATGGTGGGTCGTTCAGGTGCAGAATGACAAATTCTTACCTTGCCAGCTCGGGGATTAGATTCAGCAACCTTCCGGTTACTGTCCCAATGCTCTAACCACTAGGCTACCTGACGCCCCAACAGTAACAGTAGTGGTGGTGGTAGTAACAATAGTGTTTTTTTTTGTTTATAGATAGATTATTTCATTTATAATTCACTGTATCACAATTCCAGTGGGTCAGAAGTTTACATAAACTGAGTTGACTATGCCTTTAAACAGCTTGGAAAATTCCAGAAAATTATGTCATGGCTTCAGAAGGCTAATTGACATGTGGCTGTATTTCAAGGCCTACCTTCAAACTCAGTACCTCTTTGCTTGACATCATGGGAAAAATCAAGAGAAATCAGCCAAGACATCACAAAAACAATCGTAGACCTCCACAAGTCTGGTTCATCCTTGGAAGCAATTTCCAAACACCTGAAGGTACCACGTTCATCTGTACAAACAATAGTATGCAAGTATAAACACCATGGGACCACGCAGCCATCATACCGCTCAGGAAGGAGACGCGTTCTGTCTCCTAGAGATGAATGTACTTTTGTGCGAAAAGTGCAAATCAATCCCAGAACAACAGCAAAGGACCTTGTGAAGATGCTGGAGGAAACAGGTACAAAAGTATCTATATCCATGGTAAAACGAGTCCTACATCGACATAACCTGAAAGGCCGCTCAGCAAGGAAGAAGCCACTGCTCCAAAGCCCCCATAAAAAAGCCAGACTATGGTTTGCAACTGCACATGGGGACAAAGATCGTACTTTTTGGAGAAATGTCCTCTGGTCTGATGAAACAATAATAGAACTGTTTGGCCATAATGACCATCGTTATGTTTGGAGGAAAAAGGGGGATGCTTGCAAGCCGAAGAATACCATCCCAACCGCGAAGCACGGGGGTGGCAGCATCATGTTGTGGAGGTGCTTTGCTGCAGGAGGGCCTGGTGCACTTCCCAAAATAGATGGCATCGTGCGTGAGGAAAATTATGTGGATATATTGAAGCAACATCTCAAGACATCAGTCAGAAAGTTAAAGCAAATGGGTCTTCCAAATGGACAATGACCCCAAGCATACTTCCAAAGTTGTCGCAAAATGGCTTAAGGACAACAAAGTCAAGGTATTGGAGTGGCCATCACAAAGCCCAGACCTCAATCCCATAGAACATTTGTGGGCAGAACTGAAAAAGCCTGTGCGAGCAAGGAGGCCAGACTCAGTTACACCAGCTCTGTCAGGAGGAATAAGCCAAAATTCACCCAACTTATTGTGGGAAGCTTGTGGAAGGCTACTCAAAATGTTTGACCCAAGTTAAACAATTTAAAGGCAATGCTACCAAATACTAATTGAGTGTATGTAAACCTCTGACCAACTGGGAATGTGATGAAAGAAATAAATGATTAAATAAATCCTTCACTACTATTATTCTGGCATTTTACATTCTTAAAATAAAGTGGTGATCCTAACTGACCTAAGATAGGGAATTTTTATTAGGATTAAATGTCAGGAATTGTGAAAAACTGAGTTTAAATGTATTTGGCTAAGGTGTATGTAAACTTCCGACTGTATATATTTTTGTAGTCGGGACCCGCAGTCCGTATTGACCCCGCTCTGGGGGGGGTCAATAGAGAAAATTATTTTATGTAGAGGTGCTGACTAACGGTGAATAAACTATAAGCTATAAAAAATAAAGAGTCGCACACTCTATATATAAACTCCCAGTAATTTATTGGGTAAGTCACCACTGTTTCAGCATCACTGTGACTTCTTCAGGGTAATGTCAAGAATGCTTGAACCAGGTTATGTAGAGAAACAGCTCAACAGTGAGGGGTGTGTCATAATTATTAAGTGAATTAGAATGAATTGAGTAAAACTTTAAAAAAAACAATAGTTTATAGCATATTGAATATATTAGGCTATTGTTATATGGAAAATTAAATATTGTGCATAATATTAGCATAAACATGCATTGTTTAATTAAATTTCACCTATATTTAATTGTTTCCTATTTAATAAAAAAGTGTTACATGTAATGCATAATAAGCATCAACAGGGGAAACATATTGGGTGTACGTTGATGAGCTGTAGAAAGAATACATCCATTTATACGACTCGCTCATAAAAGAGAGTTGTTCATTTGGGGCCTGAGATCAAAGTCAGTTTTTTGTACTTTGTTTTTTTGTAAAGGTAGGATCTCGATGTTACCTCCTCTCCTTAGTAGAGCAACATGCTCAATGCCTGTGTATTTGAGGGAGGAGGTGGGATGGTTAGCTTCAACAAAGTGAGCTGCTACTGGATAGAGCAAAAAGTTAATTCGTACCTCCCTCCAAATGCAATGCATCCATAGAAACCTTCTGCAGGATTGTTGAAAATGATGTAGGTGACCTACTGAAAGACTAACAGAAACACAAATCCTATGATAACCTGAGTAGAGATGAGAGAATGGCTCTTAAGGACTTAGTCAGATCCTTCGATTATCATTTAAAAAAAAGTGACAAAGGAGGAGGAATTTGTATACAAAGCAAATGTGACTATGTGAATGAAAGTCGCCGACAACTATCTAAAGGTGACTTCTATCGAACTGAATTATAACCCTAACCTAGAACTCCAGCATAATATCTCATCCACAGTGGAAAGCTGTTTGGAATCAGGCCAAATCACCCAAAAATTATGTGAAATTCCCTAAGATACCAACTTTTTATACAATCACTAAATTACAAAACAAGTGTCTCCTCCCCTAGGTAGACCCATTGTAGCAGCAATCGACTGATGTCCAACATTTCTACATTTGTGGATCACCGTATTAAACCGATGGTTGAGAATCTCCCATCTTATGTCAGACACTAGTCACAAGATCTCATTGATAGAGGGCTTCGGAAGGATACCAGAGGACACCCTGATGGCCACTTTTGATGTGGAGAGCTTGTACACCAACATCCCACACACTGGAGGCTTGCAGGCGCTGCAACACTTCCTTCAGCAGCCGTCCAAGAGACACACCCCCTACTTTCTAAAATCCTCCCATGGAAGAGATGCATAGATGTCTTTGTGCTCTGGGAAGGAAGTCAGCAGGAACTAAATTAATTCCAAACTCGCTCTGGATAACTCACAATTCACCATGCAGACTGATGAGAAATAAACTACTTGGATCCTCAAAGAGGATTACACACAGACGTATACACAAAGCCCACAGACCGCAATACCCTGCTATGTGTGGATAGTATGCATCCCCTTCCCCTCAATAATGGTCTACCATATAGCCAGTTATGCAGGGTTAAACAAATGTGGCCACCAGACAGATTTTGAAAGCATTGCTAAAAAAAAAAGACAGAAATTCCAAAATGAGAGGCTATAAGGACAAAACTCTTGATGCTGCAATGATGAAAATATCTCAAAAACCAAGAGAGGAATTGCTAAAAACTCAACCAAAGAAGAAAACAACGCAACAGTCTTTTTCACCAAGTACACCAAGTGTACGGAGAACATGAAAGAAATCCTGAAAAAGCACTGGCATATTCTGTAATCAGACAAAACAATATATATAAGAAAATAATCACGCACCTCTTCAAGGAACCCCCACTGGTGGTCTATAAGCATGGTCACAATATTGGAGATAGCTTGGTGAGATCTGACCTGCCCACTCAGACACCCATTCCAAATGGGAACTCCAAATGGGGCTAACGCACACAGTGCAATAGCACTATAAGACCTAAAAATCCCTGTTAGGTGTATCTCATGCAAGACCAAGGCAGTAATCTATTTTATCACTTGTTCATGTGGGAAAGCCTACATAGGACAAACAAAGGTAATTAAAACAATGCATAGCTGAACACTTCAGCCCCAATCGGGTGTAAGAACATTGACTATCCAGTAGCAGCTCACTTTGTTGAAGCTAACCATCCTATCTCCTCCCTCAAATACACAGGCAGTGAGCATGTTGCTCTACCAAGGAGAGGAGGTAACGTCGAGATCCTACTTTTACAGAAAGGAGGCTACCTGGATATCCTATCTAAAAACATTGACCCCTAGTGGTCTGGATATTCACTTTGACTTCCGGCCCCAAATGAACAATTTTCTCTTATGGATATACTTTTTTTTTAATGAAATAGGAAATTAAATGTGAAATTGAATTAAAAAATGTATGTTGATGATAATATTTACAATATTTAATTATGTTTCCATATGATAACAATAGCCTAGTATATTCAATACGCTACAAACTATTGTTTAACAGTTTCACTCGATTCATTCTAATTAACTTAATAATTATGACACACCCCTCACTAGTGTCATTGGTCGCACTAATTGCACTGTGCCTACATAACCTGGTTCAAGCATTACCTGAAGAAGGCACAGTGATGCCGAAACGTGAGTTACCCAATACATTACTGGGAGTTTGTTATATATATATATATATATATATATATATACACACACACACACACACACACACACACACACAGGGGGGAAAAAAAGTATTTGATCCCCTGCTGATTTTGTACGTTTGCCCACTGACAAAGAAATGATCAGTCTATAATTTTAATGGTAGGATTATATGAACAGTGAGAGACAGAATAACAACAAAAAAATCCAGAAAAACACATGTCAAAAATGTTATAAATTCATTTGCATTTTAATGAGGGAAATAAGTATTTGACCCCTCTGCTAAACATTACTTAGTACTTGGCGGCAAAACCCTTGTTGGCAATCACAGAGGTCAGACGTTTCTTGTAGTTGGCCAGCAAGTTTGCACACATCTCAGGAGGGATTTTGTCCCACTCCTCTTTGCAGATCTCCAAGTCGTTAAGGTTTCGAGGCTGATGTTTGGCAACTCGAACCTTCAGCTCCCTCCACAGATTTTCTATGGGATTAAGGTCTGGAGACTGGCTATGCCACTACAGGACCTTAATGTGCTTCTTCTTGAGCCACTCCCTTGTTGCCTTGGCCGTGTGTTTTGGGTCATTGTCATGCTGGAATACCCATCCACGACCCATTTTCAATGCCCTGGCTGAGGGAAGGAGGTTCTCACCCAAGATTTGACAGTACATGGCCCGTCAAATGATGCGATGAAGTTGTCTTGTCCCCTTAGCAGAAAAACACCCCCAAAGCATAATGTTTCCACCTCCATGTGGAGATGGTGTTCTTGGGGTCATAGGCAGCATTCCTCCTCCTCCAAACACAGCAAGTTCAGTTGATGCCAAAGAACTCCATTTTGGTCTCATCTGACCACAACACTTTCACCCAGTCGTCCTCTGAATCATTCAGATGTTCATTGGCAAACTTCAGACGGGCATGTATATGTATTCTTGAGCAGGGGGACCTTGCGGGCGCTGCAGGATTTCAGTCCTTCACGGCGTAGTGTGTTACCAATTGTTTTCTTGGTGACTATGGTCCCAGCTGCCTTGAGATCATTGACAAGATCCTCCCGTGTAGTTCTGGGCTGATTCCTCACCGTTCTCATGCTCATTGTAACTCCACGAGGTGAGGTCTTGCATGGAGCCCCAGGCCGAGGGATATTGACAGTTCTTTTGTGTTTCTTCCATTTGCGAATAATCGCACAAAATGTTGTCACCTTCTCACCAAGCTGCTTGGCAATGGTCTTGTAGCCCATTCCAGCCTTGTGTAGGTCTACAATCATGTCCCTGACATCCTTGGAGAGCTCTTTGGTCTTGGCCATGGTGGAGAGTTTGGAATCTGATTGATTGATTGCTTCTGTGGACAGGTGTCTTTTATACAGGTAACAAGCTGCGGTTAGGAGCTTGTGACAGAAAGATATAAGAAAGCATAGTCGAGTTTGGTGACAGAGAAAGAAATCAAAAACAAACTTATCAATATTCACATTTCAGTATCATCAGAATCCAGAGAGGACCCTTTAAGAGTGTGCTCCTAATCTCAGCTCGTTACCTGTATAAAAGACACCTGGGAGCCAGAAATCTTTCTGATTGAGAGGGGGTCAAATACTTATTTCCCTCATTTAAATGCAAATCCATTTATAACATTTTTGACATGCGTTTTTCTCTATATTTTTGTTGTTATTCTGTCTCTCACTGTTCAAATAAACCCACCATTAAAATTATAGACTGATCATTTATTTGTCAGTGGGCAAACGTACAAAATCAGCAGGGGATCAAAAACTTTTTCCCCCCACTGTGTGTGTGTGTGTGATATATATATATATGGAGTGTGTGACTATTTTTATAGCTTATGATTTTGTTTTAATAACAACATAACATGGCAAACATAGTAGTGAAAGTATAGGCATTGAATTATTTTTCAAGCAGCTACCGTAGGCTACACACCACTGTTTGACTTGAGCACTGCAGTGGTGCACATCAGACTATTTCACTCCCTTCATCTGAACATCGTGTCAGCAGCCATCATACATGTCAGTTCAGTGCACACAGTTTAACACAAAATAAAAGATTTGAGAAAACATTTATACTGAACAAAAATGTAAATGCAACAAGACTACTGAGTTACAGTTCATATAAGGAAATCAGTCAATTTAAATAAATGCATTTGGCACTAATCTATGGAATTCACGACTGGGAATACAGATATGCATCTGTTAGTGACAGATTTATAAAAAATACAAAAAAAATAGGGGACGTGGATCAGAAAACCAGTCAGTATCTGGTGTGACTAGGGCTGTGGAAGTCACAGAATTTTGTCAGCCGGTGATCGTCAAGCAAATAACTGGTCGGTCTCACAGTAATTGACCATTAAAAAACATAAAACACATCTAGCATCTCCTTGCTTCCACACACAGCCTACAAGCCATTTTAAAAAGTCTAATAAAATCAATGTAATATAGCCTACACCTTCACAACAAATCCATTATGTTAGACAGGTCTAAAGAAGCATGATATGAAGAAAATGTAGTCTATTTCAGAAGAACAGAATAGCATACTCTGAGTTGTCCTTATGTTAGGTCCTGATGTAGTTCATTTAGCAGACAAGATTTGCTTATAATTCCGTGGTATTATTTAATAGTATGAAGAATACAATTGAACAAAGCTGAATAAAATATAAATATTTTCTCCAAATGATTTGAGGGAGTGTGCCCATGCGGCTATTCTGTGTTGAGTGGTTAACAAAGAGACAGGTATTCCTATATGCTTAGTTTAGAGTTATTAATGTAACTTTGGTTCTACAAACGTTGGGCTGTATGTTTTGACATTTAATACATTGTAAGGCTGCATGATGAGACTAATGATGATTTGAAAAAAGTCGCTTGAAAGGCATGAGCTCGGCTTTGTTTTTTTGCGAAGGGTGTAGACACTCCAATAGTCTCATTAACAATTTGACAAGCACTTGATAATGCCTCGAATTTCACGGCAGCATGCCCTTTGTGGCTGTAATGCACCCTAAAAAAATCCACGCCTTTTGCGGCCCAGAGTGCTGCGTTGTGCCCTTCTCCCTGAGTGTGCGGCACAAGCCGAAGCTTCTCTCGCTCACGTGATCGGGTCTTTCTCACAGGCTACAAGTTTAAGACAGACAAATTCCAAGGTGCAGATTGAAGATATTGGAAGAAATGTCCACATTTACTTTGTCAGTCAACAAGATGAGAAGGCCAAACGAACAGCAAAAGCACTAACCTATCTACTATCCCCCATTGTACAAAAGTGGACCTATTCAATTCTGCGCGCAAAATAAATATTCCAAACACTCTGGGACAGTGGTGGGATGCGATAGATCAAATTAATTACAACCACGAGCATAAAAAAAAACGTTTTTATGCAATGTGGCTGACGCAACAGATCAGAACATTTAGCTTAAAAATGTTAATAAATGATTAGGCTTTTCCTTCACATTATAAGCACAGCAATGCACACATCGTAATTGGCTATAAGCATGAATGTTCCATTTGCGGGAAAACACCATTATCAAAAGTGACCAAAAATACAATTATGCATGTTATGCTTTGATTATAAATGGTGCATTTTATAGTGAAAATTCTCACGCCCCTTGTAAAGCAGATTAATGTGCTTAATTTTAAGAAGTTATTTGGCCACTTTAGTTGTGATGCAAACTTTATTAAAGTAAACTCATCAAAAAAAGTAACATCCTCTCACTGTCAACTGCGTTTATTTTCAGCAAACTTAACATATGTAAATACTTGTATGAACATCAGATTCAACAACTGAGACAAACTGAACAAGTTCCACAGACATGTGACTAACAGAAATTGAATGATGTGTCCCTGAACAAAGGGGGGTTCAAAATCAAAAGTAACAGCCAGTATCTGGTGTGGCCACCAGCTGCATTAAGTACTGCAGTGCATCTCTTCCTCATAGTCCGCACCAGATTTGCCAGTTCTTGCTGTGAGATATTACCCCACCTCTTCCACCAAGGCACCTGCAAGTTCCCAGACATTTCTGGGGGGGAATGGCCCTAGCCCTCACCCTCCGATCCAACAGGTGCCAGATGTGCTCAATGGGATTGAGATCTGGGCTCGTCGCTGGCCATGGCAGAACACATTCCTGTCTTGCAGGGAATCACGCAAAGAACGAGCAGTATGGCTGGTGTCATTGTCATGCTGGAGGATCATGTCAGGATGAGCCTGCAGGAAGGGTACCACATGTGGGAAGATGTCTTCCCTGTAATGCATAGCTTTGAGATTGCCTGCAATGAGAACCAGCTCAGTCCGATGATGCTGTGACACACCACCCCAAACCATGACGGAACCTCCACCTCCAAAATCGATCCCGGTCCAGAGTACAGGCTTCGGTGTAATGCTCATTCCTTCGACAATAAACGCGAATCCGACCATCGCCCATGGTGAGACAAAACCGTGACACATCAATGAAGAGCACTTTTTGCCAGTCCTGTCTGATCCAGCGACGGTGGGTTTGTGCCCATAGGCGACGTTGTTGCCGGTGATGTCTGGTGAGGACCTGCCTTACAACAGGCCTACAAGCCTTCAGTCCAGCCTCTCTCAGCCTACTGAGGACAGTCTGAGCACTGATGGAGGGATTGTGCGTTCCTGGTGTAACTTGGGCAGTTGTTGCCATCCTGTACCTGTCCCGCAGGTGTGATGTTGGGATGTACCGATTCTGTGCAGGTGTTGTTACACGTGGTCTGCCACTGCGATGACGATCAGCTGTCCGTCCTGTCTCCCTGTAGCGCTGTCTTAGGCGTCTCACAGTATGGACATTGCAATTTATTGCCCTGGCCACATCTGCTGTCCTCATGCCTCCTTGCAGCAAGCCTAAGGCACGTTCAAGCAGATGAGCAGGGACCCTGGGCATCTTTCTTTTGGTGTTTTTCAGAGTCAGTAGAAAGGCCTCTTTAGTGTCCTAAGTTTTCATAACTGTGACCTTAATTGCCTACCGTCTGTAAACTGTTAGTGTCTTAACAACCGTTCCACAGGTGCATGTTCATTAATTGTTTATAGTTCATTGTAAAGGGTTTAAACATTTGTTCAATGAAGATCTGTGAAGTTATTTGGATTTTTACAAATTATCTTTGAAAAACAGGGTCCTGAAAAAGGGATGTTTATTTTTTTGCTGAGATATATATATATATAATATAATATCACACTATTCTTGATTTAATCTTGTCTTTACATATATTATTTAGTATATGTGACATTTGATTTGATTTAGAATCGACCATTATCATGCACCTGTATCAAAACGGGCAGAGGAAAAAATACATGTCATCTATGCACTTAAATAGCAAATGGAGGACTCTTTTCCCCTGTACTTTATTTTCATGCCCGCCAGGTAGGGTATTCTCCTTTAGTAAATATAAGCAATGTGCTTAATATTAGGAAAGTTAAGAAATAAATAGTAGGCCTAGCCTATAGAAAGCTGATGGGATCCTATTTTTATTACCGGCCATCACTCGGTTTTCTCCCGCAACTGCATAGCCTATAGAAATGTTGCTCAACATGAGCTCATGGGCTCTCATGAAGTGTTTGTAAAACTAATCAAATACATTTGCATTGATGTCAGAGTGATAATAGAGTGCTGAGTACCAGGCAGTTAGCAAGTTTGGTAGACTACTAATGACCAGCAGCAGCATCAGAGCTTGGAGAAGCCTAATTACCGGGACTAAACGGTCATGTGGAATTTGACTGCCTTCATGACTGGTGACCGCCGGTAATACGGTCACCGCCACAACCCTAGGTGTGACCACTATTTGCCTCATTCAGCATGATATCTTCTTTGCAGAGTTGATCAGGCTGTTGATTGCGGCTTGTGGAATGTTGTCCCACTCTTCAATGGCTGTGCGAAGTTGCTGGATATTGGCGGGAACTGAAACGCGCGGTCGGTCGTACACGTCGATCCAGAGCATCCCAAACATGCTCAATGGGTAAAATGTCTGGTGAGTATGCAGGCTTCCAGGAATTGTATAAAGATCCTTGCGACATGGGGCTGTACATTATCATGCTGAATGGAATGACAAAGAGCCTCAGGATCTCTTCACAGTATCTCTGTGCTTTCAAATTGCCATCGATAAAATGCAATTGTGTTCGTAGCTTATGCCTGCCCATACCATAATCCCACCGCCACCATGGGGCACTCTTAAAGTTGATATCAGCAAACCGCTTGCCCACACAAGGCCATACACGTGGTCCTGCGGTTGTGAGGCCAGCTGGATGTACAGCCAAATTCTTTAAAATGACTTTGGAGGAGGCTTATGGTAGAGTAATTAACATTACATTCTCTGGCAACAGCTCTGGTGGACATTCCTGCAGTCAGCATGCCAATTGCACGCTCCCTCAAAACATGAGACATCTGTGGCATTGTGTTGTGTAACAAAACTGCACATTTGAGGAATGAATTATTCTTAGCACAAGGTGCACCTGTGTAATGATCAAGCTGTTTAATCAGCTTCTTGATATGCCACACCTGTCAGGTGGAAAGATCTTCCCAAAGGAGAAATGCTCACCAACAGGGATATAAACAAATTTGTGCACAACATTTTAGAGAAATACATTTTTGTGTGTATGTAAGATTTCTGGGATCTTTTATTTCATCTCATGAAACATGGGACCAACACTTTACATGTTGTGTTTATATTTTTGTTCAATGTATTTGGGAATATATTTAATAGGGCAGACATGATTCTGTATTAGACCTGTCATCTCCTATAATAGTAGTAGTAGTGGTAGCAGTAGTACCTGTTGTGGGTCGGCCTGCTGGCGTGGGTTTTGGGGGAACTTCCTCTGGTTCTGTAGGAGCTGTTGGAGCTGCTGTGGTGAGGTGAGCTGTTGCTGCTGGGGGTTCTGCTGCTGCTGCTGGAGGAGGAGCTGGCAGGCCTGGGGGAGAGGGATAGACGACTGTAAACACCTGTTATAACACCCTAAGAAGAGGCGGGCAGTTTGAACACAGCATATAGAGAGAGGAGGGGTATGAACAGAGGTTGATGTCTAATAGAGCTGTAAGGTCTCAAAATACATTTAAAACAAATTGTGCCTACAGTATAGTTGGAAAGTATTCAGACCCCTTCCCTTTTTCCACATTGTTACATTACAGCCTTATTCTAAAATTGATTAAAAAAGTAAATGAAATCCTCAATCTACACACAATACCCCATAATGACAAAGCAAAAATAGGTTTAGACATTTCTGCAAATGTATTAAAAATAAAGGCAGAAATCCCTTATTTACATAAGTATTCAGACCCTTTGCTTTGCGACTAGAAATTGAATTCAGGTGCATCCTGTTTCCACTGATCATCCTTGAGATGTTTCTACAACTTGATTGGAGTCCACCTGTGGTAAATTCAATTGATTGGACATGATTTGAAAAGGCACACACTTGCCTATATAAGGTCCCACAGTTGACAGTGCATGTCAGAGCAAAAACCAAGCCATGAGGTTTGGCCATCATAGTAAATAAGAATTTGTTCTTAACTGACTTGCCTAGTTAAAGAAAGGTTAAAATAAAATCACCTGGCCAATACCATCCCTACGGTGAAGCATGGTGGCGGCAGCATCATGCTGAGGGGATGTTTTTCAGCGGCAGGGACTGGGAGACTAGTCAGGATCGAGGGAAAGATGATCGAGGGAAAGAAGTACAGAGATCCTTGATAAAAACCTGCTCCAGAGCGATCATGTCCTCAGACAGGGGCGAAGGTTCACCTAACAGGACAACGACTAAGCACACAGCCAAGACAACGCAGGAGTGGCTTCGGGAGAAGTCTCTGAATGTCCTTGAGTGGCCCAGCCAGTGCTCGGACTTGAACCCGATCGAACATCGCTGGAGACACCTGAAAATAGAGCTAAAGGCTAGAGCTGCTGCTTTCAAGGAGCAGGAGACTAATCCGGACGCTTATAAGAAATCCGCTATGCCCTCTGACGAACCATCAAACAAGCAAAGTGTCAACAAAGGATTAAGATAGAGCCGGTGTAGTAGGATTAAAAAGCTTGTCAGATGTAGCAGGGCTTGAAAACTATTATGGACTACAAAGGGAAATCCAGATGCGAGCTGCCCAGTGACGCGAGCCTACCAGACGAGCTAAATGCCGTTTATGCTCACGTCGAGGCAAGCAACACTGAAGCATGCATGAGAGCACCAGCTGTTCTAGATGACTGTGTGATAACGCTCTCCGTAGCCGATGTGAACAAAACCTTTAAACGGGTCAACATTCACAAAGCCGCTGGGCCAGACATATTACCAGCACGTGTACTCAAAGCATGCGCGGACCAACTGTCAAGTGTCTTCACTGACATTTTCAACCTCTCCCTGGCCGAGTCTGTAATACCTACATGTTTCAAGAGACCACAATAGTCCATGTGCACAAGGAAGCGAAGGTAACCTGCCTAAATGATTACCGCCCCGTGGCACTCACGTCGGTAGCCACGAAACGCTTTGAAAGGCTGGTCATGGCTCACATCAACAGCATCCTCCCGGACACTTTAGACACACTCCAATTCGCATACCGCCCCAACAGATCCACAGATGTGCGAATGAGATTGCGCCTCCAACCGCCCTTTCTAACCTGGACAAAAGGAAAACCTATGTGAGAATGCTGTTCATCGACAACAGCTCAGCGTTCAACACCATAGTGCCCTCGAAGCACATCACTAAGCTAAGGACTGGGACTAAACACCTCCCTCTGCAACTGGATCCTGGACTTCCTGACAGGCCTCCCACAGGTGGTAAGAGTAGGCAACAACACGTCTGCCACGCTGATCCTTAACACTGGGGCCCCTCAGGGTTGTGTACTTAGTCCCCTCTTGTATTCCCTGTTCACCCACGACTCCAACACCATTATTAAGTTTGCTGACGACACAACCGAGCATATCAATAGTCATGTCAGAATGCCAAAACTTCAGCAAGCTGTCACCTGAGTAAGGCACTGTCTGTCAAGGCTGTGCCGTCACACTCATGTCTTCGCTCCACAATGTTCTGCCGATAACGATGAGACGGCCTATAGGGAGGTCAGAGAACTGGCAGTGTGGTGCCAGGAAAACAACCTCTCCCTCAATGTGAGCAAGACAAAGGAGCTGATCGTGGACTACAGGAAAAGGCGGGCCGAAGAGGCCCCCATTAACATCGACGGGGCTGTAGTGGAGCGGGTCAAGAGTTTCAAGTTCCTTGGTGTCCACAACACCAACGAACTATCATGGTCTAAACATACCAAGACAGTCGTGAAGAGGGCACAACAAAACATTTTTCCCTTCAGGAGACTGAAAAGATTAGGCATGAGCCCCCAGATCCTCAAAAGGTTCTACAGCTGCACCATCGAGAGCATCCTTACCGGTTGCATCACCACCTGGTATGGCAACTGCTTGGCATCTCACTGTAAGGAGCTAGAGGGTGGTCCGAACGGCTCAGTACATCACTGGGGCTAAGCTTCCTGCCATCCAGGACCTATTTAATAGGCAGTGTCAGAGGAAAGCCCATAAAAATGTCAGAGACTGCAGTCACCCAAGTTATACTGTTTCCTCTGCTACCGCACGGCAAGTGGTACCGGAGCGCCAAGTCTTGGACCAAAAGGCTCCTCAACAGCTTCTACCCCCAAGCCATTAGACTGTTGAACAATTCATAAAAATCACCACCGGACAATTAACATTGACATGCCCCCCCCCCCTCTCCCCCTCTTGTACACTGCTGCTACTTTCTGTTTGTTTATTACCTATGCATAGTCACTTTGCCCCCACCTACATGTACAAATTACCTCAACTAGCCTGCACACTTGACTTAGTACCGGTGCCCGCTGTATATAGCCTCATTATTCTTATTGTGTTACTTTTTATTTTAGCGTACTTGGTAAATATTTTCTTCTTTAACTGCACTGTTGGTTAAGGGCTTGTAAGTAAGCATTTCCTGGTATAAATTTGCAAACATTTCTAAAAACCTGTTTTTGCTTTGACATTATGGGGTATTGTGTGTAGATTGAGGGGGAAAAAAACAATTTAATCCACTTTAGAATAAGGCTGTAAAGTAACGAAATGTGGAAAGTCAAGGGGTCTGAATACTTTCCGAATGCACTGTCTATATAGGTACAGTTGAAGTCGGAAGCTTACATAAACAAGTTTTAATGACTCCAACCTAACACGGAAACCAAACCGGCTGCGCACGATCGTGCATACATTTATTTTGTCCCCCTACACCAAACGTGATCACGACACGCAAGTTAAAATATCAAAACAAACTCTGAACCAATGACATTAATTTGGGGACAGGTCAAAAAGCATTAAACATTTATGGCAAATTAGCTTGCACTTGCTATCTAATTTGTCCTATTTAGCTAGCTTGCTTTTGCTAGCTAATTTGTCCTGGAATATAAACATTAGGTTGTTATTTTACCTGAAATGCACAAGGTCCTCTACTCCGACAATTAATCCACACATAAAAATGGTCAACCGAATCGTTTCTAGTCATCTCTCCTCCTTCCAGGCTTTTTCATCATTTAACTTATATAGTGACTGGCATCTAAACTTTCATAGTATTACCACGACAACAGTTCGTCTTTCAATCACCCACGTGGGTATAACCAATGAGGAGATGGCACGTAGGTACCTGCTTCTATAAACCAATGAGGAGATGGGAAAGGCAGGACTTGCAGCGTGATCTGCATCAGAAATAGGAATGTCTTCTATTTTAGCCCTTGGCAACGCAGACGCTCATTGATGCGCACGAGCAGTGTGGGTGCAATAATTGAATAACATAGATTCCTAAATTTATTTTGCGACGCGAGCGGTGTAGTCAGGGTATTAGTGTTTCAACCACTACACAAATTTCTTGTTAACAAACTATAGTTTTGGCAAGTCAGTTAGGACATCTACTTTGTGCATGACAAGTAATTTTCCCAACAATTGTTTACAAACAGATTATTTCACTGTATCACAATTCCAGTGGGTCAGAAGTTTACATAGACCAAGTTGACTGTGCCTTTAAACAGCTTGGAAAATTCCAGAAAATGATGTCATGGGTTTAGAAGCTTCTGATAGGCTAATTGACATCATTTGAGTCAATTGGAGGTGTACCTGTGGATGTATTTCAAGGCCTACCTTCAAACTCAGTGCCTCTTTGCTTGACATCATGGGAAAATCAAAAGAAACCTGCCAAGACCTCAGAAAAACAAATTGTAGACCTCCACAAGTCTGGTTCATCCTTGGGATCAATTTCCAAACGCCTGAAGGTACCACGTTCATCTGTACAAACAATAGTACGCAAGTATAAACACCATGGGACCATGCAGCCATCATACCGCTCAGGAAGGAGATGCGTTCTGTCTCCTAGAGATGAACGTACTTTGGTGCGAAAAGTGCAAATCAATCCCAGAACAACAGCAAAGGACCTTGTTAAGATGCTGGAGGAAACAGGTACAAAAGTATCTATATCCACAGTAAAACGAGTCCTATATCGACATAACCTGAAAGGCCGCTCAGCGAGGAAGAAGCCACTGCTCCAAAACCGCCATAAAAAAGCTAGACTACAGTTTGCAACTGCACATGGGACAAAGATTGTACCTTTTGGAGAAATGTCCTCCGGTCTGATGAAACAAAAATAGAACCGTTTGGCCATAATGACCATCATTATGTTTGGAGGAAAAAGGGGGAGGCTTGCAAGCCGAAGAACACCACCCCAACCGTGAAGCACGGAGGAAGCAGCATCATGTTGTGGGGGTGCTTTGCTGCAGGAGGGTCTGGTGCACGCCACAAAATAGATGGCATCATGAGGGGGGAAAATTATGTGGATATATTGAAGCAACATCAAGAAATCAGTCAGGAAGTTAAAGCTTGGTTGCAAATGGGTCTTCCAAATGGACAATGACCCCAAGCATACTTCCAAAGTTGTGGCAAAATGGCTTAAGGACAACAAAGTCAAGGTATTGGAGTGGCCATCACAAAGCCCTGACCTCAATCCCATAGAACATTTGTGGGCAAAACTGAAAAAGCGTGTGCGATTAAGGAGGCCTACAAACGTAACTCAGTTACACCAGCTCTGTCAGGAGGAATGGGCCAAAATTCACCCAACTTATTGTGGGAAGCTTGTGGAAGGCTAACCCGAAACGTTTGACCCAAGTTAAACAATTTAAAAGGCAATGCTACCAAATACTAATTGAGTATGTAAACTTCTGACCCACTGGGAATGTGATGAAATAAATAAATGATTAAATAAATCCTTCTCTACTATTATTCTGACATTTCACATTCTTAAAATAAAGTGGTGATCCTAACTGACCTAAAACAGGGAATTTTTACTAGGATTAAATGTCAGGAATTATGAAAAACTGAGTTTAAATGTAGTTGGCTAAAATGTATGCAAACTTCAGACTTCAACTGTATATAAAAACATTGATGCTTCAACCAACATGGCTTTAATCAGAACAAATCTAAGGTAAGTTTTTGTGTTCCTCAAGGCTTTGTTCTCTGACCACTACTGTGATCATTCTAGTGTTGTATAGGAGTATAGCTACTCACCAGCTGGAACTGGATGTGCGGGGGGTAGATGCTGCTTAGCATGGCGATGTGCTGGGGGGACAGCTGAGGGGGGAACACTCCCCCTCCTACACCCCCCACCCCACCCACACCTCCGACTCCACCCACGCTGGGAGGCGGCATCTGCTTCAGCACAGAACCTGGCACCTGGAACATGGACCATCGGTGTTACCATGGGAACGTGGAATATAAAGCATCTTCTGTCTAGCACATTCCATTTCAAAACAACAAATCAGTGAGTGCACTACTCATCGATTTGGTGAGTTTTTGTTTATCCATTGAGTGTGGTCACCTAAATACTCCCATTAGCCGATGATCAAGAGCAGGCTGGTGAAATAAATCACATCTCTGGAAACAACGTTTCACAGAAAGAACTTACTAAGAAGCCAACGGACCAAAAATCTATTGTTCTGAGCGGAGGTTTGGGCATATAGGACTGATTTACATAAGGGTACCTGAGGTGACAGGAACTGATGAGGCACTTGTGCTCGTATCCCTGCGGACGGGTTTATGGGTGGCACACCGGGCTGGTGTCTGGACGGAGGCATCCCACCACCGCTGCTGCCAAACATGTTATGACCACCCTGACAAGGAAACAGAAGGAGGGAGTGGGTTACAAACATGGCTAACTCTTTGACAGACAATGATGGGAGAGATAGGGTGGGAAATGAGAGACAGAAGAAGAGGACGATACAACACTGACACAGAGGAACTGATTTTGGGGGACTTTTTACTTGATGCTTAAAGGGAAAATCTGCAATTGCTGTATACATGTTTTTTTTCTTCTATTAAATGATATGTACTCATTGATTTTTGAAGAACACAATTTATGAGGGATGGACAGTAAGAGAAGTTTCTATGTACAGGGAGACGTGGTGAAGTAGCCTGGTCCCAGATCTTATGGAATAACAACAATAGTCAGAGTTGGCTAAAGCAGAAACAGATCTGGGACCAGGTTAGTGGTGAAGCAATGAGCTGATGGTCTAATGGAGACAGAGGGACACAGCCTTACTTGTCTAGGGGGGATAGTGTGGTTGTAGAGGGGGGAGGGCTTGTAGACAGAGGGCGGAGAGTACTCCTCCCCAAGGCACCCATCCTGATTGGTGAAAGGCAAGGTCTGCTGATTGCAGTGACAGCCAATCAAAGTAGTTTCCCAATATGGGGGAAGAAGTAGGCGAGACAGGGAAGGGACCGGAAGAGGGACACCAAAAGAAGGAGGGTACAGGAAACGGGACACCAAAATAAGGAGGGGACAGGAAGAAGGATACCAAAAGAAGGAGGGGAAGGAAGAAAGAGACATAGAATAAAGTGTTAACGAGACAAGTGGTACTTGGAGAACAGTCAAAGTCACAGAGGTTGCGTCCGAAATGGAACCATGTACCCTTTAGTGCACTACTTTTGACCAATACCTATAGGGCTCTGATCAAATGTAGTGTACTATAAAGGGAATAGGGTGCCATTTGAGACATATCCACAGAGCATTGCTATGGTCTGAGGTACCAACCTTATCAAAGTAAGGCCCAGGGTCGCCAGGCCCCATCTCTTTGGAACCAGGTGAACGGTAGACCATCCCTCCTCCTCCCATGGCTCTCTGCCCTCCTTTACGCATCTCTCCATTGTAGTCATTCAGGCCCATCCCTCGCTTCTCTCCTTCCATCTTCTTATCCTGAGGAGGACCAGGTGCCAAGTCCAGAGGCCGCCCACTAGGATCATCACCCTGCAAACACATCACATATCCTCATCACTACCACCATCATAAATCAACCCCACCATATCTATTGGCATGCCATTCTCATTGTAATAGATACAACACATTTCTCACTACATACAGTATCTCAAACACACAGTGGGTGCCTGTGGGCTCTAAACTTAGCATTTTCTCTGAAACTTACCAGGAGCCCCATGTTGGAGAACTGTTTGTTCATGGGGTTCATCCAGGAGTCTCCTCCTCCACTCTTCAGGGGAGCCTGAGAGACAAACATACAGATATAACATTTCTGGCAGTAGGTTTTTTTCTGGCACAAACAAAGGCCATCTTCCCACCAAAAGGCCTCATCAAAAATCCAACTCCTCTCAAGTATCTGAATGAGGCAACCACCATAGAAAACCTAACCTAACCCATTGTGGATGCTGTCCTACCTTGTTGTTGGGCTTCTTGCCCCCGTGACCTTGGCCCCAGCCCCCACTGTTGTAGGAGGAGCTGCTGCCCTGGGACTCACTGTTCCACACCCCTGCTCCTCCCTCCTCCCCTTCCTCCCAGCTGGAGTGACGCGAGGCCGCCACCGAGCCCTGGTCTCCCTCACCCCAGCCTCCTTCTTGCATAGACTTTGAACCTGCTATGGAAATAACAATGAGTAGCATTATTACACCAATAATATGCTGTGTGTTATGATGACACTGCAAATCTGTGATTGTGTCGATTTTTTGGGAGACATTTTGTAAACAAACCCTATGTCTCTACCATTAATGGTTAAAAAGTTACTGACGATTCACTCTGAGAATTTAGCATGATTAGAGTGAATAGAATATTATAACGGCCATGGTCAAAAATGGTCGCTGCTCACTAGAACTCGGTCACTGCTCTGTGGGCAGAATGGCACTAACTTCATGACAGTCCACTTGGACTTTGCCAAAGGGCACCTAAAGGACGCAGACCATGAGAAACAAGATTCTCTGGTCTGATGAAACCAAGATTGAACTCTTTGGCCTGAATGCCAAGCGTCACATCTGGAGCAAACCTGGCACCATCCCTACGGTGAAGCATGGTGGTGGCAGCATCATGCTGTGGGGATGTTTTTCAGCAGCAGGGACTGGGAGACTAGTCAGGATCGAGGGAAATATTAACAGAACAGAGAGAGATCAGAGAGATCCTTGATGAAAACCTGCTAAATAGCTGTGCAGCAATGGGAGAAACTTCCCAAATACAGGTGTGCCAAGCTTGTAGTGTCATACCCAAGAACTTGAGGTTGTAGTCGCTGCCAAAGGTGCTTCAACAAAGTACTGAGTAAAGGGTCTGAATACTTACGAATATGTGTAAATCGGTTTATTTGTAATTTGCAAAAAATTTGAAAAACCTGTTTTTTTACATTATGGGGTATTGTGTGTAGATTGATGAGGGGAAAAATAAGGCTGTAACGTAACAAAATGTGGAAAAAGGAAAGTGGTCTGAATACTTTCCGAATGCACTGTACCTAATCAGACATCGTCATGTATTTTTGAGGCTTTACAGTAGTTATTTTCCTTACCAGATTTGATGGGGTTGGGTGAGGGGTTTCCCCAGCCAGAGGTGTTCTTCCCAGGTTCCTCCCCAGGGTCTCCCCAGCCGGTGGGGGTCTCAGTGGGCTTCCCCCAGGCTGCGGTGCCGTTGTCCACCGGGGGGTCGGAGGGAGAGCCACCGTCCCAGCCAGACGATGGAGCTACACATGGGCAGGCATAGGGATGTATCCATCAGTGATACAGTGGTGTGATTTATGTACTGTGCTCTATAGGTTTATGGGAAAGACTGATTTCCACTCCGCATGTCTATTAGGTAATAGGCTTAATCTTATATTTAAAAAAAATCTACGCGAACAGTCCAGTATCACAAAGTATAACACATCAGCCTAACAGTTAGTCTCTTACCCATCCCTGGAGCTTTCCCAGGTCCAGGTCCATGGCCAGGGTTGATGTCCCTGCCTCCCATCCCAGTGGGCTGCCTCCCAGGCCCAGGCTGCTGCTGCAGAGCTGGAGGCCCAGGCGGCTGCTGTTGGGGCGGTGGTCCTGGTCCCTGGCCGTGCATTGGCAGCTGCTGACCAGCGGGAACGCCGTTCTTCTCCCACAGGTTGACAGCCTTGTTATTAAACTGGCTGGGGTCTCCCCAAGCCGACGTCCCATCGTCAATGTCCATCTTCCTGCTAATGAATTGTGGTGAAGGTTCCTCCCACCCGCTGGACTGCGGCCCCTCTCCTCCGTTAGGACCACTGGGGATGGGTCCGGCCGTCCAGCCTGAGCTGCTTTGGTTTTGAGCCTGGGGGCCCGATGGTCTCCCCCAGCCCCCTCCTCCTTGCATGTCCCCTGGGTCCAGCGCTTGCTGCGGTAGCGGCTGCTGCTGGGGCTGTGATTGGTGCTGCTGCTTTTGTGCCATGGGGCCTTTCAGAGAGGCTGTCTGGCTGTTTGGCATCTGTGACGGGTGCATTTTCCCACCCCCCCCTCCACCCCAACGCCCCTGGTGGGGTTTGCTGCCCCCCATGTCCACATCTGCCCCTCCTCCACATGTACCTCCTGCCCCCCAGGCTCTCCTCGGGGCTCCCTCATCCCAGCTACCCCACGTACCGACTTCTGAGTCTCCCCCACCTTTCCTTTCCTCTCCCCATCCTCCTCCTCCACTGCTTGATTTGGCCTCTCGCTCTCCCCAGTCCCCCCCACCCCTCTCCCTCTGTCCACCACACCCTCCTCCATCCCTCCCCATCTCCTTCCATCCTCCTCCTGTCCCCTTCTCCTCCTGGCTGCCTCCCCAGCCACTTCCTCCTCCACCTTGGTTACCCTGTTGTCCATTATCTCCCCACCCTCCTCCTCCACCACCCCCACCACCTCCTCCTCTACTACTACGTTCCCTCCCTCCACCCCACTCTGATCCTTCATTCCCCCATCCTTTTCCTTGGCTCTCCCCTGATCCTACCCCACCCCAGCCTCCTGTAGGCTTCCCCTGGCCTGGTCCAAGGCCTCCTCCTCCTCCCATACCTGCTCCAGTGGTCATTGACGCAGATTGTGTGACACCAGAAGGATTCCTCATGTTGGATCCCGGGTGAGGTGGTCCTCGGTTGGGTAGGGAGTTGCTGCAACCGCTGCTGCTGTTACCACCACTCTCCCAGCCCTCCCCAGAGCCACCAGAGGTCCCCAGGGAAGGGTTGGAGTTCAGGTTGGGAGCTGAGCCAGGGAGAAGGGAAGGAGAATCAGTAGTTGTAGCAGAGCCAGTGGAGTACTGAGAAGACGGACCAATGGGAGGTGGAGAGTTTTTGGATGAAGCAGACAATCCAGAACCTCCTTTTCCTGGTTCTAGGTCCCAGGCCACGTTCTGTCTGATCTGGGTCTGGCCCCAGCCCGTGTTGGAGAGGACGCGCGGGTCCAGGTCATTGCGGCTGAGCATTGCCTGTAAGGCCACTTCAGGGTTGGGTGGTGGGGGGTGGGAATACCGGTGGTGGCCATACCCATGGTGTTGATTGTGATTTCCGCCACCTCTGGAGTTTCCTCCACCGCTGGATGAAGAATGACCTCTTCCGCCCCGGCCTCCCCCCCACTCCCCTGTGTCCCCCTCTGCCCCTCCGTCCCCCACTCCAACTCCCTTCTGATTGTCCAAAGCTCTTGTCGTAGTGGTGGATGATTTGGGAGAAGAGGCGGCGGCAGGGGGGTTGCCGATGCTGCCCCCACTGCTGCTGCTGCTACTGCTGCGGCCGCCGACACCACCAGCCTCCCCTCCTGAATTGCCAACTCCACCACTTCCACCCATACCACCTGAATTACCTCCCCAGTCTCCAACTGAAGACCCTCGCTCTCCCCCTCCCCACCCTCCCTGAGATACCCCGGCGGTCTGAGTGTTACCCCCACTTCCAGCGCCCCAGGCTTTCCCTCCATTACCCCCCTGAGCGCTGTACCCCCACCGCGAGCCTCCACCACCCTCAGCAGCTCCCCCTTCCCAACCATCAGTCCTTGAGGCACCCGTTTTGGAGTTAGCAGCGGGGAAAGGCTGGCCTCCCCAGGAGGAGGAAGAGGTTTGGGAAGCAGAGAGGTTGTCTCCCCCGTTGGCTCCTCCCCCACAGTCTATATTGGCTCCCTCCCCTGTCCCCGCGTTTTTTGGTCCTGCTCCGGTCTCCAGTGCTGCTCCACCCCAGCCCCCATCCGACGGGTGCTCTCTGTCTCTGGATTGCATTTGGTGAAGTTGGTGCTGATGAGCGGATTGATTCAAAGCTAGAGGTGGGTTCCCCAGGGCCGGGGGAGGGTTGTTGGCAGACAGAGACCCAACCTGGCTCTGGAGGAAGGAAGAGGGGGGGGCACCTTCAGAGGAAGCTGCCCCAGCTCCATCCTGCTGCACTAGGGCAGGCCAGGCGGAAGGGTTGGCATTTGGGTTGAAGTTGGCACCAGGGATCCCCCCACTGCCACCAAGGGAGCCATCAGGCCCCACTGGCAGAGGGGAGGATTTGGGAATGGGTGGCAATGACGTCCCTGGGGCTGCATTCCCTTCTACAGGACCCTGTGAGGCAGCAGACCCCCACACCACACTGCCGGACAGCATACATTCATTGGACATTGAGAACGAGGAAGTGGGTGAAGGACTGCCAGGATCACCCCCTTTCCATGAGGCACAGCTGTTCGGCATTCCACCACCGCCCTCCCCCGACGACTCACTACCGCTTCCAGGCCCTGAAGCTCCACCTCCTCCGCTCCCGTCGCCAGGGGCGATGCTAGGCCACTCCTCTAGGTCCGAGCCGTCCACAATGACCTTCTCCCTGCCCTGAGAGGAGGGCAGGCTGCCAGAGCCCGTCCCCCACGTGGAATTTGCATAATTTGAAGAAGTAGAAGAAGCAGCGATTGATGATGAAGAGGATGATGAGGTGAGGGGCAGTGAGGGTGCAGCTGGACCCACATAGCCTGGACTGGAATCTGGACGGGAAACAACAAAGACACATGATAGACACACATTGACTGCCGCCCAATTTTTATGGACTTGGACAATGAGAGAACAAATAGTTTTCCCCAAAACGTTATACCAAGACAAAGCGAGTAAAGTGGGATGCACTTCTAAAGTATTCAAACGGAGCCTAACTTCGCATAATGCCCCATGTCGACTCATGCCAGACACCCACCTGAGGCAGCAGCCATGGTTGCGTTGGGGCCGTCTCCCCCTCCGCCCCCACCCAGTAGCATGGAGGACAGCGGCGGCTGGCCCCTCTTCAGTAGCACTTTGTGGTCTTGCTGGCAGCGGAATCGCGGGGGCACTTCGCGGGGCATGTAGCGCTGGGGGGCCTGGGTGCCTGCTGTGGGGGGCTGTCCGTTGGCCACCGCCGGCCGCTTCGCATTGTTCCCGCCCTGAGGGGGGGCGCCGCCTGCAGCCGCGGTGGCAGGGGAGGAGGATGGCGAGGGGGTGGGTCCAGGGCTGGGGGAAGCAGAACTGGGGGCAGCAGGAGACTGGGTGGACAAGGGCTTGGTCAATTCTGGCACTGCATGGTGAAGAAGAAGAGAGAGAGGTCAGTAAGGAGTATAGAGGACATTCAGCATAAAAATGGTGATATGAAATTAAAAGAACATTTCCTAGTGGATAAAAAAAACATTTTATCAAGCAATCATCGTTTGAAATAAGAGTCAAATAGCCACATGCATCTAAACAATAGACCAGACCTGGTTCAATACATGTGTATTTCAAATAATGTAGCCAAATATACTACTTTCATTTGAAGTATTTTCAAGTAATTGGCTTGGGTTATTTGAAATTGGCTTGGGCTGTGAACAGGGGTATTTGGAAATAGCCAATGGATGACCGTTGAAACTATTTAAGATTCTTTATCATTCGGAATAACTGTAGCTACTTTTTAAGTCAATAACTGCAGTCAACTTCTGCCCTAAGTTAGGAGATAAAGCAGATTGCGTTCTTCATTTCACACTTCACATTTCAAAGCTTACTGGTAGTCCCCAGTCATATGGTGTATGTTTTCAAGCACATAACGACGAGAGACCGTTGACTGTTGTGCAGCACCCGTCAGGAAATCTAGTTACAGTATGGAAATTACAACTTTGCCAGCTAGATATCTTATAACTAAGTTAACTGTCTAAAATGTGCTAAATGCTCTGCAGTTGTACATTTGGTTTGCTAATTTAGAGGCTAGTTAGCTAGCTTCTTGCAAAATTAAGAGTCTTGGTAACAGCAAAGAATCCCATCCTGGATCTAGAGACTTACTGTCTAATATTTGCTTAGTAGCAATTTTGCATTACTTGTATAACTTTAAGAGCTGGGATGTCTGTCCTGCAAATTGTTTGTCAGAGACTGTATAAAATGTTTGCAATGCGTTCATGAGCATTTAGCTAGCATTCCCTATGGGATTTTACATATACTTGTTAGCATTGCTAACCTTTGGGGTTCGAAAATAGCACCCCTTGTGTTCAGTGTCAGTACTACCGAAAATCCTGGGATCGCATAAGGTTTCCAAATACATTTCAAATAACCCTAGAGCAAATCAGACCAGAGTTACAATGCATGGAGTACTGCAATATTTGTATGAGTATTTTCAAATGCATGTCAATATTTTCCAAATGCATTCCCTAATATATACAGGGGGTACTGGTACAGAGCCAATGTGTTGTACCGGTACCCCCTGTATATAGCCACCCTATTGTTATTTTACTGCTGCTCTTTAATTATTTGTTACTTTTATTTTATTATTATTTTTTTTTTTAAACTGCATTGTTGGTTAAGGTTGTAAGCATTTCACTGTAAGGTCTACACCCGTTGTGTATGGCACATGTGACAAATACGATTTGATTTAATATATTCCAATATTCAGTTACTTGTGAGAAGGATGGAAGAGGGAAAGAAACTGTGCTCTTTATCTGCTGGATAGTGTGTCACTGGAGTGACAAAGCACAAAGCCAACCGCATAAACAAACAGAGCTCAGGCACCCAGAACTAAAATCTTGCGTAATTGCATCAGATGCTTGATTAAGTTCTGGTGGGAGAAATATTAGAAAATGTACTAATGAGACTAGCGAAGTCGCTAGCAAAGTCTCCACCCCTCCGAACAGAAACTCAGACAGTTTTGGGCAAGTCTATGGGCCAAAGATGCAAGCACTTGCGAAATCGTGATTAGTACAAATGATCAGTGACAAAAAAAATCTGCATACTGGAACAGTACTAAGTTCCTCGTTAGTTGTCGCAAAAAAAAAATGCTAGCGATGAGAACGACAAGACTGCCATAAGCAGACAGAGAAACAGGTGCGACGTTGTGAACATTGCAACCAGGTGAATCTAGCAGAGGACACAAAGACACCACTCACCTTTGTTTTTTTGCTCTGCAACCTGAAATAAGAAGCCAAATATGGAGATATTAATTCATTCATTAAAGACATTCAAGTGAAAGACAAACAGAACTGTATGAACGGCAAAGTAGGTCAATGAAACAGTAAAATGTTCGGCAGTGGCACTGGCTGGTTGGAGTACTGTGGTCTGGACAGAGTGCCAGGCATAACAACAGTAATCAACAATCTATTATTCATTACATTTAATTTATTGAGACGTGTTGTGTGTATTGCATACAACTTTGCAATACGGAATATGCCCCAGCTGGCCAGGTCATCACAACTTGGTGATATCATGTAGCCTATAATCTGGTTCATCAGAGTACGACTGTGTCAAAACTTAAGTTCTAAGAAAAACAATAAGACTGCAACAAGTTAAACTGAGCATCATTCAGGGCAAAGTTGTATGTTGGCGTGGAAATACATCATTACCTTCTGAGATGCTTCCCTTTTCCTTTTGTCGTCTTTCTTCCTTTTCTTGTCTTCCATGAACTACTGTTCCCTTTCCTGATACTCCTTTCTTGGGGAGAGAGGAAATAGAAGAAACACATTATAAACCGCAAACCAGTGCAACTGTCCTTAGAACAATCTGTATACTGGCTTGAGCCACAATGATTTACAGCCTAGGGCTCAGAAGACTGAACAGTACAGCACCTGCCAAGCATAGGGTAATTATCCACATAATACACCTGCAGGAAATTTCAGGTTTATCCTCCCCTCCAAGCCTTGTGAGTTAGCCAGTAAAAGGATGGAGTGTTCAGGTCTTGTTCTAAGCTTCGAATGCTAAAGGCCCAGTCCTGTTGACAAAGCAGGGACACACTTTCTAATGCCTTGTTTTCAAACTATGACTTATCGCTAGCTAGCCTATACCATGACAGCATTGTAAGGGATCTGAAGTATGGCTGCCTTGACTTTTACATTTTAGTCATTTAGCAGACGCTCTTATCCAGAGCGACTTACAGTAGTGAATGCATACATTTTTTTCTCTCCGTACTGGTCCCCCGTAGGAATCGAACCCACAACCCTGGCGTTGCAAACACCATGCTCTACCAACTGAGCCACACGGGACTGACACACCTACTAAAATGCAGTTACTGTTTCTGAAAGGCCAGATATACTAAACGGGTTGGTATTTATCTTAAGGAACCCATAAGTAAGCATTCAAATAAAAAACGGGGCATGTAACGTTACATCACAAAAATACATGAACTGCCAGCACACTCATTGTTGATAAGAGTCAAGGTGACAGATTGTCATGGACACAATGCTCTGAAAATGGCCTGTAAAGACATCGAAACTGATCATGATGCGAATGTGCAGCTATCTGGCCCTTATTTATCAGTGACATAGTTAGCGTTAGAGGCTATGGGGGCTCACTATGAGCCACAGTTGTCATGATTTCGGGAGCTCAGGGTAACTACTGTAGCTAGTTACGTTAGCTGCAACAGCCATCCTTCATGCACGCACGTAACCTTTCGTGCATGGGAATAAGCAACATAGTTCGCTAGCTACCTTTGCAAGTATGAAGGTGCAACAATTATTACAATATAACTAGCTAATGCTAAACCCTGCTGATGGTGGCCATTTATCAACCGTGGCTAACAACCAAAACGCTGCATGTCGATGGATGTTAGCCATCGTTATGAAACTATGGCGGGCTAAAAATGGACACATGACACGAACAGGCTCAGATCACGAAACCGAGTAGCTAACGTTATCTATCCACGCAACACAGGTAGTTCGCTGACTAACGGTAAATGGACCAACATCTTCATATTTTTAGTGTACGCGAGGTCTTGCACCGACCTAGCAAGGTAAAAGAGATGTAGCTAAATTAGCTATCTGCTGTGTCGACTAACTACACACCCTGTAACAAGTTGCTAAACTAGCTAGCAAGCTAACACCATCTTTGTTTTTTTAAATACAAGTATGCCAGCATTATTTGCTGCAGGATTACTACCCAGACTCCGAATTTATATTGCTAGATTGGTCTGCTCGTGACTGAAGTAAGCGTCAAGAGAACTTCTCCAGATGCTCACTCGCGCGACGACATCAATTCTGTAGCATGCTAGCTAGCCATATTTTAGCATCGATGTCGACAGAAAATTGCTGCGTTGCAAGACTGTTAGCAATAGCCTCTTATCTATGGAATATGCATATTATTGCAAAATATGCATGCAGTTAACCAACAACTTTACAAATAGTGACGAAGATATACTCACCTCAGGAATCACATATGAAATAGAGCTAGCTAACTAAAGCTAAGATTATTTCCTCTTTCATCTGTGGCTAAAGTGCTTCAGTGCGAAATCCTCTTTTTTTTTTTGTCATTCGAGGCTACTTGAAAATCAACAGCCCCTAAACGAATAATGAAGTAACGTTATGTGGCTAACAAAGAAATATACTTGTTGGTGCTCTTGATTTGTAAGTAAGTACTAAGATAATGTAAACCTAGCTAATGTGCAGAAGAATTCGTTTTTAAAGCGCTGGAAAGTCAGTTGGTTGACGGTCGGCCATTTTGCAGCTATGAATCGAATGTCTCGCCAGCAGCAAGCTCTCTCTGGTGGGGGTGAGGGAGATTTTTGTCCTTCAATTAGACAACTGTGGAGTTAGTTTCATACAGCATCATTACCGTAAGACAAGAATTCCTTCGTCAAATAAAATACCAGTTTTAATGAATGTCATGGGTTGATCAAGTATGGACACTGTGCTGTTAAGGCCTGTCTTTGTAATGACGTCGTATTTCAAAAATGTCTGCCATAAAAATGCTACAAATGTTTTAATTTCATGGATTTGGTATTCTAACTGAAACGTTTATTTGCCCCCCGCCCTTCCCATATTATTTAGAGGCATTGATTGTAATGCACTTTTTTTGTGCTGCAGTATTGACTAAACCCTGAGAGTGGCGCAAGACTTCACCACACTACACATTTTTTGCTTATTTTCTCCCCCAAATAATCCGCTCGTTTGCTGTCTGTCTGCGAGGCGTTTGTCTTCCTTTGTGTTGATCTTGTCAGGGATACAGCATTTTGGTTGCAACAGTGGTGAAATTGAACTGATTACAACTATATTTCAAATGTACAAGTACAGTTGTCTTCTTTATTGACTTGGATGCTGTCTTCAACTTATTTTTTGTCTATCAAGAAAGAGAGAAGCAAGGAAAACGAAATAAGGAGTGTTGGATGAAGAAAAGGTTTGAGCAGGTGAACCAACAGAAGACAGGCCAGGGAAAGTCAGGAACATGGGAAAAACAAAAATATAAAAGCAACATGCAACAATTTAAATCATTTGACTGAATTACAGTTCATTTAACGAAATCAAGTAAATTTAAATAAATAAATTAGGCCTTAATCTATGGATTTGACATGACTGGGCAGGGGTGCAGCAATGGGAGGGCATAGGCCCACCCACTTGGGAGCCAGACCCAGCCAATCAGAATGAGTTTTTCCCCACAAAAGGTCTTTATTACAGACAGAAATACTCCTGTTTCATCTGGGTGGCTGGTCTCAGACGATCCCGCAGGTGAAGAAACCAGATGTGGAGGTCCTGGGCTTGCATGGTTACACGTGGTCAGCGGTTGTGAGGCCGGTTGGACGTACTGCAAAACGATGTTAGAGGTGGCTTATGGTAAAGAAATGGACATTACATTCTCTGAGAATAGAGAATACAATAGACATCAAGAAAGCCAGTCAGTTGATTATTGACAAGTTTTTCCAACACTTTTGATAAACAGGGCAAAATAGAAATTGGCCTGTAACAGTTAGGATCAGCTTGATCTCCCCGTTAAATAAAGGATGCACCGTGGCTGCCTTTCAAGCAATGGGAACCTCCCCAGAAAGGAGAGACAGGCTTAGCAATGATAGGGGCTGCAACCTTAAAGAAAGGATCTGAACCAGATGTCTTTGGGGGGTCAAGTTTAAGGAGCTCCTTTAGCACCTTAGACTCAGATAAATTTTGTAGCGGGGCAGGGGGAAAAAAGCGGGAGGAGCATCAGGGCTAGTCGCATTAGAAGGGGTGGGAGATGAGGAAATGATGGATGGGCAATGAAGCATGGCTGAGTCAAATAGGAATCCTGACTTAATGAAATGGTGATTAAAGAGCTCAGCCATGTGCTCCTTGTCAGTAACAACCACATCATGGGACATGGGTAGCTGTGAGGAAGAGGGTTTATTCTCCAGGTCTTAAACCGTTTTCCATAACTTTTTGGGGTTAGACCCACAGAGAGAGAATTGCTCCTTAAAGTAACTAACTTTGGCCTTCCGGATAGCCTGAGTGCACTTATTTCTCATTTGCCTAAACGAGAGCCAGTCAGTCTGAGTATGTGTGTGCCGAGCCTTTCGCCAAATGGAATTCTTGAGGTGGAGTAACTCTGCAAGATCACGGTCGAACCAGGGGCTGAACCTGTTTTTTTTCTCATTATCTTTATGGGGTGTGTTATACCACTGAAAATATAAAAAAAGAAGGTCCAAGCGTCTTCGACAGAGGGGATCAAGCTGATTCTATACCAATTTGCAGAGGCCAGGTCATGAAGGAAGGCTTGCTCATTCAAGTTTTTTAGCAAGCGTCTATGACAAATCAGGACAGGTCGTTTCACCGAGCAGCCATTACGAACACAAGCTGTAAAACAGTGATCACTAAGGTAATTAGAGAAAACACCAGACTGATACCTATCAGGATTATTTGTGAGGATAACATCAAGGACAAACATTGGCAGTAGAATGGCCCTTACTGAAGAGCTCAGTGACTTTCAACGGAGCACTGTCATTGGATGCCACCTTTCCAACAATTCAGTTCGTCAAGACTCTGTCCTGCTAGAGCTGCCCCGGTCAACTGTAAGTGCTGTTATTATGAAGTGGAAAGTCTAGGAGAAACAACGGCTCAGCCGCAAAGTGGTAGGCCACACAAGCTCACAGAACTGGACTGCCGAGTGCTGAAGCGTGTAGCACGTAAAAATTGTCTGTCCTAGGTTGCAACACTCACTACTGAGTTCCAAACTGCTTCTGGAATCACTGTCAGCACAAGAACTGTTTGTTGGGAGCTGAGCAGCCATACACAAGCCTAAGATCACCATGCGCAATGCCAAGCGTCGGCTGGAGCTCGCCACTGGAACAGTGTAAACAGTGAATCACGTTTCACCATCTAGCAGTCAGACGGACAAATCTGGGTTTGGCAGATGCCAGGAGAACGCTACCTGCCCCAATGCATAGTGCCAACTGTAAAGAGGCCCCTTAGTTCCAGTGAAGGGAAATCTTAACGCTACATCATACAAATGGTCAGTTGTTCCTTCACAGCTAACTTTACCAGCAGAGGGTGCTATGGACACAGAAATACAATATTATGCCAGACCAATAAGCAATTGAAGCATTCTGTTTACTGTAACATGAGTGCTGGCGGGAAATACTCGTTATTTAGGCATAGGAACTTTTATATGAGGGCCCTTTTGGATCCAGTCAGTCTCTAACAGGGCAAAAATATTTTAAAACCTGTTATAGGATCCTATGCCTAATGTTTGATATAGTCATTCTACCCTCATCTAACAATTTATTTCTCTCCCACTCACTACCCTTCCTCTCTCCATTCTCATCATTATCAATGTGAAATGGGAGACCCTGGCCTACTGTACTCTTCTGTCCATCCCCCCCTCCTCCCCCTGGCCAGCTGTTGAATACATACCCACCCTTTGGTGCAGACAGCTGCCCATAGCAGGAGGTCCAGCACAGTCACACCAGATTACATAACACCTCCCCCACGAGACACAACACCATCACACACCATACTGGCATGGGAGGTATGTTTAGACGTACATCTATACATCATGGGAGATATGCCATGGACATCATTTATCTCTCATGTACAGTATGAAACCATTTCCACGAAGAGCAGTATATAGGCTACTGGACAGCAATGATTGAGTCAGAGAAAGGCAAGACCAATTAAGTCCTGAGCAGTGAAGGCTATGGCTAACATATAAAGTGCCTTCTGCCCTGTAACTCTGAAGCAGGCTTTACAATTACAGTGTTGTATGGGGTGGATATCTAATATCTCCCTGATACTTTAGAAACACTCCATCATGAATACTTCCTTTCACCCTAATATGTTTGATTAGAGCAGGCTTTACACTTACAGCCAGTCTGAGCTGTCTTCTATACTGATACTGCAGAGCGTCATTGAGCGTTGAGGGAGAGGCAGGAAACACGTCTTTCAGCGGGCTGTGAACAGAGACAGGAAGTGGAGGTGCCTGGCCCAGTAATGTCTTTGCCTCTCTGGCCCCGCCCACAGGAAATGCCAGTCCGCTGTGCGTCTGGATCAACAGGCTTCTGGAGGTCCTTAGACAGGGGACTGGAGTGCATCACAAATAACACCCTATCCTCTATATAGTGCAGTACTTTTGACCAGAGCCGTTTGGGCCCTGGTCAAAAGTACTGCACTATAAAGGGAATAGGGTACCATTTAGGACTAACCCTGGAGTGAGAAAGAGCAGGGCAGGGCAAGGGGTACGACCCAGTGAAGGGGCAGACTAGGCTGGGTTACATTCTTATAGTTTGGGTGTGATATTCCGGGAGAGGGGGGTAGGGGAACAGTAGTAACACACACGCAACCACATATCGGTACACATCCTCTGCTATTGTGACCCCCTTTGGTGGTTTAGAGTATATGTCCAAATGTCAAGGAATTCATAAGAGATAATACATGACGTTGTCCTAATTTTATAAATCCTATTTCTCCTATTCCTCATCTGGAAACATGGAGGTATTTGAGCTGAATGTTCCCTCTGCTACTTGGAAGCTCAAGTTCAGCTCAGTGTGTAGTCCTCCCTCTCTGTCATTGCATTTTGATGAGAGTATTTTCCATAGCAGCCTAAAGCCACCAATCTAATTATAAGACATTGTAAATACTTCCAGATATTCTTGGTTAGACCATGCAATGTCATGGTGGAAGACCACTCGACACACTAAATAAAAGGATTCTGACTAACCAACCATTGGATGATCAGTCATTTGACTAAGTTTCCATCTGCATCTCATTGACGAAACACTCCTATTAAAATATGAGTATCATTCAAATTCAGAGGATGAAGTTATTAGAATATTTCAAACTTACTTCAACATTTACGTTATTCTACACCGATCTCGACAAACCCTTTTTGTATGTACCTCACTTTGTGTACTTGGGGCATTGTCATGCTGAAACAGGAAAGGGCCTTCCCCAAACTGTTGCCACAAAGTTGGAAGCACAGAAACGTCTAGAATGTAATTGTATGCTGTGGAATTAAGATTTCCCTTCACTGGCCTCCTGAGTGACGCGACCGGGAGACCCATGAGACGGTGCACAATTGGCCCAGTGTTGTCCAGGTTAGGGAAGGGTTTGGCTGGCCGGGATGTCCTTGTCCCATCGAGCTCTAGCAACTCTTGTGGTGGGCAGGGCACATGTACGCTGACATGGTCGCCAGTTTGACGGTGTTTCCTCCGACACATTGGTGCGACTGTCTTCCGGGTTCAGCGAGCAGTGTGTCAAGAAGCAGTGCAGCTTGGCAGGGTCGTGTATCGGAGGACGCATGGCTTCGACCTTCGCCTCTCCCGAGTCCATATGTGAGTTGCACTGATAGGACAAGACTGTAACTTCTAATTGGATATCACGAAAAAGGGGTAAAGAATATAATAATATTTATAATAATATTTCCATTCACTGGAACTAAGGGGCCTATCCGTAACCACGAAAAACAGCCCCAGACCATTAATCCTCCACCAAACTTTACAGTTGGCACATTGCATTGGGGCAGGTAGCGTTCTCCTGGCCTTAACACAGATTCATCCGTCGGACTGCCAGATAGTGAAGCGTGATTCATCACTCCAGTGAACGCGTTTACACTACTCCAGAGTCCAATGGCGGTGAGCTTTACATCACTCCAGACAACGCTTGGCATTGCGCATGGTGATCTTAGGTTTGTATGCGACTGTTTGGCCATGGAAACCCATTTCATGAAGGTCCTGACGAACAGTTCTTGCGCTGACGTTGCTTCCAGTTTGGAGCTCAGTAGTAAGTGTTGCAACCGAGGACAGGGAATTTTTAAGCACTCGGTCCCGTTTTGTAAGCTTGTGTGGCCCACCACTTCATGGCTGAGCCGTTGTTGCTCCTAGACGTTTCCACTTCACAATAACAGCACTGACAGTTGACCAGGGCAGCTCTAGCAGGGCAGAAATTTGATGAACTGACTTGTTGGAAAGGTGGCATACTATGACGATGCCATGTTGAAAGTCAGTGAGCTCTTCAGTAAGGCCATTCTACTGCCAATGTTTGTCTATGGAGATTGCATGGCGGTGTGCTCGATTTTATACACCTGTCAGCAACAGGTGTGACTGAAATAGCCGTGCACTAATTTGAAGGGGTGTCCACATACTTATATACACTGCTCAAAAAAATAAAGGGAACACTTCAACAACACATCCTAGATCTGAATGAATGAAATAATCTTATTAAATACTTTTTTCTTTACATAGTTGAATGTGCTGACAACAAAATCACACAAAAATAATCAATGGAAATCCAATTTATCAACCCATGGAGGTCTGGATTTGTAGTCACACTCAAAATTAAAGTGGAAAACCACACTACAGGCTGATCCAACTTTGATGTAATGTCCTTAAAACAAGTCAAAATGAGGCTCAGTAGTGTGTGTGGCCTCCACGTGCCTGTATGACCTCCCTACAACGCCTGGGCATGCTCCTGATGAGGTGGCGGATGGTCTCCTGAGGGATCTCCTCCCAGACCTGGACTAAAGCATCCGCCAACTCCTGGACAGTCTGTGGTGCAACGTGGCGTCCCAGATGTGCTCAATTGGATTCAGGTCTGGGGAACGGGCGGGCCAGTCCATAGCATCAATGCCTTCCTCTTGCAGGAACTGCTGACACACTCCAGCCACATGAGGTCTAGCATTGTCTTGCATTAGGAGGAACCCAGGGCCAACCGCACCAGCATATGGTCTCACAAGGGGTCTGAGGATCTCATCTCAGTACCTAATGGCAGTCAAGCTACCTCTGGCGAGCACATGGAGGGCTGTGCGGCCCCCCAAAGAAATGCCACCCCACACCATGACTGACCCACCGCCAAACCGGTCATGATGGAGGATGTTGCAGGCAGCAGAACGTTCTCCACAGCGTCTCCAGACTCTGTCACGTCTGTCACATGTGCTCAGTGTGAACCTGCTTTCATCTGTGAAGAGCACAGGGCGCCAGTGGCGAATTTGCCAATCTTGGTGTTTTCTGGCAAATGCCAAACGTCCTGCACGGTGTTGGGCTGTAAGCACAACCCCCACCTGTGGACGTTGGGCCCTCATACCACCCTCATGGAGTCTGTTTCTGACCGTTTGAGCAGACACATGCACATTTGTGGCCTGCTAGAGGTAATTTTGCAGGGCTCTGGCAGTGCTCCTCCTGCTCCTCCTTGCACAAAGGTGGAGGTAGCGGTCCTGCTGCTGGGTTGTTGCCCTCCTACGGCCTCCTCCACGTCTCCTGATGTACTGGCCTGACTCCTGGTAGCGCCTCCATGCTCTGGACACTACGCTGACAGACACAGCAAACCTTCTTGCCACAGCTCGCATTGATGTGCCATCCTGGATGAGCTGCACTACCTGAGCCACTTGTGTGGGTTGTAGACTCCGTCTCATGCTACCACTAGAGTGAAAGCACCGCCAGCATTCAAAAGTGACCAAAGCATCAGCCAGGAAGCATAGGAACTGAGAAGTGGTCTGTGGTCCCCACCTGCAGAACCACTCCTTTATTGGGGGTGTCTTGCTAATTGCCTATAATTTCCACCTGTTGTCTATTCCATTTGCACAACAGCATGTGAAATTTATTGTCAATCAGTGTTGCTTCCTAAGTGGACAGTTTGATTTCACAGAAGTGTGATTGACTTGGAGTTACATTGTGTTGTTTAAGTGTTCCCTTTATTTTTTTGAGCAGTATATATAGTGTATGTACAGTTGAAGTCGGAAGTTTACATACACCTTAGCCAAATACTTTTAAGCTCAGTTTTTCACAATTCCTGACATTTAATCCTTGTAAAAATTCCCTGTCTTAGGTCAGTTAGGATCACCACTTTATTTTAAGAATGTGAAATGTCAGAATAATAGTAGAGAGAATTATTTATTTCAGCTTTTATTTCTTTCATCATATTCCCAGTGGGTCAGAAGTTTACAAACACTATATTAGTATTTGGTAGCATTGCCTTTAAATTGTTTAACTTGGGTCAAACGTTTCAGGTAGCCTTCCACAAGCTTCCTATAATAAGTTGGGTGAATTTTGGCCCATTCCTCCTGACAGAGCTGGTGTAACTGAATCAGATTTGAAGGCCTCCTTGTGTTGAGATGGTGTTCTTCTTTCTCTAGGAGACAGAACGCATTTCCTTCCTGAGTGGTAGGATGGCTGCGTGGTCCCATGGTGTTTATACTTGCGTACTGTTGTTTGTACAGATGAACGTGGTACCTTCAGGCGTTTGGAAATTTCTCTGAAAGGTGAACCAGACTTGTGGAGGTCTACATTTTTTTCTGAGGTCTTGGCACAGTCAACTTAGTGTATGTAAACCTCTGACCCACTGGAATTGTGATACAGGGAATTATAAGTGAAATGATCTGTCTGTAAACAATTGTTGGAAAAATGACTTGTGTCATGCACAAAGTAGATGTCCTAACCGACTTGCCAAAACTATAGTTTGTTAACAAGAAATGTGTGGAGTGGTTGAAAAACAAGTTTTAATGACCCCATCCTAAGTGTATGTAAACTTCCGACTTCAACTATACATACAGTACCAGTCAAAAGTTTGGACACACCTACCCATTCCAGGGTTTTTCTTTATTTGTACTATTTTCTACAATGTCAAATAATAGTGAAGACATCAAAACTATGAAATAACAGATATGGAATCATGTAGTCACCAAATAAGTATTAGACAAATCGAAATATGCAGTATTTTATATTTGAGATTCTTCAAAGTAGCCACTCTTTGCCTTTGACAGCTTTGCACAATCTAGGCTGTCTCATCGTCGTGGGTGATCAGGCTACCACCCTCGTGTCATCAGCAAACTTTTATTTATTTACCATTATTTCTTTTTTTTACCTCTTTATCGCCCCAATTTCATGGTATCCAATTGGTTGTTACAGTCTTGTCTTATCACTGCAACTCCCATATGGACTCGGAAGAGGCAAAGGTCGAGAGCCGTGCATCCTCTGAATTACAACCCAACCAAGCCGCACTACTTCTTGACACAATGCCCACTTAACCCGGAAGCCAGCCACCCCAATGTGTTGGAGGAAACACCGTACACCTGGCGACCGTGTCAGTGTGCACTGCGCCCGGCCTGCCACAGGAGTCGCTGGTGCGCGATGGTAGAAGGACATCCCTGCCGGCCAAACCCTCCCCTAACCCGGACGACGCTGGTCCAATTGTGCGCTGCCCCATGGGTTTCCCGGTTGCGGCCCGGGAACCCAGAATCTCTAGTGGCACAGCTAGCACTGCAATTCAGTGCCTTAGACCTCTGCGCCACTCGGGAAGCCCCGTCAGCAAACTTAATGATGTTGTTGGAGTCATGCTCTGCCACGCAGTTGTGGGTGCACAGGGAGTACATGAGGGGACTAAGCACGCACCCCTGGGGTGCCCACGTGTTGAGGGTCAGCTTGGTGGGTGTGTTGTTGCCTACCCTCACCACCTGGGGGCGGCCGTCAGAAAGTCCAGGATTCAGTTGCAGAGGGATGTGTTCAAGCCCAGGGTCCTGAACTTAGTGATGAGCTTGGATGGCACTATGGTGTTGAACACTGAGCTGTGGTCAATGAACAGCATTCTCACATAGGTGTTTCTCTTGTCCAGGTGGGAGAGGACAGTGTGGAGTGCAATAGAGATTGTGTCATCTGTGGATCTTTGGGGTGGTATGCGAATTGGAGTGGGTCCAGGGTGTCTGAGATGATGGTGTTGATCTGAGCCATGACCAGTCTTTCAAGGCATTTCATGGATACAGATGCTTGAAACATGTAGGTATTACAGACTGGGTCAGGCAGAGGTTGAAAATGTCAGTGAAGACACTTGCCTGATGGTCAGCGCATGCTCTGAGTACGCGTCCTGCTAATCCATCTGGCCCCACGACCTTGTGAATGTTAACCTGTTTAAAGGTCTTACTCACATTGGCTATTTATAGGGAGATCATACAGTAGTCCGGAACAGCTGGTGCTCTAATTCATGGTTCAGTGTTGCTTGCCTCGAAGCGAGCATAGAAGGAATTTAGCTTGTCTGATAGGCCTGTGTCAATGGGCAGCTCGCAGCTGGGTTTTCCCTTTCTAACCCTCGATAGTTTGCAATTCCTGTCACATCCCTGCCATAGACCTGTATTGACGTTTTGACTGTTTGATGGCTCGTCAGAGGTCGTAGCGGGATCTCTTATAAGCGTCCGAATTAGTGTCCTGCTCCTTGAAAGTGGCAGCTCTAGCCTTTAGCTCAGTGCGGATGTTACTTGTAATCCATGTTTTCTGGTTGCGATATGTACTGTACATATGGTCACTGTGGGGACGACTTCATCGATGCACTTATTAATAAAGCTGGTGACTGATGTGGTAAACTCCTGAATGTTATCGTATGAATACCAGAACATATTCCAGTCTGCTACCGAACAGTCCTGTGGCTCAAGGTTACCCAATGAGCAGTACATCCACAGCTGCCGACTCCTTGTATAAATCTTCATCCAAATCGAGGTTCGTGATCACTGTTCCGATGTCCAGAAGCTGTTTTCGGTCATAGGCGATATTATTTAAAAAAAAGTGAAGCTCAACGTAAAAAAAAAACACAAAATAGCAGAATTGGTCAGGAGCCCGTAAGACAGCAGCTATCCACTGCGGCGCCATTGTCTTCTTTTGTGTGTGTATGTGCGTGTGTGTTTGTATGTGAGAGAGGGGAGGAGGGCAGGGGCAGGATTGTCTTTAGCTGGGCAGTAAGGGCCCTGCATACGTGGCTCCTCAGTTATAGTCAGGGTTTAGCACCAAGCCAAGCTCCATATCCACAGTCTGACTGTCCCCATGCCAGCAGCTCCCAATGAAGATACCATACACACATACACAAACACAAAAACACACACACTTGCACATACACACTCAAACTAAAGTTCCTCAAAGAATGGTAAGTGTATAACAGGTTGGAGTCCCTCCTGCAATCTCAGCATTACAGTGAATTTGTTCCAAACTGCCCTGTACATCATAAATCAAACCTAAGATATGACATTCCTTCCTTGTCTGTGTGTGTATGCATGCGTGCTTTCCTCCCTGCGTGTGTTTTCATAGCATTTTTGCCGATCATTTGTGTGGTAATGTGGCATATCTGTGTATACAGTAACAAGCAGAGCTTTGAGTGGCTGTCTTAGGAGAGTAGATGCGAGCTATAAACAGAGCTGTTGAAAGGAACATTTATGGTAAGTAAGAACTATCAAGACATACAAAATTACTTAAGACATAAAAAAATGTGTTTAAACCTCTCAGCAGGGTCAATGTGGATTTTACATGCAGTAAACCAGTGTCGCTGTGGAGAGAGTTGGGTCTCTATATAAGGAGGCCTCCTGTGCCTCACTCTGTTTCTGTCCCAAATGGCACCCTATGCCCTATATAAGGCCCTGGTCAAAAGTAGTGCACTATATACGGAACAGGATACAATTTGGGATGCAGATCCTCTCTCTGGACCTGGCCTCAGGGTAAGGAAGGAATGCTACCCAGTGGTGGCTAGCCCTGGGTAGAAGGTCTGGGCTCTGTCTGCCTCCCTGGCCTGGCATCATCCCTACACCACCATCTGTCTTTCTGAGAATACACCAATACAAAGACCAGTACAGACTAGAAGATATACCAGCACAAACCAGTACAGATACCAGAGAGGACTAGTTAGAATAGCAAAGACCATCATGGATTTTCACATAATTGATAGACCAGATGCAAAGACCCGAACGGTCCACTTCAGAGACCAGCATAGAAGAGTGAACAGCAGCATACCAACCAGCACAGAAAAGCTCAGACCACAGGGACCCATTGGATGAAGATAACAAGTCCAGCTGTTTTTCTCATGGCAACAAAACGTTTGTTGGTTGTTTCTATAATTCTGGAGAGCAAGGACCTTTTAGCGCCCTCATTGTTGAATAGAAAAATGGCCAATCTCTACCCCCACCACAGAATGGGTGACCGCATGCCTCTTTTTCAACTTACATGCCCACTGTCACAAACACACTCTACTGTTAAGATGCCACTCTTCACCACATGTTGAGTACTAATTACTCTGAGGTGAATACTGTCACGGTCGTGTGGAGAGACGGACCAAAGCGCAGCGTGATTGGAGTTCCACATCTTTATTTTAGTGAAACTTAACCTAACCAAACCGCAACCAACAACCATGCAGTACTGAAGTGCTACATGCACTCTCTCAAAAACAATATCCCACAAACACAGGTGGAAAAACGGCTACCTAAATATGATCCCCAATTAGAGGCAAAGATTACCAGCTGCCTCTAATTGGAAACCATACAAAACACCAACATAGAAAATATAAACTAGAACACCCCCTAGTCACGTCCTGACCTCCTACACCATAGAGAACCAAGGGCTCTCTATGGTCAGGGCGTGACAAATACAAACACACACTCTACTGTTAAGATGCCACTCTTCACCACATGTTGAGTACTAATTACTCTGAGGTGAATACAAACACACAGACACTGTCTCCAAAAACAGAATGGGAGAGAGTGTTATCCACATGTTGACTGACGTACAAACACACACATTACATTTCAGTATGTTGCATGTCTTTTGCACGCAGGGAGGAGTCAAGAGTGTGCCTGGTGTGTGTGTGTGTGTGTGTGTGTGTGTGTGTGTGTGTGTGTGTGTGTGTGTGTGTGTGTGTGTGTGTGTGTGTGTGTGTGTGTGTGTGTGTGTGTGTGTGTGTGTGTGTGTGTGTGTGTGTGTGTGTGTGTGTGTGTGTGTGTGTGTGTGTGTGTGTGTGTGTGTGTGTGTGTGTGTGTGTGTGTGTGTGTGTGTGTGTGTGTGTGTGTGTGTGTGTGTGTGTGTGTGTGTGTGTGTGTGTGTGTGTGTGTGTGTGTGTGTGTGTGTGTGTGTGTGTGTGTGTGTGTGTGTGTGTGTGTGTGTGCGCGCGCGCGCGTGCGCCACTGTGCATACTATGACGAATGTCTGTGATCATGACTTCCGGGCTCCTGGGTGGCGAGGTCGTCTAAGGCACTGCATCTCAGTGCAAGAGGCAACACTACAGTCCCTGGTTCGAATCCAGGCGGAATCACATCTGGTTGTGATTGGGAGTCCCATAGGGCGGAGCACAATTGGCACAGTGTTGTCTGGGTTTGGCTGGGGTAGGACATCATTGTAAATAGGAACTTGTTCTTAACTGACTTGCCTAAATTAAATTTAAAAAATAAATAATCTGTGGACCACTGGCCTGAGAGGCTGACCCTTTATGTGTCTGCTCCACACCTGGCTACACACACTGCTCCACTCCAGACACAGACACACACTCTTGACCCCTCCTGTCCCCTGCTCCTCGGATATACGGCTCAAACTAAATAAACACATACAGTTTATGTAGCTAAGCTCCCCTTCTCTCTCTTATCACATGGACAGATACAGGCTTAGAGGACAACACTGGCTTTTTCCATAAGATCCCTGATAACTGGGACCTGGAGTCTCAGCATAGTCCTGTGAACTCAGACACGTCACCTTTACAACAAAAGAGAGGAGGGTTGGGACTGGGATGATCCATTTGTTTAGGATGGGTACGAAAGGATGAAAGATCTATTGTGGGAGAGATCCAAAGCTATTTGGAGACTGTGAGGTATGTGTCAGACGATTTCTGTTTGTGAGTGTGTGGGTCTTTTGAGAGAGAGAGAGAGAGAGAATGTGGGTGTGTGTGTGTGTTTCAGTCTGTTTTCCTGTTTTAGTCTTGCATGAGCATATTGCTGGACCTAATAATAGCCCATTGTCTCTGGTCCCCGCCACATTTCCTTCCAGGTCAGAATTCTCGGAAATAGGGACACAGTCCAAACAAATACCAACAGCTACACCTCCATCCCTACCTCACTACTGCATCGCTGGAGGAACCGTGTGCCTACAGGGGTCTTGTTTCCCAGAGGAAGCTAATCAACGTCGCACCCTGACCTGAGAAAAAGCCACATGCAATTGTGCTTGGGTGTGGGTACATAGAGATAAATGGGCGGATGAAGGTTTTTAAAATGAAACCAAGACTGTGATATTCAATAGTAGCCCATGTAGCTTGTTTGGTCATAATCCAAGGTAAGGATTTGAGGAATGTAAACTGATCCTAGATCTGTGCGTACAGGCACCATCCACCCAGAGAGGTTCCACAGCAGATCACTGGCCTCAGGGATATAGACTGGGTACCAGGGATACAGGCCTCTCCTGTACATCCCCTCCACCTCCCACCTTCCCTTCTGAAGGCAACATCTGGGATTTATAATAACCAAATCCAGCTCTGCTCTCCAGCTCCTAATAGAGCTCAAATACCGCGGCTGCATGGCCAAGGGTCTCTGGGTCTATGCTTTGGCTGCTCTGACTGCTCCATTACATAAATATTTGCTTTCTGGGAAAACAAAAGAAGAAAATTACCCAACATGTTAACTGTTGATGTCCCTGCTGTTCAGAGACTAGAAAAACAGAAAGTTGATATAGAGAAGTTTCTTTCATGATGTGAATGTAAACATATAAATACGCACACACTTGCACACACACGCAAGTACACACACAAACCTTTCCTCCACTAAGCCCATGGCAGTATAGGAAAGGAAAGAGTAGGTCAGGATACAGACTTCATGAAAACAAGAATTTGGAGATTTGTTCATCTGGCCACTAAGATTTCACTGCGACTGCAGTAAGTCACTCCAAAACATATCAAACCCTGTGCCATACTCCTGGAGAAGATGTACTATACCTGTGGTCCCTCCAGACTTCTCCCTCCCTCAGAGGGCTGAAAAACACAGTAGTTGCTGTTATTTTAGGAGTCAAATTAGTTTGGACCTCAACATGGAACCTCATTGCAGCTCTAGATGAGTAATTGAAAACAGTTGTTAAGCCCACAATTAAGCATTCACTGCAATAAAGATAGGAAGATATTGGTTAGCGGTATCATTTGAATTGAACTAAGTTAAAGTTACATTTGTGGTGTAAATTGCAATTTAAAAGATAGTCTCATCATGGCACTTATTAGTAGTAGACCCAGTCCAAGATCTCCCCCAAACGGTGTGTCTATGTTATTAGCAAACTGTTGCTGGACCATTTGCAACGCCACTTTTTTTCAAACCATTACATATACATTTGTAAGGTTGCTTATTACCTGAACATTTTAAATGATACAGTAAGAAAAGCATCCTGCTAAATCCTGAAGTAAATCATAAAATTTAACAAAAAATGTGAGTAGGCGTTTGGTAAAAGGGTTTCAACATAGCTGGCAGACCTGCTATACTGTGAAAGTCATTTCCTGGAAAGACATCCCTGTTCTGTTTGTGATATATTTATCACATTTTACTGGCCCCTTGAAGAATGTAAGAATATCCAAACTGTTCTTCTATCCAATTACAATGACACAAACTCAAGACACAAATCACAAGCAAAGGTTTGGAAAAGATTGGCACATTTACACTTCCAAACACAAAACTCAGGAGACAACAGGAGACAACATGGGCTAATACTATGAACCAGACATACACACAGCCATGTACACACCTCCCCCTACCAAAGAACCCAAAAACAAAACACACAGTCAGTCCACTAAAAATGAAAACCTGTGAGGCACGTTTGTCTCTCTTTGGTTCTTGGCCTCAACCTCTCTCTATCTCCCTTCTCTCTCTCTCTCGGTTATTGTTGCTCTGGTTATTGTGTAATTACACCCTCAACATGCTCAGGAAGCCAAACAGTTATCTGTATCTCTATATAGGAATGGTGGCCCAGTCTAAACACGGGATACCGTGTTTGTGTGTGTGTGTGTGTGTGTGTGTGTGTGTGTGTGTGTGTGTGTGTGTGTGTGTGTGTGTGTGTGTGTGTGTGTGTGTGTGTGTGTGTGTGTGTGTGTGTGTGTGTGTGTGTGTGTGTGTGTGTGTGTGTAGGATGCTGTGGTCTGACAGTAGCTCGCCTCGCCGGCTGGTTACTGTGCATGGAGGACGGAGGTTGCTGTCATCGCACACTATCGCACAGCTGGTACACAGTGCTGATGGGCCGTAACACAAGGAGGGAGAGAGGAGAGAGAGGCAGACAGAGGGTAAAGAGATGCAGACAGACAGAGAGTGTTTAATGTCAAGCCAAGTACCAAAGACCACAAAAAAAAACAAAAAACAATCAAGACAATTATCCAAACCTAAAAGAGAATGTAGTGTGTTACCGCCAACTGTGTTGTTAAAGTGTGTGTGGGTGACTGTGTGTGTCTGTGCATGCTTAGGTGTGTGTGCTCCTGTGGGACTATACTGAAGTTTAGCCATAGCTTTGAAGCCTGAGAACCAGAGGTTTTCCCCTTATGATAATTTAGGGTTAGTGTTGAAACCCCTGGCTAGTCATAGAAACATGTCAGTGATTGTTAAACAATGAGGGAGAGGGGGACTTGATACAGTACAACTGCTGAGCTATGGAGAGGGTGTGCAGGTCAAATGTAAGGGTGCCAGTATTACGGTACTGGGTGTGATAATTACGCAAATTGTGAGTCCACAGGGCCCTTTGAATGATTGACTTAAACCTCATCAGAGAGAGCGAGGGAACGAAAGAGCTAGTCAGACAAAGGGAGACAGAGAGAAAAATAAAAAGGATTACATTTGTAATCTTGCCTCCCTGTGGGGACCCATATATCTGAACAGTGTCCAAAATCTGTTGGCTTTTTTGGACAAATAGCTGGCATGCTTCAGCACGGGGTTGTTTATCTTGGGACGGAGGGGGGACGGGGGGGGGACGGGGGGGACGGGGGGGGGACGGAGGGACTCAGGGATAGCCTGTGAGAAAAGAAGGAGAAAACAGACCCAAATAGATGGATTGGAAGATAGAGTATGAGCTTATGCAAAGGCAACAGAATAAAGAAACACAGAGAGGGAGAGATGAGAAAGATGAGAGAGAAAGAAAAAGAAGTAGGCTTAAGCCTGATGCTATCCCTTCATCCATCCCGTGTTAAACCAGATTGGAAAGCCGGATCAATTTACTTCAAATTGCTGATGTCACAATGCTCCTTGTCACAAGATAGATCACAATATCGATCAGGCATTGAACCTAGTTTGGGGGTGAAAAAAAGTAAACTTTGGTTCAAGACACCTAGAGCTGTGCACAGAAAGTGGTTTGTATAAGTACCAGCCTTGTCAACGTCTCATGCCACACCATTTGAATCAGAGAAGCGTGGGTAGAGGTGGCAGCTGAACACAGCACAGACCATATACAGCCCTGCCATCCTCACATGCCCTAACCTACTTGTTTAAACTGATACAAGTGTGTGATCCACAATGGCCAGGCAGACACCTCAGCGTAGCCTTGAGGTAGACATTGTTGCTAGGCACAGATTTGGATCAGCTTATTGTTCGACTACAGCCATAAACATGTGGAGGTGAAAAGCAAAACTGACCATAGATCAGCACTGAGGGGAAACTTTGTCGTACATTTAAGTGATGAGATGAGGAAGGGTGTTTACTTGGTTTTTACAGTTCTACGGAGGTGGTGTGTTTGTGTTTGTGTGTGTGTGTAAAACATGAAGAGTGGGTGTCATCAAAACTCGAACAGCCTTGCCAGAAGCTCAGGCCACCTGGGAGTTGTTACTACTTAGCGGCCGACACATAAAATACTTTGAAGACCGTCTTCAGGATACTTCTGTGTTCCTGTTGATAAGAACGTAGTATCCTGTTGAACATGTCAGCATTGGAAACTGGAAATTGGTTTCATTACTGTGTATATGTATATGCCTCACAAGTCCTCAACTGGCAGCTTCATTAAATAGTACTTGCAAAACACCTGTTTCAATGTCAACAGCGAAGAGGCGACTCCAGGATGCTGGCCTTCTAGGCAGAGTTCCTCTGTCCAGTGTCTGTGTTCTTTTGCCCATCTTAATCTTTTATTTTTATTGGCCAGTCTGAGTTTGCAACTCTGCCTAGAAGGCCAGCATCCCGGAGTTGCCTCTCCACTGTTGACATTGAGACTGGTGTTTTGCGGGTACAATTTAATGAAGCTGCCAGTTGAGGACTTGTGAGGTGTCTGTTTCTCAAACTAGACACTCTAATGTACTTGTCCTCTTGCTCAGTTGTGCACCGGGGCCTCTCACTCCTCTTTCTATTCTGGTTAGAGACAGTTTGCGCTGTTCTGTGAGGGGAGTAGTACACAGCATTGTACGAGATCTTTGGTTTCTTGGCAGTTTCTTCTCGCATGGAATAGCCTTCATTTCTCATAGAATAGACTGACGAGTTTCAGAAGAAAGTTCTTTGTTTCTGGCCATTTTGAGCCTGTAATCGAACCCACAAATGCTGATGCTCCAGATACTCAACTAGTCTAAAGAAGGCCAGTTTTATTGCTTCTTTAATCAGAACAACAGTTTTCAGCTGTGCTAACATAATTGCAAAAGGGTTTTCTAATGATCAATTAGCCTTTTAAAATGATAAACTTGGATAAGTTAACACAACGTGCCATTGGAACACAGGAGTGATGGTTGCTGATAATGGGCCTCTGTACGCCTATGCAGATATTCCCCCCAAAATGTGCCGTTTCCAGCTACAATAGTAATTTACAACATTAACAATGTCTACACTGTATTTCTGATCAATTTGATGTTATTTTAATGGACAAAAAAAAAAGACCTTTTCTTTCAAAAACAAGGACATTTCTAAGTGACCACAAACTTTTGAACGGCAGTGTATATAGAGTGGGGAGAACAAGTATTTGATTCACTGCCAATTTTGCAGGTTTCCCTACTTACAAAGCATGTAGAGGTCTGTCATTTTTTATCATAGGTACACTTCAACTGTGAGAGACGGAATCTAAAAAATCCAATCCAGAAAATCACATTGTATGATTTTTAAGTAATTAATTTGCATTTTATTGCATGACATAAGTATTTGATACATCAGAAAATCAGAACTTAATATTTGGTACAGAAACCTTTGTTTGCAATTACAGAGATCATACGTTTCCTGTAGTTCTTGACCAGGTTTGCACACACTGCAGCAGGGATTTTGGCCCACTCCTCCATACAGACCTTCTCCAGATCCTTCAGGTTTCGGGGCTGTCGCTGGGCAATACGGACTTTCAGCTCCCTCCAAAGATTTTCTATTGGGTTCAGGTCTGGAGACTGGCTAGGCCACTCCAGGACCTTGAGATGCTTCTTATGGAGCCACTCCTTAGTTGCCCTGGCTGTGTGTTTCGGGTCGTTGTCATGCTGGAAGACCCAGCCACGACCCATCTTCAATGCTCTTACTGAGGGAAGGAGGTTGTTGGCCAAGATCTCGCGATACATGGCCCCATCCATCCTCCCCTCAATACGGTGCAGTCATCCTGTCCCCTTTGCAGAAAAGCATCCCCAAAGAATGATGTTTCCACCTCCATGCTTCACGGTTGGGATGGTGTTCTTGGGGTTGTACTCATCCTTCTTCTTCCTCCAAACACGGCGAGTGGAGTTTAGACCAAAAAGCTCTATTTTTGTCTCATCAGACCACATGACCTTCTCCCATTCCTCCTCTGGATCATCCAAATGGTCATTGGCAAACTTCAGACGGGCCTGGACATGCGCTGGCTTGAGCAGGGGGACCTTGCGTGCGCTGCAGGATTTTAATCCATGACGGCATAGTGTGTAACTAATGGTTTTCTTTGAGACTGTGGTCCCAGCTCACTTAAGGTCATTGACCAGGTCCTGCCATGTAGTTCTGGGCTGATCCCTCACCTTCCTCATGATCATTGATGCCCCACGAGGTGAGATCTTGCATGGAGCCCCAGACCGAGGGTGATTGACCATCATCTTGAACTTCTTCCATTTTCTAATAATTGAGCCAACAGTTGTTGCCTTCTCACCAAGCTGCTTGCCTATTGTCCTGGCTCCGGGCTGAGAGGCGTCGCTGGAGACTCCAGGCTGGGGAGCGTCGCTGGAGGCCTCCTGCGTGGAGCTGGGACCGGTCTTCCCGGACTGGGGAGACTTACAGGAGACTGGGTGCGCAGAGCAGGCACGGGGCACACTGGGCCGTGGAGGCGCACCGGCGGTCTGGAACTCAGGGCTGGCACACCCCGTCCTGGCTGAGTGGTCACTGTAGCCCGGCATGGGCGGAGCGCTGGCACAGAGCGAACTGGGCTGTGCTGGAGAGTGAAGGCTGCCGTGCATAGAGCAGGCACAGGGTAAGCTGAACCGAGGAGACACACTGGTGGCCAGATGCGCTGCGCCGGCGTGCTTCTCCCTGGCTGCCGGCCAACTCTCGCCCGGCAACGCTGCGGAGCCCGTACTGACCGCACCGGACTGTGCGTGCGTATGGGCGACACCGTGCGCATTTCTGCATAGCTCGGTGCTCCCCTCGTCACCTGCTCCACACGGTAAGCACTGGGAGTTGGCTCAGGACTCCATCCTGACTCTGCCCAACTCCCCGTGTGCCCCCCCCCCCCAAATATGTTTTGGGGCTGCCTCTCGCACTTGCCTCTGGGCCTTTACAGCTCCTCATAATAGAGCCGCTCTGCCTTTGCTGCCTCCGCTGCATCCAGTTCCGCCTTCGGTCGCCGGTACTCCCCAGCCTGCCTCCAGGGTCCTTTCCCATCTAAGATCTCCTCCCACGTCCATGACTCCAAATACTTCTCCTTCCACTGCTTGGTCCTTCTTTGGTGGATGGTTCTGTCACAGGCGTCGTTAAGGACAGACCAAGGCGCAGCGGGTATAGTGCTCATTCTTACCTGTTTATTTAAAGAGAACACTTAAACAAAGAAAAAACAAACGACAGCAAACAGTTCTGTAAGGTTCACAGACTATAACGGAAAATAACCACCCACAAAACCCAAAGGAAAACAGGCTGCCTAAGTATGGCTTCCAATCAGAGACAACGAAAGACACCTGCCTCTGATTGGAAACCACACTTGGCCAAACCTGGAAAACGAAACATAGAAAATGAAAACTAGAACCAAAATCCCCTAGACCAAAAACCCCAAAACACACAAAACAAACACCCCCTGCCAAGCCCTGACCATACTACAATGACAAAAGACCCCTTTACTGGTCAGGACGTGACATCATCACACATAACATAGCCAGCACTGCTATTATCCTCTTTTACCAAATCAACTCCGGCATTGTCCTTTTTGCCTCAGTGGATCAAATCAAATTAAATGGTATTGGTCACATGCAGTGAAATTCTTACTTACCAGCCGATTCTCCAAAATGCTGAGTTTAACATTTTACAGATGCTCTTATCCAGAGCGACTTACATACATTTCATACATTATTTTAATATACTGGTCCCCCGTGGGAATCGAACCCACAACCCTGGCGTTGCAAACACCATGCTCTACCAACTGAGCTACACGGGACCACTTTAAAAGCTAAGACAAATATTTGCTAAATAAAAAAAGGAAATAATAACACAATAAAAACAATAACGAGGCTATATATACAAGGAGTACCAGTACGGAGTCAATGTGCAAGGGTACGAGGTAGTTGAGGTAATTGAGGTAATACAGTATGTACATGTTGGTAGGGGTAAAAGTGACTAGGCAATCAGGATATATAATAAACAGAGTAGCAGCAGCATATGTGAAGTGCGTGTGTGTGTGTGTGTGTGTGTGTGTGTGTGTGTGTGTGTGTGTGTGTGTGTGTGTGTGTGTGTGTGTGTGTGTGTGTGTGTGTGTGTGTGTGTGTGTGTGTGTGTGTGTGTGTGTGTGTGTGTGTGTGTGATGTGGAATGTCAGTGCAGTATGTGTGAGTGTCTGGGTAGAGTCTATAGAGTCAGGGCAAAACAATGAAGATCTTTTTTTAAATTTATTTTTAATTTATGTCACCTTTATTTAACAAGGTAGGCTAGTTAAGAACAAGTTCTCATTTACAACTGCGACCTGGCCAAGATAGAGCAAAGCAGTGCGACACAAACAACACAGAGTTACACATGGGATAAACAAACGTACAGTCAATAACACAATACAAAAGTCTATATACAGTGTGTGCAAATGTTGTAAGATTAGGGAGGTAAGGCAATAAATAGGCCATAGTGGTGAAATAATTACAATTTAGCAATTAAACACATAGATGTGCAGAAGATGACTTAGTACTTGGTGGCAAAATCCTTGTTGGCAATCACAGAGGTCAGACGTTTCTTGTACAGTGGGGGAAAAAAGTATTTGATCCCCTGCTGATTTTGTACGTTTGCCCACTTACAAAGAAATGATCAGTCTATAATTTTAATAGTAGGTTTATTTGAACAGTGAGAGACAGAATAACAACAACAAAAATCCAGAAAAACGCATGTCAAAAATGTTATAAAAGGATTTACATTTTAATGAGGGAAATAAGTATTTGACCCCTCTGCAAAACATGACTTAGTACTTGGTGGCAAAACCCTTGTTGGCAATCACAGAGGTCAGATGTTTCTTGTAGTTGGCCACCAGGTTTGCACACATCTCAGGAGGGATTTTGTCCCACTCCTCTTTGCAGATCTTCTCCAAGTCATTAAGGTTTCAAGGCTGATGTTTGGCAACTCAACCTTCAGCTCCCTCCACAGATTTTCTATGGGATTAAGGTCTGGAGACTGGCTAGGCCACTCCAGGACCTTAATGTGCTTCTTCTTGAGCCACTCCTTTGTTGCCTTGGCCGTGTGTTTTGGGTCATTGTCATGCTGGAATACCCATCCACGACCCATTTTCAATGCCCTGGCTGAGGGAAGGAGGTTCTCACCCAAGATTTGACAGTACATGGCCCCGTCCATCGTCCCTTTGATGTGGTGAAGTTGTCCGGTCCCCTTAGCAGAAAAACAGCCCCAAAGCATAATGTTTCCACCTCCATGTTTGACGGTGGGGATGGTATTCTTGGGGTCATAGGCAGCATTCCTGCTCCTCCAAACATGGCGAGTTGAGTTGATGCCAAAGAGCTCCATTTCCATTTTCTGACCACAACACTTTCACCCAGTTGTCCTCTGAATCATTCAGATGTTCATTGGCAAACTTCAGACGGGCATGAATATGTGCTTTCTTGAGCAGGGGGACCTTGCGGGCGCTGCAGGATTTCAGTCCTTCACGGCGTAGTGTGTTACCAATTGTTTTCTTGGTGACAATGGTCCCAGCCGCCTTGAGATCATTGACAAGATCCTCCCGTGTAGTTCTGGGCTGATTCCTCACCGTTTTCATGATCATTGCAACTCCACAAGGTGAGATCTTGCATGGAGCCCCAGGCCGAGGGAGATTGACAGTTCTTTTGTGTTTCTTCCATTTGCGAATAATCGCACCAAATGTTGTCACCTTCTCACCAAGCTGCTTGGCGATGGTCTTGTAGCCCATTCCAGCCTTGTGTAGGTTTACAATCTTGTCCCTGACATCCTTGGAGAGCTCTTTGGTCTTGGCCATGGTGGAGAGTTTGGAATCTGATTGATTGATTGCTTCTGTGGACAGGTGTCTTTTATACAGGTAACAAGCTGAGATTAGGAGCACTCCCTTTAAGAGTGTGCTCCTTATCTCAGCTTGTTACCTGTATAAAAGACACCTGGGAGCCAGAAATCTTTCTGATTGAGAGGGGGTCAAATACGTATTTCCCTCATTAAAATGCTAATCAATTTATAACATTTTTGACATGCGTTTTTCTGGATTTTTTTGTTGTTATTCTGTCTCTCACTGTTCAAATAAACCAACCATTAAAATGATAGACTGATCATTTCTTTGTCAGTGGGCAAACGTACAAAATCAGCAGGGGATCAAATACTTTTTTCCCTCACTGTAGGTATTTGTAGTTGTCCACATATTCTAATTCAGAACCGTCCAGAGTAGTGATGCGAGACGGGCGGGTGGGTGCGGGCAGTGATCGGTTGAAGAGCATGCATTTAGTTTTGCTTGCATTTAAGAGCAGTTGGAGGCCACGAAAGGAGTGTTGTATGGCATTGAATCTTGTCTGGAGGTTTGTTAACACAGTGTCCAAAGATGGGCCAGAAATATACAGAATGGTGTCGTCTGCAGAATGGTGTCGTCTGCGTCTGCGAGGTGGATCAGAGAATCACCAGCAGCAAGAGCGACATCATTGATGTATACAGAGAAGAGAGTCGGCCCGAGAATTGATCCCTGTGGCACCCCCATAGAGACTGCCAGAGGTCTGGACAACAGGCCCTCCGATTTGACACATTGACCAATATCTGAGAAGTAGTTGGTGAACCAGGCGAGGCAGTCATTTTGGTCAGTGATCTGTTTGTTAACTTGGCTTTCGAAGACTTTAGAATGGCAGGGTAGGATAGGTATAGGTCTGTAACAGTTTGGGTCTAGAGTGTCACCCCCTTTGAAGAGGGGGATGACCGTGGCAGCTTTCCAATCTTTAGGGATCTCAGACGATACAAAAGAGAGATTGCACAGGCTAGTAATAGGGCTTGCAACAATTGTGGCGGATAATTTTAGAAAGAGAGGGTCCAGATTGTCTAGCCCAGCTGATTTGTAGGTCCAGATTTTGCATCTCTTTCAGAACATCAGCTATCTGGATTTGGGTGAAGGAGAAATGGCTGAGCCTTGGGCAAGTTGCTGTGGGAGGTGCAGAGCTGTTGACCGGTGTATAGGTAGCCAGGTGGAAAGCATGACCAGCCGTAGAAAAATGCTTATTGAAATTCTCGATTATCGTAGATTTATCGGTGGTGACAGTGTTTCCTAGTCTCAGTGCAGTGGGCAGCTGGGAGGAGGTGCTCTTATTCTCCATGGACTTTACAATGTCCCAGAACTTTTTGGAGTTTGTGCTACAGGATGCAAATTTCTGTTTGAAAAATCTAGTCTTCGCTTTCCTAACTGCCTGTGTATATTGGTTCCTAACTTCCTGAAAAGTTGCATATCGCGGGGGCTTTTCGATGCTAATGCAGTACGCCACAGGATGTTTTTGTGCTGGTCAAGAGCAGTCAGTTCTGGAGTGAACCAAGGGCTATATCTGTTCTTAGTTCTACATTTTTTGAATGAGGCATGCTTATTTAAGATGGTGAGGAAAGCGTTTAAAAAAAATAACCAGGCATCCTCTACTGACGGAATGAGGTCAATATCCTTTCAGGATACCCGGGCCAGGTTGATTAGAAAGGCCTGCTCGCTGAAGTGTTTTAGGGAGCGTTTGACAGTGATGAGTGATAAAGATAAGTAAATAAATAATAAAAGGGATCAATGTAAATTGTCTGGGTAGCCATTTGATTAACTGTTCAGCAGTCTTATGGCTTGAGGGTAGAAGCTGTTCAGATGCCTTTTGGTCCCAGACTTGGCACTCCGGTTGTGCCATTCAAGAAGCACTCGTTAGTGTGTGCTTTTTCCCTGTTGTTGCTCTACTGTTGACATCACGTTCATAGAATCTAGTGATTTTCTCTTCTGTAGCTTTGGTAATTATGTTGCACTGCTTTTTCCTGGAGTATTGAAGACTTGTTGGCCTGTTTTCATTTGCCCTTTCACCAGGCCGTACTTTCTCAGGATGTTGCCTGTGAGCATTTTTGAATCCACTTGTTTGCACTCCGCATTTTTTGATACTTTTGCTTTAGCTCTGCAACGGTGGCATTTTGAAACAATAAAATCCTTCTCAAGTTCTTCGGAGTTCCCTTCATTTGCTGTTTTGACTTTGTCTTTGTGGAATCTTGTCTCTCTATTTTCTTCATCAGTTGATCATACCTTTTTTCCTCAGCTTTCTGTAAAGTTTGATCAAGTTTGACATTTGTCATGCAATGATATCTCTATGTTTTTGAGCGACCTCTTCCAACCTTTTTCCTTCCAGCAAGTATTCGACTTCTCATTCCTGTTGCAGATGATGAGAAAGGGGTATCAGGGCATGCATCAGGGGCAGGTAAGTTAGGGGCAGGTATGTTGGCCTCATGTTCTGGCTGCAAATCATCTGGTGACTGAGGTGGTGTGTCTCCTGATAGGTAGGTCTCCATTGCAACTGTTCTCTTTAAAATCTGTCTTCTATTCCGTTGGTTACATTTCCATGGCCTCCTCTTGCTTCTTTGTTCTTGCTTTGTAAGCTCAGAGATAGATTTCACTTCTCCCTTCTCTTTTTTCTTCCAGTATCTCTCCCTGTCTATTTGCAGATGTTCCAGGTATGGTATAGGATATTTTTTTAAATGTTGTTTCTATGTCTCTATGTCTTTATGTGGCATCTTTTCAAAGCAAAGAAAAATACTACTTAAGTTTTGAGTTTGTGCACCAATTGGAGCATTTTCTAGATTAAATGAATTTAAAGCATGATTAAATAAGCCTAAAGCAAAACAAAGTAAAAAGTAATAACATAATGGATTTTTGTGAATACGTAAAATAAAACATAAATTATACTCCAAATTAACGAAATTATAGCCTGTTTGACCCTAAACCTGCATATAACTGCGGGACTGCAGGTTATGAGTCAACCCGCGTATCACTAGCTACTTCATACAGTAAATTCCTCTTGCCTGCTTCGCTGCTGCTGATTCGATGATGGCCTCGTCATCAGTTTTTGAGTAGCCCGCCCCATTCTTCACCGCCTACTCAAGCTCATTCTACTGAAGCTGAACGCGCTAGCAGTACTGTCCGGTTACAAGACCGGCTAGTAGAACTCACACTACTTCATGATACTTCATTATAAATACGGATTTTTGGGGTTATCATAAAAAGTACTGGTTTTTAATCGTATTCTAACTGTGTGAACGTCTCAGTCTACTTGCCCAGGTAAGTTTTTCTTTACGCTCAACTTTTTTCTTCTTGTCTTGAATAAATATTAAGGCTATTAATTAGCCTTCTATAAATGTAATCTCTCAAATATCAATAGACTCTGTGTCAACTGAAAATAAAGTATGGAGGAAAACTTTTTTGTTGTTCAATTGTTTAATGTTCTCTTGCTGTCTATTCACAATCAAGTCATCATATTTGATATCTGAAATTATGAGCCATAGGCTGCCGATGTATACGGTTCTATGGCTCTGTAGCCTAACTGTAGCCTAACATGCACATTTGTTATTGTGCTGAAGGTTTTGTGGGTGACTATCCATAGATCATTTGGCATGAAACATAATCTGTCCTGCATTATATTTAGGGTTGCTTGTGTTGCAATATATCACTGGTCTATGCTTAGGTCTTAGCAGATGAAAAATATTGTCCACAAATTATATGAATCTATCCTCTCCTGTGGTCTGCATTCTGCATATGCTCATCTGATGTTTTATGGGGTGAATCAGAACATTTACCATTGAGGATTCAACTATTCATTAAAATGACTTGTTTAAAAGCATGGTTATTAAACTGTAGGGGACCCCCTGACTCACATATTGACAAGTTAATCATGCAGCCCCTGCTCCACATGTCAAGGGTAGCAACACCACATAACAGAGCTCTCATTACTCTGACCTCATTAGGGAGATCAGCCAATACAATTGGTTGGAGAGCGTGTTAGCTTCACACACAAGACAGATCAATGAAGAGGGCAGGCTCTGTGATAATAGCAATGTTTTCCTGGCGCTCTGCCTGCAACACCAGGCAGGTCTGCTGGATCAACTCTAGCTCATGCATGGCCACAGTAGACCTGTTTGACCATCCGCATGCCTCTATTGATTTTTGTTTTTCAATTTTGGCCTGCCGCCGGCCTTACTCATGCATATTGAACCAGAATAACCAAGCAAACACCTGATGATGAGGTATTGGAATGTAGATTTGGGGCATTCCTTCCCTGTTGGCCTCATCCAATGAGATTCCTTCATTTTAACTCTGGACAATTGTACCTGTGCCCCACCTTCCTCCAATGTGACCCGTGTCATTGATGCCAGAGACAGCAGAGGAAGCGAGACACCCCACTCGCAGGTTTTTTTCTGCTTACATTGAAGTCAATGACCTAATCAGACCAGACCCAGATGCTATCGCATTGGTATCTATGGGAGAGCCATCCCGTTAAGCAGACAGAAAATAATTCAATGGTAAACGGCCTGAGTGAACTATCTTCATTTATCCACCATCTTTGATTAACGCAGCCAGGAAAGAGTTCAGTTTAGGAGGCGTGAACTCCCAGTATGGGCGCACTGTCTGTTTTAACACCTGAGGCTACTTGTTGTTGGTGTCTTGGTTGCCACACATAAAGGGTAGGGGATACATGCTCCATCATGGCCTGTCAATCTCACCAAATGGGCCTGACTCATTCCTTCCCTGACCCCCTCAAAGTCTGTCCACAACAGCATGGCAAATGACAAATAGAGAGAAAGAGGGGTAGAGAGAGAGTGAGGGAGGTGGGAGAGAGCGCTGAAAGGGGGGAAAAGGAGGACAAAGAATGAAGGAAGGATAGATTCTTCAAGAGCCTATGGATGTTTGTTGAAGAAGCATTAAAAAAATGATTGGCTTAGGGGAAGTGTTTTCCTTGGATTCAAATAGAGCACAGCTAAGGGGAAGATAAATTATTTGGATGTGGCGGGGGAGTGAAAAAATGCAGCCTTATCTTGTATGTTTGTTCACCTGGTTAACTTAGTTAGTGAGTACGGGACTTACAATAGGACCGGAGTTTGGAAAGGAGGAGAGGGGTCAAATGCTGGTTGGTATACCCAACAAAACATAATTCTGTATAAAATCTTGACTCATTCGATTCAATAAATGATGATTGAGAGTACAGTACAGTATCTCTCCAGTCCATTGATCTAGCCGTGTGTTTTTTTTTGCATGTGTGTGCCAACTGTATCTCTCCAAACCATGAGATCTTCATACAGTACTGTAACACAGCCAGCCTCAGAGAAGGGAAGCGGGATCAGACCTAAAGGTGTTTCTAATCAGGGATGTGGTTGGGTTCTTTTCTTCTCTGTCTGTTGTGATGGTTGTAATGGAGAGAGAGAGTCCAGTGATGTTGCTCCCAGGAATGTGTTCACACACACACGGCTCCTATTAGAGCCTGGCTTCTCTGGTTTACATCTACAGTGCATCCCAAATGGAACCCTATTCACTACATAGTGCACTACTTTTGACCTGACTATATAAGTAATATGGTGCCATTTGGGATGTAGCCATACCATACCTCACAGGCCAGGCAGTGAACATCCACCATCCCTCACCTTGGCTCACAGGTATGGTAGCTACATGGTGGAGGGGGTGGATTGGATGGATGGTTCTGGGATGTAGCCTACCAAAGAGATATTTGGGAAACCCCTTTATTAATACTCAGCTTGTGTAATTTTGGAGTTTTGCGTTATGTTTAGCCAGTTGAATTACAGTCAAACAGAAACTATTATATAGTTACTACTTGAGTAGTGGCAGGAAAGGAGTGGAAAAAATATGGAATACAAACGAAAACAACTGTCAGTACCAGCTGCACTTTGAAAACAACTGTCAGTACCAGCTGCACTTTGAAAACAACTGTCAGTACCAGCTGCACTTTGAAAACAACTGTCAGTACCAGCTGCGCTTTGAAAACAACTATCAGTACCAGCTGCGCTTTGAAAACAACTGTCAGTACCAGCTGCGCTTTGAAAACAACTGTCAGTACCAGCTGCGCTTTGAAAACAACTGTCAGTACCAGCTGCACTTTGAAAACAACTGTCAGTACCAGCTGCACTTTGAAAACAACTGTCAGTACCAGCTGCACTTTGAAAACAACTGTCAGTACCAGCTGCACTTTGAAAACAACTGTCAGTACCAGCTGCACTTTGAAAACAACTGTCAGTACCAGCTGCACTTTGAAAACAACTGTCAGTACCAGCTGCGCTTTGAAAACAACTGTCAGTACCAGCTGCACTCCAAATGCCAGATGATTTATCTTTCATTATATTTATATGTGTGTCTTACCTACAGTTGAAGTCGGAAGTTTGCATACACCTTAGCCAAATACATTTAAACTCAGTTTTTCATAATTCCTGACATTTTAATCCTAGTAAAAATTCCCTGTCTTAGTTCCGTTAGGATCACCACTTTATTTTAAGAATGTGAAATGTCAGAATAATAGTAGAGAGAATAATTCATTTAAGCTTTTATTTCTTTCATCACATTCCCAGCGGGTCAGAAGTTTACATACTCAATTAGTATTTGGTAGCATTGCCTTTAAATTGTTTAACTTGGGTCAAACGTTTCGGGTTAGCCTTCCACAAGCTTCCCACAATAAGTTGGGTGAATTTTGGCCCATTCCTCCTGACAGAGCTGGTGTAACTGAGTCAGGTTTGTAGGTCTCCTTGCTCACACACGCTTTTTCAGTTCTGCCCACAAACTTTCTATAGGATTGAGGTCAGGGCTTTGTGATGGCCACTCCAATAATTTGACTTTGTTGTCCTTAAGCCATTTTGCCACAACTTTGGAATTATGCTTGGGGTCATTGTCCATTTGGAAGACCCATTTGCGACCAAGCTTTAACTTCCTGACTGCTGTCTTGAGATGTTGCTTCAATATATCCACATAATTTTCCTACCTCATGATGCCATCTATTTTGTGAAGTGCACCAGTCCCTCCTGCAGCAGAGCACTCCCACGACATGATGCTGCCACCCCCGTGCTTCACGGTTGGGATGGTATTCTTCGGCTTGCAAGCCTCCCCCTTTTTCCTCCAAACATAATGATGGTCATTATGGCCAAACAGTTCTATTTTTGTTTCATCAGACCAGAGGATATTTCTCCAAAAAGTACGAACTTTGTCCCAATGTGCAGTTGCAAACCGTAGTCTGGCTTTTTTATGGCGGTTTTGGAGCAGTGGCTTCTTCCTTGCTGAGCGGCCTTTCAGGTTATGTCGATATAGGACTCGTTTTACTGTGGATATAGATACTTTTGTACCTGTTTCCTCCAGCATCTTCACAAGTTCCTTTGCTGTTGTTCTGGGATTGATTTGCACTTTCCGCACGAAAGTAACTTCATCTCTTGGAGACAGAACGTGTCTCCTTCCTGAGCGGTATGATGGCTGCGTGGTCCCATGGTGTTTATACTTGCGTACTATTGTTTGTACAGATGAACGTGGTACCTTCAGGCGTTTGGAAATTTCTTCCAAGGATGGACCAGATTTGTGGAGGTCAAAAATAAATATTCTGGGGTCTTGGCTGATTTCTTTAGATTTTTCCATGATGTCAAGCTAAGAGGCACTGAGTTTGAAAGTAGGCCTTGAAATACATCCACAGGTACACCTCCAATTGACTCAAATTATGTCAATTAGCCTATCAGAAGCTTCTAAAGCCATGACTTCATTTTCTGGAATTTTCCAAGCTGTTTAAAGGCACAGTCAACTTAGTGTATGTAAACTTCTGACCCACTGGAATTGTGATACAGTGAATTATAAGTGAAATTGTCTGTCTGTAAACAATTGTTGGAAAAATTACTTGTGCCATGCACAAAGTAGATGTCCTAACCGACTTGCCAAAACTATAGTTTGTTAACAAGAAATTTGTGGAGTGGTTGAAAAACGAGTTTTAATGACTCCAACATAAGTGTAAGTAAACTTCTGACTTCAACTCCCCTCTCTCTCTCCCACAGCAGACAGCATTTTTTCAGGCGAAGGTAGCTTCTCAGACCCAGATAACCAGCAGATAACCAGCAGGCCTGGCGGAGAGAACCAGCACAGACCCAGAGAGAGGGAGGTCAGTGCCAGAACAGAGCCCAGAAAGAGGGAGGAGAGAGCCCAAAAAAAGTATTGACGGACAGGCGAGGGGAAGAAGAGATCCATGGATTAGGGGCTAATCCAGTCTACGACCAATCCCCTGAGGAGACCCCCCTTTTTCCTTCTGAAAACTCAGACAGCCGCCCGGATTACTGCATTAAACTTATTACCTTTTAGAGACTTCTGTTTTTGTTCTTTTTTTCTGAAACCAGCTGGTGCTCAGTTTCAGCCGTGCTCTATCAGATGCCTGGAGTGTGGGCGGCTGGATTTGCGTAACTCTGAAAACAAAGGATCAGAAGGAGAGGAGGAGGACAGAGCAGGGTATGGGGGGATGCTGGAACGTTTAGGAGACATCTAGGAGCGTTCTTTAAAGACGTGTGGGGATAAACCTTCGGGCTCCGGCTGTGTCTGCGGGAGTCAGACGAGAGGTCAAAAAGTCTCTCTCTCTCTTTCTCTTTCTTTCAACCATGAGAGAGAATCTGCTTTGCTTCACATTCACACACAAGCTGAGCATTGCATGATTGCTTTTGCGTCTGCAGCTCACAGTCACACAGGAGAGTTAGTCAGGGATGTTGAGGTGGTGGCTTGAACTGTAAGTATATGAAGTCTGGTTATGAGTGTCTGGTTCATGCTCTCGAGAGGTTAAGACTATCTGAAATTCAACATCACACCTAATAGAAGTCTGTTGGTCTGGTAAGTAGACCCCTGGTACTGCTCTCTCTATCTCTCTCTCGCTCCTCTCTCTCGCTCTCTCTCTTTCCAGTCTGTGGTATGAGGCGTGCTTCCTCCCTCTGTGCTGCTACCAGCTGCCCCTCTTAAAACGCCAGCCAGTGGAGACCTAAAGGAGAGGGCCTGGGACTGTGGTCAGGAGCAAATTAAAAGGCTGCTTTAACCCTGACGCAATCCCATTCAGAGGTCTGCTCCAAGTCATTAATGAAGACAGGCTATCGCGCGTGGGAGGGCCTCTGAAGTGGAAAGCTCTAAAAAGAACAAGAACACCTTGTCAGTGTACGTTACACTATCAAATTATTACAGAAAGCAATATCCATTACTTTGCTGGATAAAGATAACAGGAAAAGTCCATTATTTGCATACCTCCTGCCAGTGTTGACTTACTGGGGTATTTTGTGCAATAAAAGTCAGCTAAGTGATTTTCTTATCAGTACATTTGTCGGTATTTTATGAATTTTGGGCTAAAAATAGAACACGTTTTTTTCTGGTGGAATATATTTTTCATGTTTGAAAACAAGATTTGGGGCTTCTGGTCAGATCAGTTATAAGTGTTGAATTAGGGTCTCTGCTCTGCTTTTATAGAGATTTTGCAAATGTATTTCGGGGAAATATGTGATATGATTAAGTAGCACTCATGTTGTAACAAAACACAGGACGAGAGAGAGACAAAATACCCTGAAACTCTCAGACAAAAAAAACAGACTTACATTTAATTTGTTCTCGAGGGCAGTGACAGGAGAGTCACTGTGGTCTACATTTAGAAGGTTCCAGAACAGTGGACTTTGAAACCCGGAACTTTGACGACTAACAGCAGGCAAGGGTCTGTAGAAAAACCTGATCCAGTTACTTTATGACTGAATGTTCCAGATAGTGATGTGTTCTGTCAGATCTCCTACCTGGTTCTACATCTTTACACTAAATCAGTCTCTAGCATAGAAAGTCCCCTCATGGTTACTGGACTGTTATAGCTGCGTTTGAGCCTCTTCTAGACAGAGAATTGAATAACGTTTTGTGCTTTCTTTTAATAAATGTTTCCAGTGTACAACCACAGGAGGGATATTTGCAGCTAAAACTCGGGTTATTCCTAAGCTGATGTTTTATAAACCCAAAGCCTAAAACAACTGTTGAGCATAGCGTCTCTGACCACACTCAAACTGGCAGTGGATTCCAGGAACTGAGCTGCATACTTTTTTCCTCCATTTCTCTCCACTTAATCCAGCTGGGTATGGATGACAACAAACAGCAGAAAATGGGACTGAAATTGCAAACAGCACATGATAACAAGAGAATACAATAGACATCTCCATTACTGAGGTTGACCCTACAAGACCTGGTGGTGGAATTCTATTCAAAACCTAAACGATCACGATCATTACTTTTGAGCCACACAATCCCCCTGGGAGAATTTCTGAAGCAAATCTTTCACCAAAGATATTTAAATTCCTTTGCCATCCCTACTTTCAGTGGATTTAAAGGGATTTTTGTAATTTTGCCATCACCATGAACCTGGGGAAGATCCCTGGGCTGAAGGGCCTGGTGGCCGGCTCTCACGGTAAACGTCATTTCAAGGGTGACCTCACCTTGGACATGATCAGCCCTCCGCTGGGAGACTTCCGTCACACCATGCACGTGGGCCGCGGAGGGGACGTGTTCGGGGACACTTCGTTCCTTAGCAATCACGGCGGGGCTGCCAACGGAAACGAGGATGATGTTTCCGTCACAAGTCCTGACAACAAGATCGGGGCTTTCTTCTCCCGGACCCTCCGGCATGTTCGGAAGACACCAGAGCATCCCAGGGGGGGGTCGAAGGACCTGTCCCCGCCACCCCCTCCCATCTCCCCCATCATCAAGAACGCAGTGTCTCTCCCCCGGCTGGATGTGGACGGCTGCCCTATTAAAAACCTCTTCCACACCCCTCCTACCTCCCTGGATGAGACCACTTATGGTTATGGTGAGTCTTACTGTACACCCACACACACACAAACATATGCACGCATCCACACAATAAGTGAACATGCAACCGTACCTGTGAAGACTTGCGGTAGATCCTGGACCTAAGGTCTAAGCTTAAGCTCAGAAAGCTAACACTGTTTGTGGCATGCAGGAGACTTGGATTTTATACATTGTCATGTATCAAACATAGACGCAATAGCTGCTGTTGGACATGCTGTGAAAACGCTCTCATTTCCACAGTAATTCAAACAAATTTTCCACAGCTGTCATGATGAATCACCTTGGCTGACACACAACAACCCTCACACTCTCTTTAGCTTGTTATGTGATGATAAGAGAGAGGCGCATCAGACATTACTGTGCTGTTGTGTGTCTGGTCTGAGGCCCTATGTGACTGACTGCCCCACATTAATACCCTCATGTTTCACTGTCTGACCTCTCTGCTCTATTTTGGTGTGTATGTGTGTGTTTGGAAGCATGTTTTTGTCTATGTGCGTGCATGCATGTTATTGGTGTAAGAGCCCTGTACTCCCAGGCAGAGGGCACTTCCCATTCAAACTATGTAGTGGTACTAATTTACCTTGTATCATGTTTGTTTCCAGCAGACCTGGGCAGAATATTTTTGCATTTTGTAGTTTATTTGAAAATACCAACTTTTTAAATACTTAAGGTAGTCGAATATACTGTAGTTTAAATAGAGTTTAAACTAAAAGGCAACTATTTTCTTTGATATTTAAATACAGGTCCAGAAAAATAAATAATATTTGAATGTATTTGAATATATGCAAGTTATTCGAAATATATGATCATAAGCACATGGTTTGGAGGGCTCTTAGATATTAATCTTAATGTAGCCTATAGCCTACAATTAAATATATAAGGGACATGGAATCACCTCAACATTTCATTAGACCACTTTTGCAGCTTAAAAATGACTAACAAATATATTTTCATAATGTCTGAGTCATAAGGTAATACCAACAAACTCTCACAGTCTAACTTCATCCACATTCTCCAAACGTTAAATTTCAATGTTGCTCAAAATGTCAAATTTCAAAGTGTTTTTCACACACTGGGTTGACTCCTGCTGCTCTTTATCGCTCCATTTCTCCAAATGTCAAATGTTGAAGTTAAGGGGTAAGTTTAGGCACTCTTTCTGAATGACTAAGGTAAGTAAGGGTTAAGGTTCGGGATAGGGTTAAAACCCCAAAATGCCTCCAGAGTGGCGCAGCGTCACTGCATCGCAGCGCTAGAGGTGTCACTACAGATCCGGGTTCGAACCCGGGCTGTGTCGCAGTCGACCGCGACTGGGAGACTCATGAGGTGGCGCACAATTGGCCCAGCGTCGTCTGGGTTAGGGGAGGGTTAGGCCGGCTGGGATGTCCTTGTCCCATCGCACTCTAGCGACTCCTTGTGGCGGGCCGGGCGCATGCACACTGACTTCGGTCACTAGCTGTTCGGTGTTTCCTCTGACACATTGGTGCGGCTGACTTCCGGGTTAAACGAGCAGTGTGTCAAGAAGCAGAGAGGCTTGGCGTGGTTGTGTTTCGGAGGAGTCCGTACGGGAGTTTCAGCTATTGGATAAGACTGTAACTACTAATTGGAAATCACGAAATTGAGGAGAAAAAGTGGTCAAAAGTTAAAAAACATATACAGTATATATAATTTTTTCTAATAAAAATAAAAGAACAGTGTTCATGACTGGGATCGAACATACAACCTTCTGATCCAGAGTCATGGGATTACTATTTCTGAATGGTTAAGGTAAGGGTTAAGGTTTGGGATAGGGTTAAAAGTATCATGCTTGAAGGTAAGACCCAGAGGTGGGGCAAAGGTACAGGACGGCAGGCAGGGTCAGGGGCAGGCAGAGTGGTCAGGCAGGCGGGCTCAGAGACAGGGCAGGCAAGGTTCAAAACCAGGAGGGCACGAAAAAGAGAGACTGGGGAGAAGCAGGAGCTGAGATGAAAAACGCTGGTTGACTTGAAAAACAAGACAAACTGGCAACAGACAAACAGAGAACACAGGTATAAATACACAGGGGATAATGGGGAAGATGGGCGACATCTGGAGGGGGGTGGAGACAATCACAAAGACAGGTGAAACAGATCAGGGTGGTGGCGCCCCTAGAGGGGGGGTGTCCTGGTGTCCTACCTGTGCGCATATCTGGTTGACCGGGGTGTCGGCGTTGAAAATCCGCAATGAGGCCTGGGTCGAGGATGTCCCTGGCGGGGACCCAGCACCTCTCCTCCGTGCCATAACCCTCCCAGGCAACCAGGTACTGGAACCCCCTGCCCCGAGGTCGAAACTTCAGGAGACGCCTCACCGTGTAAGCCGGTTGGCCATCGATGAGACAGGGAGAGGTGTGGGCCTAGAAAAACAGGAGACAAAGGACTGTGAGACATGGGTTTAACTCTGGACACATGAAAGGTGGGATGTATACGAAGGGTATGTGGCAACAGAAGACGAACAGCTGATGGGCTAATCATTTTGTCGATGGGAAATGGGCTAATAAACCGGGGGGAGAACTTGCGGGATTCCAACCGGAAGGGCAGTTCCCGGGTGGATAGCCATACCTTCTGCCCAAGATGATGAAGGGGAGCCGGGGTCCGATGGAGATCCACTTGTTGTCGATATCTGGAGGTGGTCTTGAGGAGGGCCGACCGAGCTCTCCTCCAGGTATGATGACAGCGGCGGACAAACATCTGGGCAGAAGGAATGCTGACCTCTTCCTCCTGCTTGGGGAAGAGCGGGGGCTGATACCCCAAGGAACACTCAAAAGGAGATAGGCCCGTGTAATATGTCCGGTGGCGATTTTTATGAATTGTTCAGCAGTCTAATGGCTTGGGGGTAGAAGCTGTTGAGGAGCCTTTTGGTCCTAGTCTTGGCACTCCGGTACCGCTTGCCGTGTGGTAGCAGAGAAAACAGTCTATAACTTGGGTGACTGGAGTCTTTGACAATTTTATGGGCTTTCCTCTGACACCGTCTATTTATAGGTCCTGGATGGCAGGAAGCTTGTACTGGGCCATTCACACTACCCTCTGTAGCATCTTACGGTCAGATGCTGAGCAGTTGCCATACCAGGCGGTGATGCAACCGGTCAGGATGCTCTCGATGGTGCAGCTGTAGAACTTTTTGAGGATCTGGGGGCCCATGCCAAATCTTTTCAGTCTCCTGAGGGGGGAAAAGGTTTTGTCGTGCCCTCTTCACGACTGTCTTGGTATGTTTGGACCATGATAGTGCGTTGGTGTTGTGGACACCAAGGAACTTGAATCTCTCAACCCGCTCCACTACAGCCCCGTCGATGTTAATGGGGGCCTGTTCGGCCCGCCTTTTCCTGTAGTCCACGATCAGCTCCTTCGTCTTGCTCACATTGAGGGAGAGGTTGTTGTCCTGGCACCACACTGCCAGTTCTCTGACCTCCTCCCTATAGGCTGTCTCATCTTTGTCGGTGATCAGGTCTACCACTGTTGTGTCGTCAGCAAACTTAATGATGGTGTTGGAGTCGTGTTTGACCATGCAGTCGTGGGTGAACAGGGAATACAGGAGGGCACTAAGTACACACCCCTGAGGGGCCCCAGTGTTAAGGATCAGCGTGGCAGACGTATTGTTGCCTACTCTTATCACATGGAGGCGGCCAGTCAGGAAGTCCAGGATCCAGTTGCAGAGAGAGGTGTTTAGTTCCAGAATCCTTAGCTTACTGATTAGCTTCATGGGCACTATGGTGTTGAATGCTGAGCTGTAGTTGATGAACAGCATTCTCACATAGGTGTTCCTTTTGTCCAGGTAAGAAAGGGCGAGTGTGGAGTGCAATTGAGATTGTGTCATCTGTGGATCTGTTGGGGCGTTATGCGAATTAGAGTGGGTCTAGGGTGTCCGGGAGGATGCTGTTGATGTGAGCCATGACCAGCCTTTCAAAGCACTTCATGGCTACCGACGTGAGTGCCACTGGGCGGTTATCATTTAGGCAGGTTACCTTCGCTTCCTTGGGCACAGGGATTATGGTGGTCTGCTTGAAACATGTAGGTATTACAGACTCAGCCAGGGAGAGGTTGAAAATGTCAGTGAAGACACTTGACAGTTAGTCTGCGCATGCTTTGAGTACATGTCCTGATAATCCGTCTGGTCCAGCCACTTTGTGAATGGGACCTGTTTAAATAGTTTGTTCACATCGGCTACCGAGAGCGTTATCACACAGTCATCCAGAATAGCTGGTGCTCTCGTGCATGCTTCAGTGTTGCTTGCCTCGAAGTGAGCATAAAAGGCATTTAGCTTGTAAAGGTAGGCTCGCGTCACTGGGCAGCTCGCATCTGGGTTTCCCCTTGTAGTCCGTAATAGTTTTCAAGCCCTGCCACATCCGATGAGCGTCAGAGTCGGTGTAGTAGGATTCAATCTTTATCCTGTATCGACGCTTTGCATGCTTGATGGTTCATCTGAGGGCATAGGGGAATTTCCTACTAGTGTCTGGATTAGTCTCCCGCTCCTTGAGAGCGGAAGCTCTAGCCTTTAGCTCGATGCGTATGTTGCCTGGAATCCATGGCTTCTGGTTGGGATATGTACGTACAGTCACTGTGGGGACGATGTCATCGATGCACTTATTGATGAAGCCAATGACTGAGGAGGTGTGTTCCTCAATGCCGTTGGATGAATCCCAGAACATATTGCAGTCTGTGCTAGCAAAACAGTCCTGTCGTGTAGCATTCACGTCATCTGACCAGTTCCGGATTGAGCGAGTCACTGGTACTTCCTGCTTTAGTTTTTGCTTGTAAGCAGGAATCAGGAGGATAGAATTGTGGTCAGATTTGCCAAATGGAGGGTGGGGGAGAGCTTTGTATGCATCTCTGTGTGGAGTAAAGGTGGTCTAGGATTTTTTTCCCCTGGTTGCACATGTGACATGCTGGTAAGAATTTGGTAAAACTGTTTGCCTGCATTAAAGTCCCCGGCCACTAGGAGCACCACTTCTGGGTGAGCATTTTCTTCTTTGCTTATGGCCTTATAGAGTTGGTTGAGAGTGGTCTTAGTGCCAGCTTCGCTTTGTGGTGGTAAATAGACAACTACAAATAATACAGATGAGAACTCTCTTGGTAGATAGTGTGGTCGACAACTTATCATAAGGTACTCTACCTCAGGCGAGCAATACCTCGAGTCTTCTTTAATATTAGACATCGTACACCAGCTGTTATTGACAAAAAGACACACACCCCCACCCCTCGTCTTACCAGAGGTAGCGTCTCTGTTATGCCGGTGCATGGAAAATCCCGCCAGCTCTATATTGTCCATTTCTTCATTCAGCCACGTCTCGGTGAAACATAGGATGTTACAGTTTTTAATGTCCCGTTGGTAGGATAAGATGATTAAAATGGTGCAGAAAAACATGGCTGACGTTTTACATTCTCCCAACCAATTGTGCAATTTTTTATTTTTATTTTGCATTTTGTGTAACTTATTTTTTAACTTATTGCGTACATAATGTTGCTGCTACCATCTCTTATGACCAAAAATAACTTCTGGACATCAGAAAAGCGATTACTTTCCACGGACTGGAAGAAACTTTTTCTTTTAACGAGTCCGACGAGAAGGATATCCTGCTTTCACTGAAACAGGCCCAGATCCACTCCTTTTGCGTGAAGAAAAGACACCAGAAAAGGGGACGCAGATCGATAATCCTTCTGAGAAGCCAGAGGCGAGCGAGTAAACTCCCAATGCCTTCCATTCTCCTTGCTAACGTGCAATCGCTAGAAAATAAAATTGATGACCTATTATTAACATATCTGACCTATTACTATACTATATATGTCACTCCCTTTGGTTCCTTCCCCAAGCGTCATTGTTTCTGTTCCAGTGTCATGTCTGTGCATTGTTTGTGTTTCTTGTTTTGTATTTAGTTGTGTTTATTTATTAAAACACTCACTCCATGAACTTGTTTCCCGACTCTCAGTGCACACGTTTCAATACTAAAGAAAACAATGACATTTTAGAAAAACAATGGCAACACTAGCTATTCTCTTGTGGAATTTGAAAGGCCTTAATATTCTTAGCAAGTGTTCCAGCTGTCTTGATATTCTAGCAAGAAACTATATTGATATAATGCTCCAACACACCTGCTCCAAAAGCACACAGAATAGAGAACCATTTGTATAAACTTGCTGCTTTTTCATCAGCCCCAAACAGAACTAATGGTGTAATCATAATGACATAAATCCCCATCCTTGGTAAAGGTGAAGACCAAGAAGGCAGAATCACTTTCCTCAACTGTATCCATAATGGAAAGTACATTGCCTTTATTAATGTGTATGCTCCAAATTAATATGATCCTATGTTTTTGGATTATTTGAACAGCATGTTAGAATTAACTGAATTCCAACTGGTTAATGGGACAGACATGAATGCCATTCTTTAGGGGTGTGCCGACATAGCCATACTCGTATCCGTAAATTGACAGTTGATAGTGGGATCAGATGATACTCATGATTTGAAAAAACGGAAGTGTTTTAACATGCCTAAAATGTCTCGCTGCACATTCTCACTGCAAAAAAGCAGCAGATTAGGATTAGGGGGGGGGGGGTTGTCTGTGCGAGTAGTCAGACAAAACTTCAGCGGGTAGCAAAGTTTGCTGTCACTGTCAGATTGCTCATCAGCTTTTCAACTTTTTTCCCTACCCTTGTCCCACTTGTTAGATATTATGCATATTGATAGCTTGATAGTTGAGTTAATTAGACCATGTAGAACCTTGGATTTGTCTGACTGACATGCGAAAGATGAGTGCTGGCACCTGAAAATTAAAAAAAAATACTCGGTTCATAATCGTATCCATAAAATTGCCCAATGTCCTTTATGATACTGTTTTGTCCGACTACTCAGCACACCCCTACCATTCTGGACATAAGGGACAAATCTAATAAGACCAACTAAAATCCACCGGGAACCAAGGCTCTCAACATATACTCTATGATTGATGCCTGGCGAGCTCATAATCCAAAAGCAGAAGAGTACACTTTCTATTCAAACAGGCACAAAACATTCTGCCAAATCGATTTAGTTTTATTATCATCTCCTCTATTGTCTTTAGTCAGGCTCATATGTCAAATGTATATTTTCTTATCTGATCATCATGATTATTACTGCCAGCTACACATTCCAGAATCTCCTAAAAGAGCCACAAGATGGCAATTTAATGTTTCCTTACTACAAAATCCTACTTTCTGTGAACATTTTGAAATTGATTTATAATGATTAATAAAAATTCACTCAATCCTCCTCAGATTTTATGGGACACCATAAGGTTTTATCTAAGGATCGGACCCTTTTTTTTTACGCCTAAAATAACAACCCAAATCTAACTGCCTGTAGCTCAGGACCTGAAGCAAGGATATGCATATTCTTGATACCATTTGAAAGGAAACTCTTTGAAGTTTGTGGAAATGTGAAATTAATATAGGAGAATATAACACATTAGATTTGGTAAAAGATAATACAAAGAAAAAAACATGCTTTAAAAATTTTGAAATGCAAGAGAGAGGCCACACTGTATTATTCCATCTTAGGTGCAATTTAGATTATGGCCACTAGATGGCAGCAGTGTATGTGCAAAGTTTTAGACTGATCCAGTAAACCATTGCATTTCTGTTCAAAAAGTCTGCTCAAATGTGCCTAATTGGTTTATTAATGAAATTTTCAAGTTCATAACTGTGCACTCTCCTCAAACAATAGCATGGTATTCTTTCACTGTAATAGCTACTGTAAATTGGACAGTGCAGGTAGATTAACAAGAATTTAAGCTTTCTGCCCATATCAGAAATGTCTATGGCCTTTGAAATGTTCTTGTTACTTACAATCTCATGCTAATCACATTAGCACACGTTAGCTCAACCGTCCTGTGGGAGAGGACACCTATCCTGTAGAGGTTACAATGCATTGTTTTAACCTCTACAGGATCGGTATATGGGCTGAATAAATCACAATTAAAGATGATATCAGAATTGGAAAAGTTAATGACGAGTTCTAACAACTTTTTTCAGACCAGATAGCAACTACTCTCTTCAAAGTCAAGACAGAACTAAATTTATTCATTAGACAGAGAGCAGAATTTGCCATCCATCAAGTTAGACTCAACCATTACTTCCATGGTAATCGACCCAGTTGTCTACTGGCTAACGAGCTTTGCCGTAATGATCAATTAGCAATATTGCAACTATCGAATCTGAATCAGGTGAATTACTATCAGAACCCATATTAATCAACCAAAGATTATCCCATTTCTATAAAGAATTGTACACCTCTGATTGTAAATCCACACCAAGCCAGATCGAGTCATTTTTAAAAGATATAAGAACTCCTCTTCTCTAAACTGAGGAAGCCGGGTTGCTGGGAGCCCAAATCTCTCTCCATGACCTCAAAAGGGCATTGGATAACATGATTAAAGGCAAATCACCTGGTTGTGACAGTATTCCTCCTGAGGGATATTTAAAATGTTGGAACCAGTTAGGTCTGGTGTTGTTTAAAATGATTAATACAGCTGTTCACAAAGGTTAATTTGGAAGAGATGCAAATACAGCACTAACTTAATTTTTATAAAAAAGGTAAGGACGCCATCTAGTGCACTCATTATCGCCCTCTAGCTTTGATAAACACAGAAATGAAATTATTTTTTAAAATTCTGTCGCCCAGTCTCTAAACTTACTTACCCAAATTGGTACATCTAGACCAAAGCGGGTTTGTTAAAAAAACTATTATCCTCCGTTGCCTATTACATATCTTACATGCTTCATCAGAACCAAAGCTCCTTGGGCAGTTCTATCTCTCGATGCAGAAAAAGCTTTTGATTGACTAGAATGGTTATATCTTTGGTCGGTTTTGGAACATATGGGAGTTGGCTCCAATTTCATTAATATGTTTAAAATACTGTATGCCAGTCCCTCACCCATATTAATAACAGGCAATAACTACAATAACAGGCAATAACTGTTCTGTTCAGAATAACTAGAAGTGGAAGGCAAGGTGATCCCATCTCACCACTGCTATTTTTATTGTCTATGGAGCCCCTGGCTCAGGCAATTCAACAATCGAAAGAAATTACACAAATATCTTTCAATTCTACAGATCACGTAGTCTCATTATATGACAACGATATATTACTTTTGTCTAGATAATGTATCTCAATCCCTCCCAAAATCTTCATAGACAAATTCAGCTCCATCTCAAGTAATAAAATAAATTGAACAAAATCTGCCCTACTGCCTCTCAAGATCCCGAACCCATCACTACTTATTTAAATATTTGGGAATAGATATATTTCCATCCTTAGATAAAACCATTTCCAAAAACTTTAACAGAACGCTCAAATCAATTCAATCCAACCTCAGTAGATGGACTAATATTCCAGTTGCTTTAACCTGCAGAATGTCTATTGTCAAAATGAATATATTGCCACAGTTTAATGTGTGTAGTTCAATGCTTCTCTTGTCTTCCCCTTCTGGCTTTTGGGATAAAATCCACAGTGTGGTTTCAAAATGTACAGTACCAGTCAAAAGTTTGGACACACCTACTCATTCAAGGGTTTTTCTTTATCTTTACTATTTTCTACATTGTAGAATAATAGTGAAGACATCAAAACTATGAAATAACACATATGGAATCATGTTCTAACCAAAAAAGTGTTAATCAAATCAAAATATATTTAATATTTGAGATTCTTCAAAGTAGCCACCCTTTGCCTTGATGACAGCTTTGCACACTCTTGGCATTCTCTCAACCAGCTTCACCTGGAATGCTTTTCCAACAGTCTTGAAGGAGTTCCCACATATGCTGAGCACTTATTGGCTTTTTCTTCACTCTGCGGTCCAACTCATCCCAAACCATCTCAATTGTGTTAAGGTCGGGTGATTGTGGGGGCCAGGTCATCTGATGCAGCACTCCAGCACTCTCCTTCTTGGTCATATATACCTTGGCCTGTTGAAAAACAAATTATAGTGACACTAAGTGCAAACCAAATGAGATGGCGTATCGCTGCAGAAGGCTGTGGTAGCCATGCTGGTTAAGTGTGCCTTGAATTCGAAATAAATCATAGATCATCGGTTCACCTACTCTGCGACTCACAAAGACATGGCGGTATGAACCAAAATCGCAAATTTGGACTCCTCAGACCAAAGGACAGATTTCCACCGGTCTAATGTCCATTGCTCGTGTTTCTTGGCCCAAGCAAGTCTCTTCTTATTGGTGTCCTTTAGTAGTGGTTTCTTTGCAGCAATTCGACCATAAAGGCCTGATTCACCCAGTCTCCACTGAACAGTTGATGTTGAGATGTGTCTGTTACTTGAACTCTGTGAAGCATTTATTTGGGCTGCAATTTAGGAGGCTGGTAACTCTAAGGAACTTGTCCTCTGCAGCAGAAGTAACTCTGGGTCTTCATTTCCTGTGGCGGTCTTTCTGAGAGCCAGTTTAATCATAGCTCTTGATGGTTTTTGTGACTCCACTTGAAGAAACTTTAAAAGTTCTTGAAATTTTCCAGATTGACTGACCTTCATGTTTTAAAGTAATGATGGACTGCCGTTTCTCTTTGCTTATTTTAGCTGTTCTTGCCATAATATGGACTTGGTCTTTTACCAAATAGGGCTATATTCTGTATACCACCCCTACTTTGTCACAACATAACTGACTGGCTCAAACGCATTAAGAAGGAAAGGAATTCCACAAACTAACTTTTAACAAGGCACACCTGGTATTTGAAATACATTCCAGGTGACTACCTCATGAAGCTGGTTGAGAGAATGCCAAGATCGTGCAAAGCTGTCATCAAGGCAAAGGGTGGCTACTTTGAAGAATCTCAAATTTAAAATATATTTTGTGTAACACCCTTGGTTACTACATGATTCCATAAGTGTTATTTCATAGTTTTGATGTCTTCACTATTATTCTACAATGTAGAAAATAGCAAAAATAAAGATAAACCCTTGAATGAGTAGGTGTGTCCAAACTTTTGACTGGTAGGCCTACTGTATATGGCAAAGTAAGCTATAGTGCACTCTGGTAGAGGTGGACTTAACTGATATATTCATTAAACAATGTAACTAGGCTTTGGTCCTATTATTGCACACAATTGCGCACTCCTATTATTGTCCACTCCTTAATTTTCCAGTGTTAGTGATTGCGTACCCACAGAAACTGCTTCTTCTTGCGTTTAGTTGATAGGAGTGGTCATCTGCTGCAATAGCCCATCCATGACAAGCACCGACGAGTTGTTCATTCAGAGATGCCGTTCTGCACACCACCGTTGTACTGCGTCGTTATTTGGCTGTTTGTGGCATGCCTGTTATCTTGCACGATTATTGCCATTCTCCCTCGACCTCTCATCCACGAGCTGTTTTTGCCCACAGGACTGTCGCTGACAAGATGTTTTGTGCTTGTCACACCCTTCTTGATAAACCCTAGAAACTGTCGTGCGTGAAATGCACAGGAGGCGGGTAGAGTGATTAGCAACCCTAGTCGCTAGGTGGAGTGGGAAGGGAAATGGGAAACATGGTTTCCAGGACTGGGGGGAGGTTGGGGCTGGAGGCACACTTCTTTTTTTATTTAATTTTTCTGCTTGTATTGAATTCATCACTTAAACTCTGTATGTATTTGTGGCAGCCTATGGATACATGTTTTATAAACATATCATTTTAAATGGATAATGTATATAGTGTTTTGGAACAAAGCGGTTAAGATATGACTGTCAGATCGATTGCAACAGTATAGGAGATTGTGTGTGCTCTATTCATTCTATCTTCAACATGCAGTTCTAGATACAGCCCTGCCATTAGTTGAAAGCAGCCAATCCGATAGTTTCAGAAAGGTAGTCACTTCCTGAGATCTGTATTGAAGTATTTTACAAAAAGTAGTTACTTTCTGTGAACTGTATTCAAATATACTGAACAAAAATATGAATGCAACATATAAAGTGTTGGTCCCATGTTTCATGAGCTGAAATAAAAGATCCCAGAAATATTCCATACACACAAAAAGCCTATTTCTTTCAAATGTTGTGCACAAATTTGTTTACATCCCTGTTAGTGAGCATTTCTCCTTTGCCAAGAAAATCCATCCACCTAACAGGTGTGGCATATCAAGAAGCTGATTAAACAGCATGACCATTGCACAGGTGCACCTTATGCTGGAGACAATAAAAGGCCACTCTAAAATGTGCAGTTTTGTCACACAACACAATGCCACAGATGTCTCAAGTTGAGGGAGTGTGCAATTGGCATGCTGACTGCAGGAATGTCCACCAGAGCTGTTGCCAGAGAATTGAATGTACATTTCTTTACCCTAAGCCGTCTCCAATGTTTTTTCAGAGAATTTGGCAGTACGTCTAACCGGCCTCACAACCACAGACCACGGGTAACGACGACAGCCCAGGACCTCCACATCTGAGATCCTGAGGCCCATTGTCGTGCCATTCATCCGGCGCCATCCCATCATGTTTCAGCATGATAATGCATTGCCCCATGTAGCAAAGATCTGTACACAATTCCTGGAAGCTGAAAATGTCCCAGTTCTTCCATGGCCTGCATACCCACCAGACAGGTCAACCATTGAGCATGTTTGGGATGCTCTGGATTGACGTGTACGACCACGTGTTACAGTTCCCATCAATATCCAGCAACTTCACACTGCCATTGAAGAGGAGTGGGACAACATTCCACAGGCCACAATCAACAGCCTGATCAACTCTATGTAAAGGAGATGTGTTGCGCTGCATAAGGAAAATGGTCACACCAGATACTGACTGGTTTTCTGATCCACGCCCCTATCCCTTTTTTTTAAGGTACTGTATCTGTGACCAACAGATGCATATCTGTATTCTCAGTCATGTGAAATCCATAGATTAGGACCTCATTTATTTATTTCAATTGACTGATTTCCTTATATGAACTGTAACTCAGTAAAATCTTTGAAATTGTTGCATGTTAGGTTTATATTTTTGTTCAGTGTAGTTTTTAAAAGTAGTCACTTTCTGAAATCTGTATTCTAGTAGTTTTAAAAAGTAGTTATTTATGGGGATTCAAATAGTTGTCACCGCCAAAGTAACTATTTCTTCCCCCGGAATAATGTTTTACTTTCCACAAAGCATAGTTAAAACTATAGTTTATCCTAGATCTTGTTTCAGCTATGAAAGCAGTAGGTCATGAGGGCACTGTGTGACATGTCATGTGAGTAATCTGTCCTGGGAACAACGTGCCTGAGAGGTGATGTCTAACTCAGAGATAGAGATAGAGTTGGAATTTTTCAGCATTTTGAAACTGGCAGGACTCACTATTTTATGACATAGCTTACACTGCCCTCTGTTGGTGACGAGAGATTATCTATAGTGCGTTCAGAAAGTATTCACACCCCTTGACTTTGTCCACATTTTGTTGTGTTACAAAGTGGGATTAACATTGATGTAATTGTAATTTTTTGTCAACGATCTACACAAAATACTCTGCAATGTCAAAGTGGTAAAAAAAAGCTAACATTTTCCCCATTTTTTTTTTAAGAAACACTAATATACAGTATCTTGATTATATAAGTATTCAACCTCCTGAGTCAATACATGTTAGAATAACCTTTGGCAGCGATTATAGCTGTGAGTCTTTCTAGGTAAGTCTCTAAGTGCTTTCCACACCTGGATTGTGCAACATTTTCCCATTATTTTCAATGTATTTTTTCAAACTCAGTCAAATTAGTTGTTGATCATTGTCAGACAACCATTTTCAGGTCTTGCCATAGATTTTCAATCAGATTTAAGTCAAAACTGTAACTCGCCAACTCAGCAACATTCACTGCCTTCTTAGTAAGCAAATCCAGTGCAGATGTGGCCTTGTGTTTTAGGTTATTGTCCTGCTTAAAGTTGAATTAATCTCCTAGTGTCTGGTGGAAAATAGACTGAACCAGATTTTCCTATAGGATCCTGTGCTTAGCTCCATTCCATTTCTTTTTTATCCTGAAAAACTCCCCAGTCCTTAACAATTACAAGCACACCCATAACATTATGTGGCCACCACTGTGCTTGAAAATATGGAGTGTGGTATTCAGTAATGTGTTTTATTGGATTTACCCAAACATAACACTTTGTATTCAGGACAAAAAGTTATTTGCTTTGCTACATTTTCTGCTGTATTTTGTGCCTTGTTGCAAACAGGATGCATGTTTTTGAATATTTGTATTCTGTACAGGCTTCCTACTTTTCACTCTATCAATTAGGTTAGTATTGTGGAGTAACTACAAGGTTGTTGATCCATCCTCAGTTTTTCCTTTCACAGCCATTAAACTCTGTAACTGTTTTAAAGTCACCATTGGCCTTATGGTGAAATCCCTGAGTGGTTTCCTTCCTCTCCGGCAACTGAGTTAAGAAGGACACCTGTAACTTTGTAGTGACTGGGTGTATTGATACACAATCCAATATGTAATTAAATCTACCAATAGGTGCCCTTTGCGAAGCATTTGAAAACTTTGTGGTTGAATCTTTGTTTGAAATTCACTGCTCGACTGAGGGACCTTACAGATAATTGTATGAGTGGGGTACAAAGATTCAGAAATCATGTTAACTATTATTGAACACAGTGAGCCTATGCAAATTATTATGCGACTTGTTAAGCACATGTTTATTTAATGTTAAAACTAGGGTGGCAACTGAAATTCCATGTATTATTTTACATTTTTAAGTTTCTGTCAAAATCTAAATCACAATACAGAATGTTATGCCTAAACTCCCTGTCTCTGCTCCACCTCAGGTCTGGAGTCAGGTTTCGTCACTCTGCCCCGCCTCTCACGCTCAGCGGAGCGTCAGTCGCAGCAGGGAGGCTCTAACTCCTGTACCCCCAACACCCACGGCGGCTCGCTCACCGACGTCTCTGCCCTCCTGTCCTCCTCCGCTGACCCGACCCTGACCTCTGACCCCGAACACATGACCCGGTTCGACTCCTTGTCCTCCATGGCATCCTTCACATTCGACCTGGGGCCCTCCCTCATGAGCGAGGTGTTCGGTTTGATTGACAGCCCTAATGGCCACCCAGAGCCCAGCCACACCTGGGAGGCAGAAGAGGCGGAAGAGCCAAGTGGCTTTGCGTTTGGGTTTGCAACCAATGAAGGCTCGGAGATGGACTCGGAGATGGATGCCACCACTGCCTCATTGGTGGATTCTCTGCTTCGAGAGGACTGTAGTAGCAGCAGGAAGAGTCCATATGGGATGGAGTGGGAAGAGGAGGAAGAGGAGGCTAGGAGAATGAAGGTGAACGGAGGTGACCAGCATCTTAAAGGGGCGGTGCCTGATTTAGTTATGGGCTCCCCCTCTAGACAGAGGCTTACTATGGAGAGTGAGAGGTTCCAGGGTTCCGCTGATGTGCTGGGGGTGCTCTATGGGGTTGGAGGGCTCCTGAAGGGGCAGCAGAGGATGGAGCTGGAGGGAAAGGTGACCATGTGCCAGACCATGAAGAAAACCCCTTACATCTGCATTACACCTGATGAGGAGGAGGAGGAGGAAATCAAAGTCTGAACTACAATGACAGCCTCAATTTTGTTTAACCAGAATTACCTACAACAGATTTCCCACTGTGTACACACTGGTTGATTCAATGTTGTTTCCATTTCATTTCAATTAAATGACGTTGAACCAACATGAAATAGACGTTGAATTGACGTCTGTGCCCAGTGGGTTGTGATTATTGGTTAATTCCTTGTAAAGTCTTTTGTTTTAAGAAACTGGCTCTATTGACCTGACTCAGCTTTGAATCCTTCTTCTTCATAATTTTCCAATATTCCTTGCAGAAATGTAATGTTATGTCGTCAGAAGACTCACTTAAAGACTTTGATTGTTCCCAAATTGTTCCCAAATGTAATGGAAAGTATGTTTGTTGACAGACTCACTGAAAGATTATGGAGGCTGAAAGTTCCCCAAGCAAACATGTTGTATGGAAGGAGCTAGAACAGGCTAATAATAGCTAACTACATGTCCTTTTAAAAGGTCAGTGGAACCAGTGGTGAACAAAGAAATAAAGAGATGGGGTAGAAAGTGTGAGAATGTACCAGAGAAAGTGGTTGGACACAGAGGAGTTACCATGGAAACCATAGGAGGTTGGTTGCACATTAATTGGGGAGAACAGACTCGTGGTAATGACTGAAGTGGAGTAAGTGGAATGGTATCAAATACATTAAACACGTCGTTTTTCCAGGTATTTGATGCCATCCATTTGTGCCGTTCTGGCCATTATTATTAGGTGTCCCCCCACCCCCCCAGCAGCCCCCTGTGATGGAAACACTAAATATGTTGCTCAACAGTGTGTAAGTCAGTTAACAGCTGGTTAAATATATACTGTGTGGACTTCCTGAGAAAAATGCTCAATGTGTGACTTCATATAACTATTCAAGGCAGAAGGCAGGACACGAAGACAAAGCAGTAGCGGTTTCAACCCAACTTCATCTTTCCCTCACCACCAACCAGTCCCATGGGAAAAAACTACGCCAAGAGAGAGATCTTAACTCTTAGCACGTGATGTTAACTTCAGGAAAACAATCCCCTTTTGCCTGAAGATTACACCCAAGACAAACACTTCATATTCTACAGATACAGTATGAAGCCCAAACCATGAGAAATTCACTCAGAAATGAAATAGAAGAGGATAATTTTGTACAATGTAATAATCACAAGTATAATGTTGTTACGGTATGTTTGTTAATTCACATATTTACATCATACCCCATTTAGACATGTTTCCCAAATTCATTATGGGTCTAGCTAACTCTCATCTTGTTTGTCTGCTATTGTGTCAACCAATGGTTGAATCCTATTTTTAGACTATATTTAGAAAAACTGTGTCCCCCATTTGCATAAATGTGCTGCTATTGATACCAATGATATTTCTATAATGATAAATGAAATAAAATGTTTTTAATAAGCATGGGCATTAATATTTTATTTACATGTCTGAAAACATTCATACAACTGTAATACAAAACATGCACTAAATAAATCACAACATATAATGCATGTATGGTAGCTCTCAAACTACAAAGCACTTTTTCTCTAAGAGTTGAACTGGCTGCAAAAGCACAATACATCTCTGGCCTTGATATGCAACCCAAAGCAGGTTACTCCAAATGTCAGGTTACGGTCAACATTTGTACCTAAAGCGTAAGAAAACTTCTTTACACAGGCTTAGATGATACACTATACACTACATGACCAAAAGTATGTGGACACCTGCTCGTCAAACATCTCATTCCAAAATCATGGAGTTGGTCCCCCCTTTGCTGCTCTAACAGCCTTCACTCTTCTGGGAAGGCTTTCCACTACATGTTGGAACATTGCTGCAGGGACTTGCTTCCATTCAGCCACAAGAGCATTAGTGAGGTCGGGCACGGATGTTGGGTTATTAGGCCTGGCTTGCAGTCGGCGTTCCAATTCATCCCAAAGGTGTTCGATGGGGTTGAGGTCAGGACTCTGCGCCGGCCAGTCAAGTTCTTCCACACCGATCTCGACAAACCATTTCTGTATGGACCTCGCTTTGTGCACGGGGAAATTGTCATGCTGAAACAGGAAAGAACCTTCCCCAAACTGTTGCCACAAAGTTGGAAGCACAGAATTGTCTAGAATGTCATTGTATGCAGCAGCATTAAGATTTCCCTTCACTGGAACTAAGGGGCCTAGCCCGAACCATGAAAAACAGCCCAAGACTATTATTCCTCCTCCACCAAACTTTACAGTTGGCACTATGCATTTGGGCAGGTAGCATTCTGGCATCCACCAAACCCAGATTTTTTCCGTTGGACTAACAAATGGTGAAGAGTGATTCATCACTCCAGAGAAAGCGTTTCCACTGCTCCAGAGTCCAATGGCGGCGAGCTTTACATCACTCTAGTCGACACTTGGCATTGCACATGGTAGTCTTAGACTTGTGTGTGGCTGCTCGGCCATGGAAACCCATTTCATGAAGCTCCCGACAAACAGTTATTGTGCTGACGTTGCTTCCAGAGGCAGTTTGGAACTCTGTAGTGAGTGTTGCAACCAAGGACAGACGATTTTGACGCGTTACAAGCTTCAGCGGTCACATTCTGTGAGCTTGTGTGGCCTACCACTTCGTGGCTGAGCCGTTGTTGCTCCTAGACGTTTCCACTTCACAATAACATCACTTACAGTTGACCGGGCAACTCTAGCAGGGAAGAAATTTGACGAACTGACTTGTTGAAAAGGTGGAATCCGATGCCACGTTGAAAGTCACTGAGCTCTTCTGTAAGGCCATTCTACTGCCAATGTTTGTCAATGGAGATTGCATGGCTGTGCGCTCCATTTTATACACATGTCAGTATTTTTATTTTATTTATTTTATTTCACCTTTATTTAACTAGGTAGGCCAGTTGAGAACAAGTTCTCATTTACAACTGCGACCTGGCCAAGATAAGGCAAAGCAGTGCAACAAAAACAACAACACAGAGTTACACATAAACAAATGGGTGTGGCTGAAATAACCAAATCCACTAATTTGAAGGGGTCCACATACTTTTGTATACAATATATAGTGTATCTCTACCCCCTCACTGCGCTATAGAGGTCACCTGTTTGCTTTCCAGTACTGGGGGCTTGGGAGGTGGGATTTGGGGGGGCCTAATTATACCCTTTTTGCTTAGGGTCTTCTTCAGGACCGGAGCTAGGGGCTTGGGTGCAGGTTGTAGCTGGGTTTTGGGTGCATCTGCTGGTGTTAGAGGTGCTGGGGCCCTGGGTTTGGAGTATGTGACGGCCACCTGCTCTTTACTCTGGATGGGCGGCATGTGTTGAAGGAAGGATTTCCTCGCTGTGAAAAGAGAAAAAGGAGAAAGGGGTGTTGAGGATACGTTTAGAATAAGTATTTTTGGAACTATAGATGTGTATTATTATATTAGAGTATTTGGGGTATGTATTTACAGTGTCTTTGGAAAGTATTTCGACCCCTTGACATTTTGCACATTTTGTTATGTTACAGCCTTATTCTAAAATGGATTAAATAAAAACGTTTCCTCATAAATCTACACACTATACCCCATAATAACAAAACAGGTTTGTAGACATTTTTGCAAAAATGTATTAAAAACAAAAAACTGAAATACCTTATTTGCATAAGTATTCAGACTCTTTGTTATGAGAATCGAAATTGAGCTCAGGTGCATCCTGTTTCCATTGATCATCATTGAGATTTTTGTTCAATTTGATTGGAGTCCACCTGTGGTAAATTCAATTGATTGGACATGATTTGGAAAGGCACACATCTGTCTATATAAGGTCTCACAGTTGACAGTGCATGTCAGAGCAAAAACCAAGCCATGAGGTCGAAGGAATTGTCTGTAGAGCTCAGAGACAGGATTGTGTCGAGGCACAGATCTGGTGAAGGGTACCAAAACATTTCCAAAGGTCCTCGAGAACACAGTGGCCTCCATCATTCTTAAACGGAAGAAGTTTGGAACCACCAAGACTCTTCCTAGAGCTGGCCGCTTGGCCAAACTGAGCAATCGGAGGAGAAGGGACTTGGTCAGGGAGGTGACCAAGAACCTGATGGTCACTCTGACAGAGCTCCAGCGTTCCTCTGTGGAGATGGGAGAACCTTCCAAAAGGACAACCATCTCTACAGCACTCCACCAATCAGGGATTTATGGTAGAGTGGGCAGACACATTTTTTTTTACCTTTATTTTAAGTCAGTTAAGAACAAATTATTATTTACAATGACGGCCTACCCCAGCCAAACCCAGACAACACTGGGCCAGTTGTGCACCGCCCTATCGTACACCCAGTCACAGCCAGATGTGATGCAGGCTGGATTCGAACCAAGGACTGCAATGACACCTCTTACACTGAGATGAAGTGCCTTAGACCGCTGCGCCACTCGGGAGCCCCTCCAGGCACATGACAACCTGCTGGCACCTAAAGGATTCTCAGACCATGAGAAACAAGATTCTCTGGAAACCAAGATTGAACTCTTTGGCCTGAATGCCAAGCGTTACGTCTATAGGAAAGCTGGCACCATCCCTATGGTGAAGCATGGTGGTGGCATCATGCTGTGGGGATGTTTTTCAGCGGCAGGACTGGGAGACTAGTCAGGATCGAGGCAAAGATGAACGGAGCGAAGTACAGAGAGATCCTTGATAAGAACCTGCTCCAGAGTGCTCAGGACCTCAGACTGGGGCGAAGGTTCACCCTCGAAAGGGCAACGACTCTAAACACACAGCCAAGAAACGCAGGATTGGCTTTGGGACAAGTCTCTCAATGTCCTTGAGTGGCCCAGCCAGAGTCCAGGCTTGAACCTGATCTAACATCTCTGGAGAGACCTGAAAATAGCTGTGCAGTAACTCTCCCCATCCAACAGACAGAGCTTGAGAGGATCTGCAGAGAAGAATGGGATTAACTCCCCAAATACAGGTGTGCCAAGCTTGTAGCATCATACCCAAGAAGACTTGAGGCTGTAATCGATGCCAAAGGTACTTCAACAAAGTACTGACTAAAGCGTCTGAATACTTATGTAAATGTGATATTTCAGGTTATTTTTTTCAAGGGGGTCTGATTACTTTCCAAAGGCACTGTATATCTACTTGAAACCAGAACTGTGGGTTGTGGTAGTGCAACAGTTTTTTATCAGGACAGTTTTGTCATTAGAAGACGTTGGTTATTTTAGCCACTGCTGCCGGGGATCGTGGCTTCCTTGTACTAAAGTGGGGCAGTGGTTTGTCACTTATGCTGGGTGGACTATAATGCAACATGAGTGCTCTGAGGGACTTTAGTATCGTCTAAGTAAGTATTGTCTTCACTACTGTCTAAGCATTAGATATCGTTAGCTAGCTAGCACGAGTTATGCGCTTTACATTTGAGTAATTTAGCAGATGCTCATATTCACAGGGACTTACAGTAGTGAGCGTATACATTTGATACTTTTTCATACTTGTCCCTCGTGGGAATCGAAAACACAACTCCGTCGTGGACGGCCACCTACGTTTGTATGGTGAGGTGATGTTCAGTATAGCTCTGGGGGAGTCCGGTGGGGCCTCTAGGATGGGTTCTAGTGAGCCCGATTCAGGGCTCTGCTTCTGGGTCGGACTGCAGACAGACACTGGTGGTGGGGAGGGAACCAGGGTTGGGCCAGGTGCCAGTTTGGGGCTGGGTAGTGGGGATGGGTTGTGGACCAGTGTCGGGCTTGGGACAGGGGACGGGCTCTGGGTATGGACTGGGGTAGGGTTAATTGGGGTTGAGCATGGTGGGTCTGAGGCAGGGTTCCCCCAGGTGGTGGTTCTACGACCAATGGAGCCTGACTTGATGATGAAAAAACCTCCACTGTCCTGAGATGCTGAGCTGTGGAGGAGACGGTCGATGTTAGATAACACACTGTTATAATAGAAAGTGAACATACATCCTGTTCAGTCTGTGCCTGTGGTACCTGATTGTTTTACAGAGAGAAGAATGAGAAGAGGAAGAGGAAGCGCATGTTGAAGAGGAGGAGGTCATTCTGGCAAGGTTCTCTTTCCCAGACTCTGAAGGTTGAGGTTCTAACATTTTCAAATCTGGGACCCCAGGAAGCTCAGGAATCTCAAAGTCCACCTCTGGAAAGGAACACAACACAGGCCTACTTTGAGAAACTGTGTTCCATAAAAAATACATAGACCTACCTCAATATAGTGAGACAAAAATAAGTGAATGAATAAAAGTACTATCCAAAGGTCATAAGGGGTTCAAGCATCCCTCTCAGTTATCTAGTAGCTAACTTCCACACATTTCATGCATATCAACTCATCACTAAAAAGACTCCCACTGCTCCTCCCTCGAACACACAAACATCACATTGAATGTGGTACTGTACCTTCTGGAAACAGGCTGCTGGAGTGTTGTATGAGAGGCTCAACCACCGCCACCACCTGGACAGAGGAGGCAGATGCCATGTCCAACAGCGCTGCCTCCCTGAAAGAGAGGGAGAGAGGTTGATGGGAGAGATGTGAAGAGAAAAATGTATGATGGTACAGAATTGGACGGGGAGAGGGAGATTGAAAGGAAGAAAGAGAAGCGGGATGAGAAAGTGAGACAGAAAGGGAGGGAGAGAAAGAAAGACACATAGGTTAAAGTCAAGTACTAAAAAACACAGAGACATAGCTAAACAGACATAATCAGATTAATAACAATCATGTAACAATAGAAAGTGACACCAGGAACAACATTGAGATGTAGGGCTATTATGACAGACTAATAGAGGGGTTCAGTTTCCTCTCTCTGTCAGTACGTCAGTAGTACCCACCCCTCCATGCGAGGCCACAGCAGGTTGGGACCCAGTACTATGGCAATGTTACTGGGACTCATCCTGTTAAGCGCCTGCTGCTCTGACAGACACGACAGGAACTGTACCAGGTACCTAATGGGGGAGGGGGGGGGGGAGAGAGAGAGAGAGAGCGAGAGGGGAGGGAGGGAAGGAAGGAGAAGCACATATAGTGGCATGTATTCATCAAATAAATCACATTTTATTTGTCACATGCGCTGAATACAACAGGTGTGTACAACAGTGAAATGCTTACTTACAATCCTTTAACCAACAATGGAGTTCAAGAAATAGAGTTAAGAAAATATTTACTAAATAAACTAAAGTAAAAACATTTTATCAAAATGAAAAAGTAACACAAGAAAATGACATAACAATAATGTGGTTATATACAGGAGGTACCGGTACCGAGTCAGTGTGTGGGGGTACAGGTAAATCGAGGTAATTTGTAAAGTGATGCATAGATAATAAACAGTGAGTAGAAGCAGTGTAAAAACGGGGGGGGGGGGGGGGGGGGGTCAATGTAAATAGTCCGGGGTGGCCATTTGACTAATTGTTCAGCAGTGTTATGGCTTGGGGGGAGCCTTTAGGTCCTAGACTTGACGCTCCGGTACCACTTGCCGTGTGGTAGCAGAGAGAACCGTCTATGACTTGGGTGACTGGAGTCTTTGACCATTTTTTGGGCCTTCCTCTGACACTGCATAGTATATAGGTCCTGGATGTCAGGAAGCTTGGCCCCATTGATGTACTGGGCCGTATGCACTACCCTCTGTAGCGCCTTACGGTCAGATGCCGAGCAGTTGCCATACCAGGCGGTGATGCAACCGGTCAGGATGCTCTCGATGGTGCAGCTGTATTACTTTTTGAGACTCTGGGGACCCATGCCAAGTCTTTTCAGTCTCCTGAAAATGTGTTGTCGTGCCCTCTTCACAACTGTCTTGGCATGTTTGGACCATGATAGTTCATTAGTGATGTGGACACCAAGGAACTTGAAACTCTCGACCCGCTCCCCTTCTGGCATGATGGTGTTGATTTGAGCCATGACCAGCCTTTCAAAATCTTTCAAAGCACTTTATGGCTACTGACGTGAATGCTACGGGGCGGTAATCATTTAGACAGGTTACCTTTGCTTTCTTGGGCACAGGGACTATGGTGGTCTGTTTGAAACATGTAGGTATTACAGACTCGGTCAGGGAGAGGTTGAAAATGTCAGTGAAGACACTTGCCAGTTGGTCATCGCATGCTATGAGTACACGTCCTGGTAATCCGTCTGACCCTGCGGCTTTGCGAATGTTGACCTCTCTGAAGGTCTTGCTCACATTGGCTACGAGAGCGTGATCACACAATCATCCGGAACAGCTGGTGCTCTCATGCATGTAGAAATGAGGTAAAACGGATTTAAGTTTGCCTGCATTAAAATCCCCGGCCACTAGGAGCGCCACTTCTGCATGAGCATTTTCTTGTTTGCATATGGCCTTATACAGCTCGTTGAGTGTGGTCTTAGTGCCAGCATTGGTTTGTGGTGGTAAATAGATGGCTACGAATAATATAGATGAGAACTCTCTTGGTAGATAGTGTGGTCTACAGCTTATCATGAGGTATTCTACCTCAGGCGAGCAATACCTCAAGACTTTTTTAATATTACACATCGCGCAGCAGCAGTTATTGTCAAATAGACACACATTTCACCCCTCGTCTTACCAGACGTAGTTGCTCTGTCCTGCCGATGCACGGAAAAGCCAGCCAGCTCTATATTATCCATGTCGTTGTTCAGCTACCTCTTGGTGAAACATAAGATATTACAGTTTTTAATATCCCGTTGGTCGGATTGTTTTAATCGTAGATCGTTTGTTTTCCAATGATTGCACGTTGGCCAATAATACGGAGAGTAGTGGTGGTTTACCTACTCGTCAGCGAATTCTTACAAGGCACCCCGCCCTCTTCCCCGTTTTTTCTCTGTCTTTTCTTCACGCTGATGACAGGGATATCTTTCGAGTCAGACTCATTACAGAAAGAAATCGCTGTTCTGATGTCCAGAAGCTCTTTTCAGTCATAAGAGACGGTAGTAGCAACATTATGTAGAAAATTAGTTACAAACAATATGAAAAAACAAACAAAATAGCACAGTTGGTTAGCAGCCCGTAAAACGGCAGCCATCCCCTCCGGCGCCATTATTATCATGGATGCCAAGGGAAGCCAGGCTTCCCAAAAAGATGTACTAAGAAAAAAAGAAAAAAAGAAAATTTATCTTTCGTCTCTCTGTGTTCCATACATTTCCTTCGATTCTGATTCTGTCTGGTCAAAAAGAGTATGACATTGTTGCTGCCCAGAGCATTGAATGCAAGGGAAGCCAGCGAGCATTTGGCCTACCTTGATAAAAAAATATAAAATAATGGCCAACCAGAGTTGAGCTAAACTGAGTGAACTCAGTTGTGAATAGTCCTGGCACACCAAAAAAAGTGTCAAGGGAAGCCAGTTTGGATTTGGCTTCAGACCAGCCACATTGCATCAGAAGGCAAACGTCATTGACAGAAAAAAACTTTAATTGCTGCATCTCACTGTGTCACTGTCCTCTGGTGGCTAGCAAGCTAAAATTGTCCCTTTTCTAAATTAGCCAAGGATGGAGATAGGGATTTGGACTTGTGGTTTTACTTAATTCTCCGTACTGGCCAATGATTATAACGGCGATTCGGATCCAACCATAAATTCATACATTGTGCCCCTGGCCTGAGAGGATGGAAGTTCAACATGTAGCTAGATGTAGTAGGCTAATGTTAACTAGCTGGCCTGGCGCATCATTGCCCATGAAAGGAAGTTAGACTAGTGAGCTAAAATCTTTGCCAGGTAGCCTAGGACAACAAAAACTAAAAGAGTTTAGACAACATGAGGAGGACTGCATTGGCATTTCTCTACAAGTAGGGTGAGTCAACAAATGTTCTACTTGCACACACATGCACGCACGCACGCACACACACACACACACACACACACACACACACACACACACACACACACACACACACACACACACACACACACACACACACACACACACACACACACACACAGAAATCTATACCATGGACAGCCACATCATATTTAGCTTACATTGGTTGGACTAAATAGTTTTGGGCATTTTTGGCATAGGTTATTAGATGATGTTGAAATGTTGAACTTGAAATGGCGCTGGAATAGTGAAGGCAGTTCCTGTTTTCTTTGTGACTTGCGGTAAATCTCTGTGGTTCTAAATCAATAGTTGTTTAGTGGTCAGAAAATGTCAGAAACATTACCTTGCATGACCATGCTCTAGGTCATGTAACTGTTTGTTACATGCAATATGTTTTGTGGACTTCACCGGACAGATGTTGCTCTCCGGGTTTTGTAATGAAACAAATGTGTGGTTGAATTAGTTCTGCCACTGTGTCTTCTTATTGTCTCGACCTTTAGGCCTATATGTCACTGTGCCAAGGCATATGAACGAACAGGTCATAGAGCAAACAACGCAATTATCACAACACATAGTTGTAATATTGCTAGGGAGATATTCCCAATCATACACCATGCATCATTCTTGAGTTTTTACAACCTCACACAGGAATCGGTCAAGATCTGAGAGAGCTATGGATTACAGAGATATGGACATACCGGAGGTTGTTGTAGTTTTCTGATGGTAACTTCTTCAGCACAATTTTAAACTGCTCAAGTTTGTCTGTCAATTCTTTCTCCCTAAATAAAGAGTGGAACAGAGAGACATTTGAAGAGCAGAAATTAAAGGGGAGAGAAATCATGTAAAGACACTATGTACTGTATGCTTTTAAGATGTAGACCAATCAAGGACCTTACCCTGCTGCTTGAAACCAATCATTGTAGAGTTCAAAGGTCATGAGTGGTTCAGGCAGCTCTCTCAGGTAGCTTTTCAAAGCCCCTACATGGATAAAAGAGAAAATGCTGCTTAGTGCCTATGTGTTGTTTAACTGTCAAGTAAAGACATTTGAAACTTGAAAACCTTGAATAAGGGGTACTGTCAACAGGGACGGTCTCTCTGACCTGCGACTGCATGAGGGTCAGTGAATTCACTGTGATTCACAACCCCTCCATCCAGACTGCTCTTCAGTCTCTTCACTACCGAGGCTGCTGCTGCCAGACGAAACAGACCCTGGGAGAGAGATGAAAGGAGAGAGAGATAGACAGATTTTATCCAAGAGGGCAAACATTATCGTAGATGGCTACAGAGTCCTTACACCTGCTCAGTTAATTAATAATATCCCATTCACATGTATACCATGTAGTAGATTAATAATCCCAGTCCTCACCTCCTCCCTCATACCGGTGTGCAGCAGCATGTGAACACACTCGTGGATGGGAACAGCGATCTCCCTGCCGCTGTTGTACAGATGAGTCAGCAGGGACTCGCCGTATACCTTCCCCTTATAGTTATTCTCCTGGGAGTCTGTGTTAACACACATACTGGTGACACACTGGACAAATCCTAGGCAAGTGGGTGCTACACATTGGATAGGGGGGGGGGGGGGGGGTTACCCATGTACACTAAGTATGGCCTGGGTATTTTAATTGCAAACACACACACACACACACACACACACACACACACACACACACACACACACACACACACACACATACACACACACACACACACACACACACACACACACACACACATACAGTGCATACATACACACACCCTATTCACCTGTTTGACTGTGGTTGTCTTTCAGCTCACTGATGTTTCGTTCCAGGAAGTCATGGGAATTCTTATGATGTTCTGCTTGTAGTTCCAGCAGCTAAGGAGAGAGCACAACCCAGACACTTATCAATTATAATTCCTAATAGCTAATAGCACATGATAATTAACAGGAAGTACAGCTTGAAAGAGAGAACAATTAGTAGGCCACACTCACACGAATGAAGTAGTTGGCATAGTCATCTTCTTTAGTGGCAAAGTGATACAGATCTGCAGAGTATTGGTCCTGCAGAGAATGTACAGCCACACAAAAAGTGAATACTGTATGTTAGAGGCTGAAACTACTGCATAAAACAACAAAGTGTCTGAAACAGTAACATCCAACACCATCCAACACCTTGATGCTCTCCAGTTTCCTCCAGGCCTCCTCCACCTCCTCTTTCAGCCCATCCTGCTTTGCCTGAGGTCCCGTACTAGCCTGGGACCTGAAGGGGCAAAGTCATTCATGATCAGAAGCCATAAAAAGTAAAAGAAAGGACACAATGGAGAAACTGACTAAAGGTAGTTATTATATATGAATAAATGAACTGTGTACTGTCTGGAGCATATAGGGTCTGTCAAATACAAACACACAGGATGTGTGACCCACTTGTTGCGTGCATTGTGCCAGTCCATTGTGAGTTTGGCAAACTGCTTCTTGTTTTTGAGAATCTCTGGAAGGTCTTCCTACAGATAGTATTCATATGTCATTACATCTCTCACTAAAAGCTTCACTAAAGCTCCAGTAGATTACTAAGAAAGGCTTTGTTTAAAAATGGCCTTTTGGCCTTTATAAAGATTACAACTTCTCATTTTTGGTTAATTGAAAATGAAACCTTGTTCAAAGTATCACCCTTCCTTAAACAAGTCCTGCAAAGCTGGTTACAATTTCAATATTATCTTCCAGAAAATACAGAAAAAATATTACAACCAAAATTATGGTTCAACTCAAATATACTGATTGATAAAAAAACATTATGGATTTTTTTTAAATGGTATTATATTTATTAAAGATATTATGAATAGGAACGGTGTAGTTATGTCACATATGCAGCTATCGAAAACATATGGAAATGTTTTCTCATTCCGAAGTTATACTGATTGCAGCATTACCTCAAAAATGAAAGAGTCAAGTGGAAGGAGGATAAGGTAGGTAATTGTATGTCTGCCATACTGTATATTAAAGACCAAAATTGGCAGAAAAAGGTTGGCATATATAGAAAAATATACCAGTTTGATTTGTGAACAAAAATATTGACAACTGCGCTATACACGTTGCAAAAATATCTGGGAAGAGATTTTCGATGTACCGATTCCATGCACATGGTGTATGAATTGATATACAAAACAACGCTTCATTCAACATTGAGTTTTTCAATTTAAATTATTATACAAAATTCTTGCCACCAACAGAGTGTTATATATATGGGACATACAACAATCTCAGCTCTGTATATTTTGCTGTGAAGAAACAGAATCCTTAGATAATATATTCTCGTATTGTCCCCATCCAGCTTGTTTCTGGCTGAAAACACAACATTCTTTTAAAATGATCCCTACAAACAGCAGTGTTGGGCAATTTGGAAAGCCATAGTCAGTCAATCAACAATATAATAATACTTTTAGGAAAAATGTTCCTCTTTAACTCACAATCTGTGGATACCATGCGATTAGAAAGGTTAAAAATGAATGTAAAACATCATATCAAAAGAGGATATCTACAGAGATAGGTGGGACGGGCTGAGAGTAGCCCAAAATGTAATGTGTATAATCAAAAAACAATATCTTTGTTGTGTAATTACTGTGTGTAAAAGTACCATGTATGTAAAATGTGTGTAAAATGTATATGTAACCAAAAAAGTAGAAAAAAACGAAAATATAAAACAAAGTCCTCCGAAGAGGGGGGGGGGGCAATACAATTTTTTAAACAATAATATATATATTTTTTAAGTATTCATATGTAATACTACATAATCACAAACTTCAATTGTTATCCAAAAATGGCTGAATAACTCTTGCTAATGCAGCCCTTACCTCACTGAGTTTATTGAGAGGTTCCAAAACCTCCTTCTCCAGCTTCAGCTCAAAGTCAGACAGTGTTGCGGCCAGGTGACTCTCCATGAAGCAACACATCTCCAATACTTTCCTATCAGTGAGGAAATAGACTAATTGATTAATTGATGAATGTTCAACTGATCATTTGGAGGATTGAATACATGGTTTGGTTACTTAAAGTACCTGATAGAAGAGTCTGGATCAAAGTCTTTTAAGCTCTCAGCCATGCTAACAGAGAGCAGCATGAGAGGGAGTTTTTTCTGGAGAGAGAGCGAGAGAATTTTATACTGATAATCATAATAGAGTGACTTCAAGTCAAGGGTCAGGGATGAAAGGTGAAAGAGTAGACTTTACCATTCGTCTCTCTGTGTCCAGCCCTAGTTGACTCTGCAGACAGCCCAGCAGCTTCTTGTGAATAACCTGCGCTGCCTTCTTGGCTGGCTCCACCCGCTGCTCCACCTTAGACCAATGAAAATGACAGGTATAGAGCGTATCTTATGTTCACACTGAGCTAGGTACAAATGTATTCACTGATAAATCTTTTCACGTAGTGAAATGAGCCACCACTGTCCCCCTTTATCATCAGCCATAACTCACCATAACCAGATCTTCTGTGAGAAGATCTGTGGCATCCTGTGACCTATTAATAAGATTAAAAAAGGCTTTCAGGCAGTATTTGTGTTACAATGTGTTGCAGTCTTATTTGGCAATGTTCTTGGTAAGTGGAGTGTGCCAATACAGTATATTTTGCATTATGCTTCTTTGACTAGAATACTGACATTACACAAAATAAAAAAGACAGTAAGGCACATACGACCAGATGCAACATTTATGCTTAACGTTTCATACATACATCTATGTGCTTTTACAAAGAAAGAAAACATTTAGGCTATGATGTGGATGTGGCTATTATATTCATAGCCACATCCATCGTAAAAATAAATAGATGACAATAGTGGTCATGTCGACTCGGTGTATTTTTTCCCCAACTCCTATGGCTGATTGGTGGCGCAGTCTGCTAAGGTTGTGAGTTCTAATCCCACACGGGACAGATATTTTTGGTTTTCAAATCCTTTATTTACTATATTCATCCCATGCCCACATACTTCTAATTCTGATAAGTGAAAGCATACCTGTGAGAGAGGTCGCCCTGGTAGTAGTTGTATGTTTTTATTCAGTATCCAAAACCAATATGTGAGTTCATTTGACCACTGGAAAAAGAGCTACTGCATAAATACTGCAACGCGGGTGGGATTCATTTTCAAGGTGATGATTACACTGTTCCTACCAACACAATAGTACATTAGAAAGATTTTATTTTCTGTCCAGAGCTGTATTTGCTCACAATGCACATCATTTTATGATAAAAGCGTGCCAGTGGACAGGTAAGTATGCTTTAGTGAGAAAATGTTGGGATCAAGTGCAACCATCCCCCAAATCAATATTTATGAGGAATTCCCTCCAACCCACAACTTCTCACTTGAATGCATTTTATAAAAATTGGATAGTGGTTTGGCAAATGCTGAAATTGGGGTTGAGAGTTATCCTTTAAAGTTAGAGAGTGGAGGCTACTGCTGTGGGCTGAAACCAGGCCAGAGAAGGGGGGGGGGGGGGGCTGTTTTAGGGGACTTACAGGTGGGGATGAGAGAGTGAGTGAGTGACAGGCAGAGAGAGAGAGAGAGAGAAAGAGTGAGAGAAACAGAGAGAGAGAGAGAGAGAAAGAGACAGCGAGAAAGCGAGAGTGAGAGAGAGAGAAAGAGAGAGAGAAAGAAAGAGAAAGAGACAGAGACAGCGAGAAAGCGCGCGCAAGAGAGAGAGAGAGAGAGAGAGATGAAAGAATGGCAAGGAAGTTTCAGCAGCATCTGATAGAGAGCAGTGTTTCAGCAGCATCTGATAGAGAGCAGTGTTTCAGCAGCATCTGATAGAGAGCAGTGTTTCAGCAGCATCTGATAGAGAGCAGTGTTTCAGCAGCATCTGATAGAGAGCAGTGTTTCAGCAGCATCTGATAGAGAGCAGTGTTTCAGCAGCATCTGATAGAGAGCAGTGTTTCAGCAGCATCTGATAGAGAGCAGTGTTTCAGCAGCATCTGATAGAGAGCAGTGTTTCAGCAGCATCTGATAGAGAGCAGTGTTTCAGCAGCATCTGATAGAGAGCAGTGTTTCAGCAGCATCTGATAGAGAGCAGTGTTTCAGCAGTGAAACAGCTGCAGTGTAACCGTGAAGCCCAAGCATTTTCTAACAGTTTTTTTCTTCTTCAACTAAACAAAAGCCCATAGGCGTCTTTCTATCTGTGTGTGTGTGTGTTTTTATAGTTAAGGTCACATTCAGTTATTCTGAACAAAGTGAGAATAGTGTAGGTAGGGCTCCTTTACTGTGGTTAGAGCTCTGTTCTGGTGCAGCCGTCCTGTTAGTTACCAGGGATTATTAATAGCCTGAAACACGTCAGTGGCATTGAGGCCTGCAAACACACAACTTCCATGGTCTGTTGCAACCTGCTGCAGACACGCTCAGCTATCAGCCAGGGTAGTGTGGGTATCAACAACCCGACGTGGGTGTCCAATTCCATATTTTTGCTGATCTGAAGCATAATACACGTACGTACACATGCACAGATTGGCTTTTGTACATGGGACATTACTGGATCAAAGGACATTCAAGGGCACAGTTAACTCTTTAAGGTACAGGGGAATCTCAAATAAAATTGTATTTGTCACAACTTTCATAAACAACAGGTGTAGACTTAACAGTGAAATGCTTACTTACAGGCCCTTCCCAACAGGAGAGAAAAATAATAACATGAGGAATAAATACACAATGATTAACGATAACTTGGCTATATACACAGGGTACCAGTACTGAGTTGATGTGCAGGGGTACGATGTAATTGAGGTAGATATGAATCTTGTGGGCGGGGATGTGCCCTCTAGTTAACAATTTAACCCCCCAGAGTCATGTATTTAGAGAGTTGGGCCAATGTAGTTACTGCATTATCAATCAAACTTATTTATAAAGCCCTTTTTACAACAGCAGTTGTCACAAAGTGCATATACAGAAACCCAGCCTAAAACTCCAGAGAGCAAGCAGTGCAGATGTAGAGGCACGTTGGCTAGGAAAAACTCCTTAGAAAGGCAGGAACCTAGGAAGAAACCTAGAGGACCAGGCTCTGAGGTGTGGCTAGTCGTTTTCTGGCTAATGTATTTATTGTACATGACACTTCAACATTCTATGGCAGCCATGTTAGCTCCCCATTAACATGACATGGCAAATATTTAAACAATGCTATGTAACTGAATGTCTAGAATTAGAAGAATGTTCTAAATTCTAAAAGTTGGCCTAACTCTCTTAAATATGTGGCTCTGCTGTGGCATTGTGTCACAGGCCACAAGCAAAGTAAGACATGATGCACGTCATCTCGCCGTGACACCGCTCAAACAAACTATTCGTTGTTATGGTTGTTCTCTCACTCATCAAGATGAAACATTACAGTCATCCACCATTCACACTACACCATGCAACCCTGTCTGCTTCACTCTTCCTCCTACTTTCATACCAACGGTGGCATGATGATCATGAACTCTGAGGTTGTCCTCAGACACCAAAGATACTCTGTCCTTTGCAGAAGTCAGATGACTCTACCACATGAGGCTGCTGAGGGGAGGACGGCTCATAATAATGGCCGGAACGGAGCAAACGGAATGGCATCCATGTGTTTGATGTATTTGACACCATTCCCCTGATTCTGCTCCAGCCATTACCACGAGCTCATCCTCCCCAATTAAGGTGCCACCAACCTCCTGTGGACTCTACCAAACAGGCTCCCCACTCACCAAAAGCTTGTCTAAAGGTTCTCTTTTCACCCACAGATGCTCATGATGAAAATAACTAAGATTAGAACGTAGAATCAGACTGGAGTTTAGATTGTCACAAAACTTGATAGCATTGGTTATTTTTACAGTATCTCGCCATTTATTCTCCATTCTATGCAGTTAGTTCCAAGTTCTTTGAAAATAACTATTGTACTAGAACTGAAAAGAAATAGGCTATTGTATTTTCACAAATGTATACCCCAAAAACAAACGAAAAGTCCAAAATGGCACATGAAAGTACTTACTTCCCCACAGAGCCAAGCTGCTTTAAGAGGTTGAAAGATTTAAGCATGGTTGCTTAGGAGTCAGCCCGCCTCTAACAAGTTATCCCTCTGTCTTGACTCCAACCAGGTCCTCAGTCATGTGTCGCCAAGTCAGTATTTCGTTGAGCAGACACCACTGCAAGTGGTTTTCATCAGTGTGTGTTGTTAGTGTTTTGCTCTGTCATCCAGCAGTATTTGTTCTTGTTTTGAAAATGTGCTCCGTGACTGTGTTCAACCACCACTCAGTCACACAGAGCTCTAAGAGAACAGGAAGTTGCCTCAATCGAAGCAGCAGGAGGGGAAGAGGGGGTTTTCAATATCAATGTGAAATAATATATACAGTGAATTCAGAAAGCATTCAGACTCTTGACTTTTTACACATTTTATTATGTTACAGCCTTGTTCTAAAATTGATTAAATAAAAACATTTCCTCATAAATCTACACACAATACTCATAATAACAAAGCAAAAACAGGTTTGTAGACATTTTTGTTTATGTTTTCTTTATTTTTTGTATTTTCTACATTGTAGAATAATAGTGAAGACATCAAAACTATGAAATAACACATATGGAATCATGTAGTAACCAAAAACGTATTAAACAAATCAAATTATATTTTATATTTGAGATTCTTCAAAGTAGCCACGCTTTGCCTTGATGACAGCTTTGCACACTCTTGGCATTCTCTCAACCAGGTAGTCACCTGGAATGCATTTCAATTAACAGGCGTGCCTTCCTAAAAGTTAAAAGACCAAGTCAATATTATGGCAAGAACAGCATGAATAAGCAGAGAAATGACAGTCCATCATTACTTTGACATGAAGGTTAGTCAATACGGAAAATTTCAAGAACTTTGAAAGTTTCTTCAAGTGCAGCCGCAAAAACCATCAAGCGCTATGATGAAACTGGCTCTCATGAAGACCGCCACAGGAAAGGAAAACCCAGAGTTACCTCTGCTGCAGAGGATAAGTTCATTAGAGTTACCAGCCTCAGAAATTGCAGCCCAAATAAATGCTTCACAGAGTTCAAGTAACAGACACATCTCAACATCAACTGTTCAGAGGAGACCGTGTGAATCAGGCCTTCATGGTCGAATTGCTGCATCGAAACCATGACTAAAGGACACCAATAATAAGAAGAGACTTGCTTAGGCCATAAAACACGAGCAATGGACATTAGACCAGTGTAAATCTGTCCTTCGGTCTGAGGAGTCAAAATTTGAGATTTTTTTGTTCCAACTGCATCTTTGTGAGATGCAGAGTAGGTGAACAGATGATTTTCGCATGTGTGGTTCCCACCATGAAGCATGGAGGAGGATGTGTGGGGGTGCTTTGCTGGTGACACTGTCAGTGATTTATTTAGAATTCAAGGCACACTTAACCAGCATGGCTACCACAGCATTCTGAGGTGATACGCCATCCCATCTGGTTTGCGTTTTTGTAGTTTATTTGTCTCTTGCGCCAAATACAACAGGTGTAGACCTTACAGTGAAAAGCTTACTTACAAGCCCTAACCAACAGTGAAATTTTTAAGTAAAAAAATAGGTATTAGGTAAACAATAGATAAGCAAAGAAAAAAAACTGTAAAATGGCAGTGAAAATAACAGTAGCGAGGCTATATACAGGTGGTAGTGGTACAGAGTTAATGTGTGGGGGCACTGCTTAGTCGGGCTAATTGAGGTAATATGTACATGTAGGTATAGTTAAAGTGACTATGCATAGACGATAAACAGAGAGTCATAGCAGCGTAAAAGAGGGGTTGGCGGGTCAGGGGTGGTGGGACACAATGCATATAGTCTGGGTAGCCAATGTGTGGGGGCACCGGTTAGTTGGGCTAATTGAGGTAATATGTACATGAACGTATAGTTAAAGTAACTAAGCATAGAAGATAAACAGAGTAGCAGCAGCGTAAAAGAGGAGTCTTATGGCTTGGGGGTAAAAACTGTTGAGAAGCCTTTTGGTCCTAGACTTGGTGCTCCGGTACTGCTTGCAATGCGGTAGCAGAGAGAACAGTCTATGACTGGGGTGGCTGGGGTCTTTGACCATTTTTAGGGCCTTCCTCTGACACCGCCTGGTGTAGAGGTGCTGGATGACAGGCACCTTAGCCACAGTGATGTACTGGGCTGTACGCACTACCCTCTGTAGTTCCTTGCGGTCGGAGGCCGAGCAGTTGCCGCACCAGGCAGTGATGCAACCAGTCAGGATGCTCTCGATGTTGCAGCTGTAGAATCTTTTGAGGATCTGAGGAGCCATCCCAATTCTTTTCAGTCTCCTGAGGGGGAATAGGTATTGTCGTTCTCTCTTCACGACTGTCTTGGTGTGTTTGGACCATTCTAGTTTGTTGGTGATGTGGACACCAAGGAACTTGAAGGTCTCAACCTGCTCTACTACAGCCCTGTCGATGAGAATGGGGGCGTGCTCGGTCCTCCTTTTCCTGTAGTCCACAATCATCTCCTTTGTCTTGAATACGTTGAGGGATAGGTCTTTATTATGGCACCACCCTGCCAGGTCTCTGACCTCCTCCCTATAGGCTGTCTCGTTGTTGTCGGTGATCAGGCGTACCACTGTTGTGTCGTCTGCAAACTTAATGATGGTGTTGGAGTCGTGCCTGACCATGCAGTCATGAGTGAACAGGGAGTACAGGAGGGGACTGAGCACGCACCCCTGAGGGGCTCCAGTGTTGAGGATCAGCGTGGCAGATGTGTTGCTACCTACCCTCACCACCTGGGGGCGGCCCGTCAGGAAGTTCAGAATCCAGTTGCAGAGGGAGGTGTTTAGTTGCAGAGGGAGATGTTTAGTCCCAGGATCCTTAGCTTAGTGATGAGCTTTGAGGGCACTATGGTGTTGAACGCTGAGCTGTAGCACATGAATAGCATTCTCACGTAGGTGTTCCTTTTGTCCAGGTGGGAAAGGGCAGTGTGGAGTGCAATAGAGATTGAATCGTCTGTGGATCTGTTTGAGCGGTATGCAAATTCGAGTGGGTCTAGGGTTTCTGGGATAATGGTGTTAATGTGAGCCATTACCAGCCTTTCAAAACACTTCATGGCTACAGATGTGAGTGCTACGGGTCTGTAGTCAATTGGGCAGGTTACCTTGGTGTTCTTGGGCACAGGGACTATGGTGGTCTGCTTATAGCTTCCATCAATCAATCAATCAATCAAATGTATTTATAAAGCCCTTCTTACATCAGCTGATGTCACAAAATGCTGTACAGAAACCCAGCCTAAAACCCCAAACAGCAAGCAATGCAGGTGTAGAAGCACAGTGGCTAGGAAAAACTCCCTAGAAAGGCCAGAACCTAGGAAGAAACCTAGAGAGGAACCAGGCTATGAGGGGTGGACAGTCCTCTTCTGGCTGTGCTGGGTGGAGATTACAACAGAACATGGCCAAGATGTTCAAATGTTCATAAACGACCAGCAGGGTCAAATAATAATAATCACAGTGGTTGGCGAGGGTGCAATAGGTCAGCACCTCAAGAGTAAATGTCGGTTGGCTTTTCATAGCCGATCATTCAGAGTATCTCTACCGCTCCTGCTATCTCTAGGGAGTTGAAAACAGCAGGTCTGGGACAGGTAGCACGTCCGGTGAACAGGTCAGTGTTCCATAGCCGCAGGCAGAACAGTTGAAACTGGAGCAGCAGCAGCACGGCCAGGTGGACTGGGGACAGCAAGGAGTCATCAGACCAGGTAGTCCTGAGGCATGATCCTAGGGCTCAGGTCCTCCGAGAGAGAGAGAGAAAGAAAGAAAGAGAGAAAAAGAGAAAGAAAGAGAAAAAGAGAGAAAGAGAGAGAGAATTAGAGCGAGTATACTTAAATTCACACAGGACACTGGATAAGACAGAAGAAATACTCCAGATATAACAGACTGACCCTAGCTCCCCGACACATAAACTACTGCAGCATAAATACTGGAGGCTGAGACAGGAGGGGTCGGGAGACACTGTGGCCCCGTCCGACGATACTTCCAGACAGGACCAAACAGGCAGGATATAACCCCACCCACTTTGCCAAAGAACAGCCCCCACACCACTAAGGGATATCTTCAACCACCCCCAAGGGGGGGCGCCAACCCGGACAGAAAGATCACGTCAGTGACTCAACCCAAATCAATTTAATTGTCTGCATCACTTCCAATCCCCCATATATCTTTTGGGGTAAATATATATATTTAAATACATACATACACATACCCACATATATATAAATATACACATACATATGCATACAAATACACATACATATCTTTTTTAAATGTATTTCACTTTATTATTTACCGGAAACCTTACTCCCCTAATTGGAGTAAACTACTAGACAACAACACTTAGGCTTCTACTTCCAGCTTATGCATACTATATATATTTTACAGACTATTTTACAATAGTTATATTTAGTTTGGTTTTAGTCCTGGCCTTCGTCTATTTCTGATGTCCATTCAGTTGGATGTCTATTTGCTATATATTTTTAACTGTGCTATTTCACAAAAGTTCTGAACCTATATATACATTTTACAGACACAGTATATTTTACATTTATTATCTTGTTGTTATTAGTCCCACCCTTCAGCTCCACTCAACCCCTCCCATCTATCTCTCAACATCATCCAGTTTTGGATTTCCATTTGCCTTATATATTTTTCAACTGTGCTGTGATTCTTCACAAAAGTTCTGCACATTTGTATTCTCATAGTTTCTACAGATTGTAAATTAAAGATAAACATTTTTGCTAAAAGTATTATTATATTATTGTTCGATTGGCTATGACTTTTCAAATCACCCAGTATTGCTATCTACAGTGTTAGCTCCAGGTAAATCATTACATTCTTCAGCCATTCCTGGACCTGTGACCAAAACGAGCTACGTATGGACAGTACCAAATGAAAGTGGGACTATCATTTGTTTTTCAACAGGACAATGACCCAAAACACACCTCCAGGCTGTGTAAGGGCTATTTGACCAAGAAGGAGAGTGATGGAGTGCTGCATCAGATGACCTGGCCTCCACAATCACTCGACCTCAACCCAATTGAGATGGTTTGGGATGAGTTGGACCGCAGAGTGAAGGAAAAGCAGCAAACAAGTGCTCAGCATATGTGCAAACTCCTTCAAGACTGTTGGAAAAGCATTCCTCATGAAGCTGATTGAGAGAATGCCAAGAGTGAGCAAAGCTGTCATCAAGGCAAAGGGTGGCTACTTTGAAGAATCTCAAAAATAACATGTATTTTGATTTGTCTAACACTTTGCTTACTACCTGATTCCATATGTTATTACATAGTTTTGATGTCTTCACTATTATTCACCATGTAGAAAAGAGTAAAAATAAAGAAAAACCCTTGAATGAGAAGGTGTGTCCAGACTTTTGACTGGTACTGTAAGTATTCAGACATTTTTCTATGAGACTCGAATTTAAGCTCAGGTGCATCCTGTTTACATTGATCATCCTTGAGATGTTTCTAAAACATGATTGGAGTCCACCTGTGGTAAATTCAAGTGATTGGACATGATTTGAAAAGGCACACACCTGTATATACAAGGTCCCACAGTTGGCAGTGCATGTCAGAGCAAAAACCAAGCCATGAGGTTGAAGGAATTGTCCGCAGAGCTCCGAGACAGGATTGTGTCGAGGAACAGATCTGGTGAAGGGTACCAAAACATTTCTGCAGCATTGAAGGTCCCCAAGAACACAGTGGCCTACATAATTCTTAAATGGAAGAAGTTTGGAACTATCAAGACTCTTCCTAGAGCTGGCTGCCCGGCCAAACTGAGCAATCGGAGGAGAAGGGCCTTGGTCAGGGAGGTGACCAAGAACCCAATGGTCACTCTGACAGAGCTCCAGAGTTCCTTTGTACATATGGGAGAAACTTCCAGAAACCCAACAATCTCTGCAGCACTTCACCAATCAGGCCTTTAGGGTATAGTGGCCAAACGGAAGCAACTCCTCAGTAAAAGGCACATGACAGCCCTCTTGGAGTTTGCCAAAAGGCACCTAAAGAACTCTCAGACCATGAGAAAACAAGATGCTCTAATCTGATGAAACCAAGATTGAACTCTTTGGCCTGAATGCCAAGCGTCACGTCTGGAGGAAACCTGGCACCTTCCCTACGGTGAAGCATGGTGATGGCAGCATCATCCTGTAGGGATGTTTTTCAGACCAGGGACTGGGAGACTAGTCAGGCTTGAGGGAAAGATGAACGGAGCAAAGTACAGAGAGATCCTTGATGAAAACCTACTCCAGAGAGCTCAGGACCTCAGACTGGGGCGAAGGTTCACTTTCCAAAAGGACAACGACCCTAAGCACACAGCCAAGACAACGCAGGAGTGGCTTCGGGACAATTCTCTGAATGTCCTTGAGTGGCCCAGCCAGAGCCCAGACTTGAACCCGATCGAACATCTCTGGAGAGTCCGGAAAATAGCTGTGCAGTAACGCTCAAAATCCAACCTCACAGAGTTTGAGAGGATCTGCAGAGAAGAATGGGAGAAAATACCCAAATACAGGTGTACTAAGCTTGTAGCGTCATACCCAAGAAGACTTGAGGTTATAATTGCTGCTAAAGGTGCTTCAACAAAGTACTTAGTGAAGGGTATGAATACTTATGTAAATGTGATATTTCAGTTTTTAATTAGCAAAAAATTTGAAAAACCTGTTTTGGTTTTGTCATTATGGGGTGTTGTGTGTAGATTGATAAGGGGGAAAAAACAATTTCATCCATTTTAGAATAAGTCTGTAACGTAACAAAATGTGGAAAAAGTCAAGGGGTCTAAATACTTTCCGAATGCACTGTATATACAGTATCTGAGTCATAGATAGTCTTACAGTGCATTCGGAAAGTATTCTGAGCTCAATTTTGAGTCACATATCAAAGGGTCTGAATACTTATCTCAATAAGGTATTTCTGTGTCCATTTACATTTTAGTCATTTAGCAGACGCTCTTATCCAGAGCGACTTACAGCAGTGAATGCATACATTTCATTTCATGCATTTAAAAAAAAAAAAACATTTGTACTGGTCTCCCATGGGGATCGAACCCACAACCCTAGCGTTGCACACACCATGCTGGCATTGCAAACACCATGCTCTACCAACTGAGGCATAGGGAAGGACTGTTCTCTCATGCATTTGCAAAAATTTCTAAAAACCTATTTTCTCTTTGTCATGTCGTATTGTGTGTAGATGGATGAGGAAAAACATTTATTTAACCAATTTTAGGATAAGACTGTAACGTCATAAAATGTAGAAAAAGTCAAGGGGTCTGAATATTTTCCAAATGCATTGTATATCTGCCTAGATGTAGTAATCTGCACCTTTAACTGAGGATGATCAGTTTGATTAAATATATTACTGTACTATACAGTTATAGGATGTAAACTTCCATATGTATGATTGATGATATAAACTAATGGTCTGAGTCATATACATTGATTATACAAAACATTAGCAACACCTGAACTTTCCATGACATAGACTGGTCAGGTGAATCCAGGTGAAAGCTATGATCTCTTATGGATGTAACCTGTTAAATCCACTTCAATCAGTGTAGAGATGAAGGGGAAGAGACAGGTTGGAGAACAATTTTTAATCCTTGAGACAATTGAGACATGAATTGTGTATGTGTCCCATTCAGAGGGTGAATGGGCAAGACAAAATGTTTAAATGCCTTTGAACGGGGTATGGTAGTAGGTGCCAGGCCGGTTTTTGTCCAGAACTGCAACGCTGCTGTGTTTTTCCTGCTCAACAGTTTCCCGTGTGTATCAAGAATGGTCCACCACCCAAAGGACATCCAGCCAACTTGACACAACTGTGGGAAGCATTGGAGTCAACATGGGCCAGTATCCCTGTGGAACGCTTTTAACACCTTGTAGAGTCCACGCCCTTATGAATTGAGGCTGTTCTGAGAGCAAAAGTGGGTGCAACTCAATATTAGGAGGTTGTTCCTAATGTTTTGTACACTCAAAGTATACTGTATACCAGGGTTCCCCAACTGGCGACCCACGGGTGGTTTTATGTGGCCCCTCATGTTTTATGAGCATAAATAAAATAATTTTCATTGTTGGACATAATAGACTGTAAAAACTCCAGGAAATCAGCTCCAAGTTATATTAATTTTGTCAATCTGTTCCCAAGTATTCCAAAACATAATAGAGAGACGTGATTTTATACAAATGTAAGCAAGGTTGGAAATTATGTTTTAGTCAAATATATCTGTTTTGGCTTCTTGTGGTTAATTTGTAATTTAATCTAGAAATTATTTGTAATTATGTTCCCGCCCCCCAAACTGAGCAATCGGAGAAGTGCCTTGGTCAAGAAAAAATCTGCCGTGGCTGAATCTAGTTGATGATCCCTGTATGTCTGCCTAGATGTAGTATTATGCATCTTTAATTTCGGATGTGCTGGTTGAGGACGCACCATGCATACTAGATTGTGCAAGGGCCCTTGGTAAATGTTGTACTAGCAACTAACAAGGATTTACCAAGACACACACACACCTATCAATTTCTTTTCAAATCACATCACTGAATACAGGCCTGTCTGTGTCAACATCAGTCCCCCGATGACTTGAGGATATGCACGATTCTTTTACTTTACATGAGAATCTAAATACAACGTCTATGGTGATATTATGGGCTAATAATACTGGACGCTCTGACATTTTCGGCTTCTGTTCTGTCTATGCTTCTGTAAATGGAAGCGGTCTGTACACAGCATTCATAGGAGCAGGATGTGAGAGACAGAAAAGGGGAAACACCATCTATTGAAGTCTGGGCTTCACTTCTCATATTGAGTCTAATAATTATGGTATGTGAGTGGTGACACAATAGCAATCTATCCTAGCTATGCTTTCTGATAGGCTTATACTATAGTTGACACCACTGGTTAAATACAGATGTCATGCTTTTCTGAAAATGTCCAGTTTATCTACAACATCAGTACAGTTGCATGTAGGCCCATGGCAGATTGGCTGTTATGGCCTTATCAAATACTGCAGCCTGGTGGTCACAGTAAAATTGCAAAGAGATGGTCACTAGGTATGGGGTGATGGGTAGATTGGTGAACGGTGTGGAAAATTAGCAATAAGCAATAGCCAAAGCTTATAGTCTTCAGCTACCATCTCGGGGGGAAAAAATGGTTTCACCTATATGTATTATAGCGACCATCAGTGCTGTCCCCCAAATCCACTACAGTATCATAATCTTGTGCGTTATCACTCTGTTCAACAACACCCCAGAAGCCAAGCAGTGGACTCAACGGATTTCACACCGTCTGTCAGAGCATTCACATCAGCTATTGAAGCCAAAGCAGATCTTTTGTCCAGCTCTGAAAAGCTTGGTGTGTGGAAGAACAAAATGTTCTAAATGAGAGGCATAAAAAAAGTCTACAACTTCTGCAATGTCATACAGTGCATTCAGAAAGTATTCAGACCTCTTGAATTTTCCCACATTGTTACGTTCACAGCCTTATTCAAAAATGTATTAAATTGTTTTTTCCCCCCTCATCAATCTACACACAATACCCCATAATGACAATGCAAAAACAGGTTTTTAATGTATGCAAAAGTACATATAAAAAACAAAACTGGCCTCCTGAGTGGCACAGCGATCTAAGGCACAGCATCGCAGTGCTTGAGGCATAACTACAGATCCGGGTTCCATCCCAGGCTGTGTCGCAATTACAGCCTCGAGCCTTCTTGGGTATGAAGCTTGGCACACTTGTATTTGGGGAGTTTCTCTCATGCTGTCAGGATAGCTGCGGAGCATCGCTGCACAGCAAATTTTCAGCTTTCTCCAGAGATGTTCGATCAGGTTGAAGTCTTGGCTCTTGCATCCCCACAGCATGATGCTACCACCACCATGCTTCACTGTAGGGATGGTGCCAGGTTTCTTTCAGACGTGACACTTGGCATTTAGGCCAGAGTTCAATCTTGGTTTCATCAGACCAGAGAATCTTGCTTGTCATGGCTGTCATGTGCCTTTTACTGAGGTGGCTTCCATCTGGCCACTCTACCATAACGGCCTGATTGGTGGAGTGCTGCAGAGATGGTTGTCCTTCTGGAAGTTTCTCCCATCTCCACAGAGGAACTCTGGAGCTCTGTCAGAGTGACCATCGGGTTCTTGGTCACCTCCCTGACCAAGGCCCTTGTCCCCCGATTGCTCAGTTTGGCCGGCTCTAGGATCAGTCTTGGTGGTTCCAAACTTCTTCCATTTAAGAATGATGGAGGCCACTGTGTTCTTGGGGACCAGAATTCTTTCCCTCGATTGCTCAGTTTTGCTGGGCGGTCAGCTCTAGAAAGTCTTGGTGGTTCCAAACTACTTCCATTCAAGAATGATGGAGGCCACTGTGTTCTTGGGGACCTTCAATAGTGCAGAAATGTTTTGGTACCCTTCACCAGATCTGTGCCGACACAATCCTGTCTGAGCTCTACAGACAATTCCTTTGACCACATGGCTTGCTTTTTGCTCTAACATGCACTGTCAACTGTGGGACCTTAGACAGCTGTGCCCCTTTCCAAATCATGACCAATCAATTGAATTTACGACAGTTGCACTCCAATCAAGTTGCAGAAACATCAACGATCAATGGAAACAGGATGCACCCGAGCTCAATGTCGAGTATCACAGCAAAGGTCTGAATACTTACGAAAATACCTTGTTTTAAAAAAAATTAAAATGTGCAAACATTTGTTTTTGCTTTCTCATTATTGGGTATTCTGTGTAGATTGATGAGGAAAATGTTTTTCATTTAATACATTTTAGAATAAGGCTGGAGCAAAACAAAATGTGTAAAAAGGGAAGGGGTCCGAAATCTTTGAAAATGCACTGTGATGTGTAGGGTGCGGCATAGGCTAAGAATGTATTATGAGTCCATTCAATAAAAAAAATAAATGATACCCAAAAAAAGGTTATTAATTTATCTATTAATGTATTTATTTCTATACAACAAATGAATTCAAATACAGACGAAAACCAAACAATTCTGACCAATCCTGGAGAGTCATTTTTATAAACATTAAAACACTTTGTATATACTGTATGTTTTCAAGAGAGAAATGAGTTTCAACCACCTCCATTCATAGAATATTGCTTTCCTGTTAAAAGGCATCTCAGGTTCCAACCATCACACTATAGCATAGCATCCTCATGACTACTAGAGTGGGCGGGTTCCTCTGCCCGGCCGTTGCTTATGCATGCCAAATCTTACAATGCTCAGAAATGTATTTTACCCATCAGCTAACCACATTATGTTATAGCAATCTGGTGCCTGACCACACAGTCGATGAGGAGGCACGCAACCATTGGTTGATGCATCCAACTTCTGAGCAGGGGAACGCGACCATTGACATTGTCCTGTGTAAACTGTCAAAGGCAAAATTACAGAAGAGAAACCCATAGCACTGAAAAGGAGACTTACAGGATGAGGCCCCAGCAATGCTTTTTCAAGGTAATTGTGAAATATTAACACAATTAATTTTTATGCCAACAGATCTCCTTTTTGACTACAAGACGTTACGCTGCAAAGTGGTTCAATCAGAAATTAGAGCCAGGTGGCGGCTCAAAACGCACTGAACATGACTGGGCAGAAACACCAACAGAATAAAGGGTAAAAACTCCAACACCTAAATAGAAGGGGCATAAAGTCTGACTGATTCCTTTAGACATGTTTTGTCTCAGACACTTCTGCCTATGGGACCTCTTCTTTCCCACATCTTTCCTTTGGAGGCAAAGGACTTTGAACTGTCAGGTTGTGAATGAAGACAACTGGCAGAGATGGAACAGAACATGATAAAGAATACATATAGACTTCTTGTATAACGTGTTCCTCCATCCCAACCACCACCTCCCGATTCACCTTAATAACAGGTCAGATGAAAGTATACAAACCCCTACTCATCCTCCCCCAACACTTCATTCATAAGTAAACAGTGTTAAAATGAAAAAAATATAATCAAAGAATGATCTCCAGCAGCTTTAGAATTAGAACACAGGGGAGGAGTGAAGACACTAGAACGCCTGCCGCTGGAACCTCACAGAATACGGAGGAACTAAACAGGCAAACCTGAAGCGCCCCTTTCCCGTCTCCTCCAAAATGCCCGGCTCACACCCTTCCCTCATCGGAGATGAAGGGTAGGAGCCCAAGCACATGTTACCCCTGAGCTGACAACCCTCATATCGGTCCCCTCCCCTCCTACAGTCTTCTTGTCTCTCCATCCTCCCCAGAACGTTTTCCAGGCCAAGTCCTCAGGAGACAGGCCTAACGCTTGGACTTGGAGTCTTCAGCTTCTTTTTCTAGGAAATCAGATAAAAGACAGTCAGGCACTGAATTCAAAAGGAGCAACCACAGTCTGTCTGAATAAACAGTGTCCATATGACTTTCTCTGACTAACCATTTAAGCCCGGTGTTCCTGTCGGACAGTATAGCACAAAGGACAAGCACAGCATGAGAGATTCCTTATCCCTCACCTTTTTTGAGGCCGTCCCTCTTCTTTTGCGCGTCCTCTCTCTGCTTCTTGATGATGGCCAGCCTGGCGAGGTCAGCCCGTGCCTGGTCCGTCTTCCCCTCTAGGTGAAGCTTCATGTAGCGTTCCTTAGCTTTCTGCTTCTCGATTTCCTCCCTGAGACAGAAAGCCAGAGGGTCAAACAGGGTCCTGCTTTCAAGACCTAATAACAACCCCACAACATTTGTTGTTATCATTTCCATCAGAATGATAACATATCCTTGCCTACACCTACTCCCAAGACTTTCACTAACAAGTCAAAACGGGCTCATCCTAAATCCACTGACTTCAATCTTCATTTTAGGCATTGGCATTAGGCCTGAGACTTGAAGGAAAAGTGAGATCCTCACCTCTCTCGGCGTGACAGCTCTTTGGGTGCGTTGACATCTAGCTCGGTCACCTTCTTACTTTTCTGGGATATGCGGTTGGGATTCTCAATCTCAATCAATCCTTCCACTCCACTCTTCTTCTTATTCTGCAATAACAGAGAACGTTAAGACATTGAACAGAGAGCCAACATTGCAGCTCTGACTGAGGTAGTGTTGGCAGGAAAATGGTAGGTGACACTTTGAAAGTGAGTAGGAACATCTTGACGAGCATTTCAGTAAAACCACAACACTTCTAATTCCTTAGCGGACAGACTAGACATTAAAAGGAGATCCCGCACTCACAACGTCCTCCTCTTCACTGCTGCTGTCGTCAGATCCTGATGACTTCTCCTCCTCCTTCTCCACTCCACCGTTCGCCTCCTATCACACATTCACCGGTAAGATCATGTTCAAGCCGTCATGTCTGTGTTTGAAATGTATTTCGCACACCTCTGAATATATAGATAAATGTTACTAGCTAAATTAACTGGTGCAGGAGGTCGAGCAGCCAGGCTATAGACTGCAAGGTAAACACATTTTTAACCATCCTTGACAATACCTCCAATCGAGGGCAGGTGGAACGCCAAAAAACAGAATAGAGAAAAATATTAAATCCACTTTTTGCACAGAGTAAAGAGTACCCTTGTAATTTAGTGGCAGGACATCGCCATCTTCCCAACATCATTGCTGGAACGAGTAATTTCTAAGTGATGCAGCCACATGTGGATGAACATGACAGCACTTTACACAGCTTGACCCCAAAAAAAAGACCTACACATTCGAAAGGCATGTCTCACTCAGTACAATAACTGGATTTAAAATATTTCAGAATATTTATTCATTATCAGAGTTACACCTGCAATTTGAAACGGGAGTTTAAGTCACTGGTGGGTTCCAAATCAAGAATTAATGAAATATCGGGAAGTAAATGCTGGTCGAAAATATCTCTCCCACGCATTGCACTTGCGAAGCTGGAACCCTGTATGTGGGGTCTATAATACAAAGATCTGTTTAAAGCTATGTTAACCACAAGTTGCAAAAACTAGATATCCCCTCAGAGCCATGGGTCCTTTACTCACCAGCTCTCTCTGTGCTTTCATCTGTCTATCAATCTCTTCAGGGTTGCTGAACTGCTTTCCCCGGCCCTTGTGACCTTTTTTACCTAAAAAACAACAAATGAGAGCGAGGCATGTTGTAGAAGATCAGAGAACCAGAGATGAGTCAGACATGACGTTCACTCTGCGGCATGGTTACAGATGTCAGAAAGTGATTGAGCTTATTCGCTGCCTTACTATATTGTGGCATAATGTTAACTCATTAGCCACATATCATTACTACCGGGGATGAAATTAACTGGGTGAAATCAACTGGGTACAAATAGAGTTCGCCAGACCAAGTTTAGCTATCTACTAAGTTACTGTAGTGACAGTAGCCTAGCTAGCAAGCAAGCTAACTAGCTAATTAGTTATCTAACAGCTGTAACTAGTTAGCTTGCTAGTTAGCTAACGTTACGTCAGTCCTCACGACACGTTAATACTCAAGTAGAACATACATTTGACCAGATCATCTAAGTAGATCGCTAGCCAGCTATCGTTACGTCAGTTCTCACGAAACGTCGATACTCAAGTAGAACATACATTTGACCAGATCCTCCAAGTAGCTAGCTAGCTAGCAAGCTATATTTCTTGAGGTAATGTTACGTTGGCTGGCGAGCTAACAGTTACATTTGGAACGTTAGCAAAAATAACGCCGCTGGATACTCACCGCCTCTTGGCATATTTGGTATAGGAACTTGAACGACTAAGACCGCAAATAAATAAGTTCACTGTTTCCAGTTAAACATATAGTTTATTTTCTAAAGAAAAGGCCTTCGGGACACAGTCCTCGTCCAGCTAGACAAGAGCACTATATTTTACCCGCTTCCTGAGAGCAACAAGAGTGAAAGGCGTTAAAAGTGCAATGACGCAATATTCAGCCAATCGCTACACAGGGATTTTGACAGACTTGTCAACAGACCATTCATATCAGGAAAATACATGCACAGTGTACGGAAATTAAAAATAGCCAATGATAACACAGGTCTGTAGGTGCGTTGCTTTACCCAAGCACCGCCATAATAACTTTTGTGGCGGTCATTTTTTCACTAGCAAATGTTGCGTTTATATTTTTGTTCAGTACAGTTCAGACAGACAAGGCATGTGTATTTGTTATTGAAATGATGCAGAACTACGAGAGAGAGAACTTGCATCTCCAGACAAATTACATGTCCAAGATGTTCACATTTTCTATATTGATTCTCCCATTCAAAATGCATCTGACAGATTTGTTTTTCGTATGGGATTCAAGCTCAGCGGCCCCTAAAGCATCTCTTGATCGTCTTCTGACCTGAGCCATAGAGCATGGCCAGTATGATGGAGGATATCCAGGCTGTGTCGCTGTGACCCACGAACAAATCCCTCATCAGCTCTTTGAAGTAGACACTGATGGCTTTGGGGAAGGTGTAGGAGAACCCAAAAACAACGAAACAGCTGAGCAGAACCATCCTACCCCCAGCCACCATCAGGGGGTCCAGCCTCCATCCTCTTGGTTGTACTGATTCACATTGTCCATCAAGAGGATGTTCCTCTCTAGGAGGCAGGAGTGGGGTATGTTAGACAATCCATGTCTCAAATGTGGAATGTATATTGTGGAAGGAGGTACTGTGGCTCACACTGAGTAATAATTGGTCAATTCATAACCAAACAGTCAAAATGCCACTTTGTTTTCCCACTCACACTGGTGCAATGCTTCCTCAATGAACGACTGACTAAGCCTTTGGATTATGATTGTATTTACTGCATTTGTTTACAGTGACTTGGCCTGTTTGAGAAAGCTAATCAGATTGAATTTGTCTGATATGGTGTCTGAGATTGTTGTTAATCACAGTGCGAGAAGCCTGTTACTATAGAATTGTCTCTTGCCACACAGAAGTATGACGTAACTCTTTACTTGATGGGTGGGCTTGTGTGTTTAGGTCTTGAATTAAATATCTGCTTAGTTGCTGGTGTCTGATCTTGACACATTCACTGACCCATTTCACCACAATCTCAAGCATCCCCACCAATAAAAGTACATTTGGAATTAATGGAATCTACAGTTATCCTTCTTTAAGAAAAAGTATCAAAACCTTCTCTCTTGCATGGGTCCTCAGATCCTCAAAAGGTTATATACAGTGCCTTGCGAAAGTATTCGGCCCCCTTGAACTTTTCAACCTTTTGCCACATTTCAGGCCTCAAACATAGAGATATAAAACTGTAATTTTTTGTGAAGAATCAACAACAAGTGGGACACAATCATGAAGTGGAACGAAATTTATTGGATATTTCAAACTTTTTTAACAAATAAAAAACTGAAAAATTGGTCAGTGCGAAATTATTCAGCCCCTTTAAGTTAATACTTTGTAGCGTCACCTTTTGCTGCGATTACAGCTGTAAGTCGCTTGGGGTATGTCTCTATCAGTTTTGCACATCGAGAGACTGAACTTTTTGCCCATTCCTCCTTGCAAAACAGCTCGAGCTCAGTGAGGTTGGATGGAGAGCGTTTGTGAACAGCAGTTTTCAGTTCTTTCCACAGATTCTCGATTGGATTCAGGTCTGGACTTTGACTTGGCCATTCTAACACCTGGATATGTTTATTTGTGAACCATTCCATTGTAGATTTTGCTTTATGTTTTGGATCATTGTCTTGTTGGAAGACAAATCTCCGTCCCAGTCTCAGGTCTTTTGCAGACTCCATCAGGTTTTCTTCCAGAATGGTCCTGTATTTGGCTCCATCCATCTTCCCATCAATTTTAACCATCTTCCCTGCCCCTGCTGAAGAAAAGCAGGCCCAAACCATGATGCTGCCACCACCATGTTTGACAGTGGGGATGGTGTGTTCAGGGTGATGAGCTGTGTTGCTTTTACGCCAAACATAACGTTTTGCATTGTTGCCAAAAAGTTCGATTTTGGTTTCATCTGACCAGAGCACCTTCTTCCACATGTTTGGTGTGTCTCCCAGGTGGCTAGTGGCAAACTTTAAATGACACTTTTTATGGATATCTTTAAGAAATGGCTTTCTTCTTGCCACTCTTCCATAAAGGCCAGATTTGTGCAGTATACGACTGATTGTTGTCCTATGGACAGAGTCTCCCACCTCAGCTGTAGATCTCTGCAGTTCATCCAGAGTGATCATGGGCCTCTTGGCTGCATCTCTGATCAGTCTTCTCCTTGTATGAGCTGAAAGTTTAGAGGGATGGCCGGGTCTTTGTAGATTTGCAGTGGTCTGATACTCCTTCCATTTCAATATTATCGCTTGCACAGTGCTCCTTGGGATGTTTAAAGCTTGGGAAATCTTTTTGTATCCAAATCCGGCTTTAAACTTCTCCACAACAGTATCTCGGACCTGCCTGGTGTGTTCCTTGTTCTTCATGATGCTCTCTGCGCTTTAAACGGACCTCTGAGACTATCACAGAGCAGGTGCATTTATACGGAGACTTGATTACACACAGGTGGATTCTATTTATCATCATTAGTCATTTAGGTCAACATTGGATCATTCAGAGATCCTCACTGAACTTCTGGAGAGAGTTTGCTGCACTGAAAGTAAAGGGGCTGAATAATTTCGCACTGACAATTTTTCAGTTTTTTATTTGTTAAAAAAGTTTGAAATATCCAATAAATTTCGTTCCACTTCATAATTGTGTCCCACTTGTTGTTGATTCTTCACAAAAAATTACCGTTTTATATCTTTATGTTTGAAGCCTGAAATGTGGCAAAGGGTCAAAGTTCAAGGGGGCCGAATACTTTCGCAAGGCACTGTAGCTACACCATCGAGAGCATCCTGACTGGTTGCATCCCTGCCTGGTATGGCAACTGCTCGGCCTCCGACTAGAGGGTAGTGCGTACGTCCAAGTACATCACTGGGGCCAAGCTTCCTGCCATCCAGGACCTCTATACCAGGCGGTGTCAGAGGAAGGCCCTAGAAATTGTCAGACTCCACCCACCCTAGTCATAGACTGTTCTCTCTGCTACCGCATGGCCAGCGGTACCGGAGCGCCAAGTCTAGAAGCCTCTTGAACCTAAACAGCTTCTACCCCCAAGCCATAAGCCTCCTGAACATCTAATCAAATGGCTACCCAGACTATTTGCATTGCCCCCCGTACCCTCTTTTACGCTACTGCTCTCTGTTTATTATCTATGCATAGTCACTTTAATAACTCTACCTACATGTACATATTACCTCAATTACCTCGACTAACTGGTGCCCCTGCACATTGACTTTGTATCAGTACCCCCTGTATATAGCCTCGCTATTGTTATTTTACTGCTGCGCTTTAATTATTTTTTAGTATTTTGGGGGCTATTTCTCTTAACCAAAAATGCAGTTAAGGGCCTGTGTAACAGTATGGCTTCCGTCCCTCTCCTCAACCTGGGCTTGAACCAGGGACCCTCTGCGCACATCAACAACTGACACCCCATGAAGCATCGTTACCCATCGCGCCACAAAAGCTGCGGCCCTTGCAGAGCAAGGGGAACAACTACTTCAGGTCGCAGAGCGAGTGACGTCACCTGATTGAAACGCTATTAGCGCGCACCAACGCTAATTAACTAGCCATTTCACATCGGTTACACTTGTAAGTAAGCATTTCACTGTACGGTCTACACAAATCAAATTTATTTATATAGCCCTTCTTACATCAGCTGATATATCAAAGTGCTGTACAGAAACCCAGCCTAAAACCCTAAACAACAAGCAATGCAGGTGTAGAAGCACGGTGGCTAGGAAAAACTCCCTAGAAAGGCCAAAACCTAGGAAGAAACCTAGCGAGGAACCAGGCTATGAGGGGTTGCCAGTCCTTTTCTGGCTGTGCCGGGTGGAGATTATAACAGAACATGGCCAAGATATTCAAATGTTCATAAATGACCAGCATGGTCAAATAATAGTAATCACAGGTCAGGGTTCCATAGCCGCAGGCAGAACAGTTGAAACTGGAGCAGCAGCACGGCCAGGTGGACTACGGAAGAAAATAAAATGTATGAAAATGTATGAAATGTATGCCTTCACTACTGTAAGTCGCTCTGGATAAGAGCGTCTGCTAAATGACTAAAATGTAAATGTAAGGAGTCATCATGCCAGGTAGTCCTGAGGCATGGCCCTAGGGCTCAGGTCCTCCAAGAGAGAAAGAAATAATTAGAGAGAGCATACTTAAATTCACACAGGACACCGGATAAGACAGGAGAAATACTCCAGATGTAACAGACTGACCCTAGCCCCCCCGACACAAACTACTGCAGCATAAATACTGGAGGCTGAGACAGGAGTGGTCAGGAGACACTGTGGCCCCATCCGATGATACCCCCGGACATGGCCAAATAGGACAGATATAACCCCACCCACTTTGCCAAAGCACAGCCCACTGTTGTATATACCCGATGTATTCAGCGCATGTGACAAATAACATTTGATTTGACATTGTTAAACACATGGCAAAAACATTACAGGAATGTTACAGTAAAGAATTTTAGCTGAATAATAGTCTGCAATATATGCAGTATGTATAATAAAATAAACTGCTGGAGACATCTGCTATCATCACTGAAACCAGCTTGTTTTTCAGCTACATAATTAAATAGCCTACCTCTAACGACATTCTTCACATTCAGCATCTGGTGTAACAATATTGTAGTAGTTACATTGTAATAACAATCTTACCTGACCTGTGACAGAAAACCACAGGGATCCAAGAGATGGTAGAAATATCCAGAGATACAGTTCTGAAGATGGAGACCTGTTGAATTTGTGACCTCCACAATCTGTGGATTTCACCCCCCCCCCCCCCCCCACCCCATTCTTGCCAGTTTCCATCAGACGTTGGTCTAAGCTCGCATTAGTATGGGCACTTGCATACTAATACAGACATGTATGCAAACAAAACATAACTACATTTCATAAAGTAAAAACCTTTTAATAAAGTAGAAAGGATATGAAAACAAATATTCAAATACACACAGCTGCCAAAACCATACACACACAGGACGTTGAATATAAATCCTAGTATTCTAAAATAGTTCAGCACTGATACGATAATGCTTACAAAAGTTAATGAATCAAAGAAATTCATTTTTATAAAAGGATAGGGCACATTTAAACTCTCATACCTTCAATGATTTAAAATCCATATAACGATAAATCAAATTTTACAGTACAGTTGGTCACTAACACTGCCATCCCTTATCTATACCCTTCCTTATTCCTCTTAATTCATTCCTTTTCAAGTGTCACTGGGAACCCGTCTTCAGTTTTCTATTCATCACTTCTTCCTTCGACTGTAATTTTTCACCTCCTCCAGTTCCTTCTCCATCAGGTGAGACTCTGCAGTGGTTTCTGACAACTTAAGGGAAAGGAAATCAGTTACTAATATTCTAATATTCTAAGCCGTTCTTTATATTTTTAACTAAGTTAACATGGAATTGTTTTAAGATGGTCATAACATGGATCATTTAGCTATTGGATTTAGAATTTTAGGACCCCTTTAAGGTAATTATTTTTTTTATAATTTGATAAAATATTGAATTTGGCCTTTACTACTATAGCCAAAATAAACACATTTAATAACACATTCATAAATGGCAAAAAAGACAAACACCGCTGTAGCTCTGCCACTTTTCACCGCAGATGCGGAAGGGCGACATTGGCGGATGCGGTGGATTGAGACTCAGCCAATGCAAACTGACAGATTTTGATGGGGATTTTTGTATTATGTTCATTAGATTGACGCACGGGTGCATCAATATAGTCTCAAGGAAAAAGGGAGTGTAGCCCTTATTTCTCACTGCCAAAAACACATATCATTTTAACTTAAGAGCACCCCAAGAAAACATTACCAAATTAAACTCTTAAATCAATTGTTATAATATTATAATGTGGCGGGCGAATTGGGCGTCTACTCGTCCCTCTGCAGGGCACATTTCATCCCTGAAAACTTCCACAGCTATCAACAATGGAAGGAGTGCTGAAGCAAGAAGTTGCTTCTCAAAGTGGATGCTGTCCCTTCCATCATGTGGCGTCTAAAGCATCTCAAACAGCCAGCACCACCAGCAGCGCCCAAGCATTATCATGGGCTTCAGTGAGCATGTAAGTCAACCTGGTAAGTGAAAGAGTTAGCTTGCTACCTCTATGCTAATGTTTGCTTGCTATAGTGCATTTAGCTCACAGCTTTCATCTAAATAACAATGATTCAAATTGTTTAATAGTCACATGTACAGGGTTGCAGGTAGCCTAGCTGTTAAGAACGTTGAGCCAGTAACCGAAAGGTCATTGGTTTGAATCCCAGAGCCGACTAGGTGAACAATCTGTCGATGTGCCTTTGAGCAAGGCATTTAACCATCATTGCTCCTGTAAGTCGCTCTGGATAAGAGTGTCTGCTAAATGACTAAAATGTAAATGTGATTGCAGGGTACAGTGAAAATCTTAGGCTTCGAGCTCCTGCAATGTTTTATCGGAGCTTGAGGCGAGGCGCCCTCTGTCGGTGCCATCTTAGCCAAGATAAAAACTAACCAAATGTAGACATGTCTGCCAGCTGTTGGTCGCTAACTGCTGATGCTGTCATACTATAGATAGTACAAGCCAATGGGAAAGAGTAGTGTTGGTGATTGTGGGGGCTGCACGTTGCGATAATTTGACCATTTTGTGGCTCCAGGGGAGTTTTCTATAAAGCCTGCCGATTGTGGGTTCATCCGAAATGTCATTTTGGAGATGCCCCAGAGCCATGCCTTCTCTGGAGGGGTGGATTGTGGATTTTGCTCATTGGGAAAGTAATTGTTTTAAATCTTAGGATTAATGTTGTCACAGTTACTTCTTGTTGAAGAGGCAGCTGCTAACATTAGTTTGCTATAGCTAGCTATCCTCTTCCTCCATTTCTGAATGAATTTGGGCTATTTGTTTTCCGCTAGCAAAATAAGTGAGCTATATTTTGTTAGTGTACTGCAATATGTCGATAACACAGCTTAGTTTGACACTGGTATGGGCTAGTAAATATCCTAAACCTAGCCAGCTAGACATGAAGCTAAAACCAGGGAGAGTGAGGAGAGAATTCACTTTCTGCTTCATCTGCTGCTGGCTAGCTAACCTTCACTCAAATACATATTTCCACATATAATTTATGAAATAATATTTTTATTCTATAAAGATTGTAATTTAGTCAATATGTTGTGAATATTGTAGAAAAGTTTTCCACACTAAAAAGTGAAGTGCCACTTACAGTTTATCATGTACAGTGCATTCAAAAAGTATTCAGACCCCTTGACTTTTTCCACACTGTTACATTACAACATTCTAAAAATGATTAAAAATATTTTCCCCCTCAATCTATACACAATACCCCATAATGACAATGCGAAAACAGGTTAATAGAAATTTTTGCACATTTATTACAAATAAAAAAATGGAAATAATCACATTTACTTAAGTATTTAGACCCTTTATTCAGTACTTTGTTGAAGCACCTTTGGCAGCGATTACAGCCTCGAGTCTTCTTGGGTATGACGCTACAAGCTTGGCACACCTGTATTTGGGGAGTTTCTCCCCATTATTCTCTGCAGATCCTCTTAAACTCTGTCAGGTTGGATGGGGAGCGTCGCTATACAGCTATTTTCAGGTCTCTCCAGAGATGTTCGATCGGCTTCAAGTCCGGGCTCTGGCTGGGCCACTCAAGGACATTCAGAGACTTGTCCCGAAGCCACTCCTGCGTTGTCTTGGCTGTGTGCTTAGGGTTGTTGTCCTGTTGGAAGGTGAACCTTCGCCCCCGTCGGAGGTCTTGAGCGCTCTGGAGCAGGTTTTCATCAAGGATCTCTCTGTACATCTTTCCTTCGATCCTGACTAGTCTCCCAGTCCCTGCCGCTGAAAAACCCCACAGCATGATGCTTTAACCACCATGCTTCACCGTCGGGATGGTGCCAGGTTTCCTCCAGATGTGACGCTTGGCATTCAGGCAAAATAGTTCAATCTTGGTTTCATTAGACCAGAGAATCTTGTTTCTCATGTTCTGAGAGTCCTTTAGGTGCCAGTGGGCTGTCATGTGCCTTTTAATGAAGAGTGGCTTCCGTCTGGCCAGGCTACCATAACGGCTTGATTGGTGGAGTGCTGCAGACATGGTTGTCCTTCTGGAAGGTTCTCCCATCTCCGCAAAGGAACTCTGGAGCTCTGTCAGCTCTCTGACCAAGGCCCTTCTCCCCCGATTGCTCAGTTTGGCGGGTGGACAGCTCTAGAAAGAGTCTTGGTGGTTCCAAACTTCTTCCATTTAAGAATGGAGGCCACTGTGTTCTTGGGTACCTTCAATGCGGCAGACATGTTTTGGTACCCTTCCCCAGATCTGTGCCTAGACACAATCCTGTCTCGGAGCTCTACGGACCATTCCTTCAACCTCATGGCTTGGTTTTGCTCTGACATGCACTGTCAACTGTGGTACCTTATATATACACACAGGTGTGTGCCTTTTCAAATCATGTCTAATCAATTGAATTTACCACAGGTGGACTCCAAGGATGATCAATGGAAACAGGATGCACCGGACCTCAATTGAGTCTCATAGCAAAGTGTCTGAATACTGTAAATGTTTTTTTTTTAATTTATACATTTGCAAAACATTCTAAAAACCTGTTTTCACTTCGTCAACATGGGGTATTGTGTGTAGATTGATGAGGGAAAACATTTATTTAATCCCTTTTAGAGTAAGGCTGTAATGTAACAAAATGTGGGAAAAGTGAAGGGGTCTAAATACTTTCCGAATTTAGACTCCTTAATATTAGCTCATATACAGCACCAACAACATAAATATCTGTTATGGTCCATTATCTGCTACCTGGACATTAAAGGCTCCTATAAATATCTCTAATGGCCTATACTCCGAGTTGCTATTCACTATTTTGCCACCGTGGGGGGAAACATGGGGGAGTTCTCATTAGGGGCATCATTTGGGTATGGCATACCCTAGCTCAATACCAAAAATGTAAAGTAGGCAACAACAAAAAATACAAAAATATGAGAATAAATCATTCCAATCCTGATTAAAATCCAACGGCTGATAAGCGTACTGGGTGCTGGATTTACTGAGTGGCTGGCTTTAGGACCATGCAGAGCATCGCGTGATGGCTCCGACAGAGATGGTTGCCTCGCTTCAAATTCTTAGGAAACTATGCAGTATTTGGTTTTTTTACGTAAACTCAGCAAAAAGAGAGAACGCCCCTTTTTCAGGACCCTGTCTTTCAAAGATATTTCATAAAAATCCATATAACTTCACAGATCTACAGGGAGGAGGTGAGGGCACTCGGAGTGTGGTGTCAGGAAAACAACCTCTCACTCAACGGCAACAAAACAAAGGAGATGATCGTGGACTTCAGGAAACCGCAGAGGGAGCACCCCCATCCACATCGACGGGACAGCAGTGGAGAAGGTGGAAAGTTTTAAATTCCTAGGCGTACACATAAAAGACAAACTGAAATGGTCCACCCACACAGTCAGGAGGCTGAAGAAATTTGGCTTGCCACCCAAAACCCTCACAAACTTTTACAGATGCACAATCGAGAGCATCCTGTCGGGCTGTATCACAGCCTGGTACGGCAACTGCACCACCCTCAACAGCAAGCCTCTCCAGAGGGTGGTGCGGTCTGCACGCATCACTGGGGGCAAACTACCTGCCCTCCATGACACCTACAGCACCCGATGTCACAGGAAGGCCAAAAAGATCATCAAGGACATCAACCACCTGAGCCACTGCCTGTTCACCCCACTATCATCCAGAAGGCGAAGTCAGAACAGGTGCATCAAAGCAGGGACCGAGAGATTGAAAAACAGCTTCGATCTCAAGGCCATCAGACAGCTAAACAGCCATCACTAACTCAGAGGGTGCTGCCTACTTTGAGACCCAATCACTGGCCACTTTAATAAATGGATCACTAATCACTTCATACAATGCCACTAAATAATGCCACTTTAATAATGTTTGCATATCTTACATTACTCATACCACATTTATATACTGTATTTTATACCATCTATTGTACCTTGCCTATGCCACTCGGCCATCGCTCATCCATATACTTATACGTACATATTCTCATTCACCCGTTTAGATTTGTGTGTATTAGGTTGTTGTTGGGGAATTGTTAGATATTACTGCACTGTCGGAACTAGAAGCAAAAGCATTGCGCTACACTCGCATTAACATCTGCTAACTAATGTGTATGTGACAAATACAATTTGAAAGCAGCTGCGCCTTTTGTCTCACTTTTAGAAAGCAGAAACCTTGCCCGTTTGCCTTGCTATAACAAATGTGCATTGTCATGCAGTGACAGAATGATAGGCCTAATTCAGATAATGAAAATCATTAATGATTTCTTAGTTGGGCTAACTTTTTTTGAACTTCTTGCTGTTGACCTACTTCATCATCATCATCCTCATCCTCTGCCTGCATCCCTAATCCCTACCCACCGCTCACTCCATCAATCTTGGTTGTTCATCTTTCTAAATTAAAATGTGATATTCTTACAGATCAATCCGGCTGGCAAGATCATTAAACATTGCTAAGTTATTTAGCTGTAGTGTGGATTTATGGCAGTTTTTCTAAATATAAATCAGCACCCAGATATTGTATTGCCTACGCAGTAGTTGAACTATCAGACTAGCTGGCAGGTGGAAAAATCTGCGCGAGCCACCCCCTCGTTGGATACTGTTACAATGAATATTGTCTGAGCTGCCTTGTTGATACAACGCTTCAATATTCACTGAATGTTTCTCTTCCCTGGCGAATAATGCAGACAGGAAAATTAAAACATTTGGGGGAAGCGCATGAGACAACGGCAGTCATAGTACACTTTATGCACTGTTCCACAAGGGTGGCTTCATATACAGTAGTTTATAGCAGGGGGTCGGTAACCTTTCTCATGTGGAGTGCCAATTTACAATTGATCCTACCATTTCTAAAGATTTGCGAGCCACGTATGATTTAAATATAGGCCTACGCATTGTAAGCTACTTAACTGTGCCCAAAAAATGTCTAACTGCCCACAAACTAAATAATGATATAGCTGGTTACTAGTCAGAGGCGCCATCCATTCAGCACCAAGCCACGGAGCTCCACTATGCCTACCTGTACTGAGGCGCTGAATCTTTGCCAAGATATGCCACACCTGTCAGGTAGATGGATTGTCAAAGAAGCCAATTAAACAGCGTGATCATTACACAGATGCACCTTGTGCTTGGAACAATAAAAGGCCACTCTAAAATGTGCAGTTTTGTCACACAGCACAATGCCACAGATGTCTTAAGTTTCAATGTCACATGCACAAGTACAGTGAAATGACTTTCTTGCAAACTCAAAACCCAAAAATGCAATAATCAATAACAATGTAATACTAGAAATAAAAAAGAAATATGAAAAACACAATGAGTAAGTAAGCATACAATATACAGGGTCAGTTCCAATACCATATTTACAATGTGCAGGGATGCTGGTGTGATGGAGGTAGATATGTATAGGGGTAAGATGACAAGGCATCAGGATATAAGATAAACAGAGTAGCAGCAGCTTGCATGTGAGTGGGTGACTCTACACATTCGCACACCAATGATCACACCTGTCAGGTGGATGGATTATCTTGACAAAGGAGAAATGCTCACTAACACGAATGTAAACAAACTTGTGCACCAAATTTGAGAGAAATAAGCTATTTGTGCGTATGGACCATTTCTGGGATCTTTTATTTCAGCACTTGAAACATGGGACCTGGGCATAAAATGTACTTTTTGGTCCACCAGCCACTGTGGCAAGTAGATTTTTTTAAAATCTACCAGACACTCAGATTTTTTACCAGCCAAAATATTTTTGTTCTGCTAAAATTACACCAACACACACAAAAAAAAAACAGATGAGCATGCTCTGTAATGTTTCTTAAACAAATGCATTACTAGTAAGAAGTAGTGTGGTATATTGTTTAATTTCATGTTTTGTGAGTCTTAACCAAAATATCACAGATGAGACAAAAATGTTCAGGTTACCGTGCTAACTTGACTTAAGTCATTTTTGTGCTGGTGAGATTGAGTCTACCTAGTAGAAGTCTTCTCTTCCCAACAGTTTACACTCTAACATGGAAAAACAACCTAGCTTGTGAACGAAACAATGTAAATAGGCAAAAAAGCCAACGACAAAGTCTCTCTTCAGTAGACTTTCATTTCAAGTAAATTAGACCAACTTTTAAGCCTGTGCGCAGCTTTTAACATGTGCACAGCCCCCAGCCAGACAATGTTGGCAAAGGGTGGCTACTTTGAAGAAACTCAAATATAAAATATATTTTGTTTTGTTTGACACTTTTTTGGGTTACTACATGATTCCACATGTGTTATTTAATAGTTTTGATGTCTTCACTATTATTCTACAATGTAGAAAATAGTAAAAAATTAAGAAAAACCCTTGAATGAGTAGGCGTATCCAAACTTTTGACTGGTACTGTATGTATATATATATATTTTTTCCCCCTTCTCTCTATTCTTCTTACATAATTAGCCCAGAACGATTTTTGCGTTATTACATACAGCTGGAAAGAACTTTTGGATATCAGAGAGGCGGTAACTCACCAGCATTCCGACCAGAAATACGACTTTCCAGAATTAGATCCTTTGTTTATACCCCCCAATTTGTCCCTTTAACTGGTCCAAGACGTCGCCGGCGGAGAAGAGGTATTCAGAGTGGACTTCTAGTCCGACTCAGGAGGCATGCATACCATCCACCATTTCCGATTATATTACTCGCCAATGTTCAGTCCCTGGACAATAAAGTATACGGGCTCAGGGTGATTTGATTTGACCACCCTCCAACGTGGCTGGTGAAATAGACATCTTACCTGCCAATGGCAAAATTTTAGGCCCTGCATTGGACCAACACTTTACATGTTGCATTTATATTTTTGTTCAGTGTACTTAAAAAAACACTTCAACCAGTAAAATGGCTCTTTGGCTAGCTTTGCTACAGCCTATTTCAATGAGTGTTCACATTCTAACATAGAATGCTGCATTCAAATAGGTATAGGTATTTCGCAACGATCACAAACAAATATAATCTTAACGGTTGTTCAAGCAATAATCAAAACAACATTGTAAGCCAACTTTGTTTAAGTAATAACTAAGTAAATCTGGGCTATGGTGAATGGGCGCAGACAGTGAATGGCAGTTGTTTCCCCCCAACGTGTCTGTTGTACTTGTTTATGACGTGAATAGTGACTGAGGATAAAAAAAGGGAGTCCCTTTTTCAATCTGCAACTGTATGGCTGATGATAACTCACCATGTCCAACAGGAGGTCAATCTTCAGCCTCAGTAGGTTGTTCTCCTCTTCAAGCTGTAAGTTCCTCTTTTTTAGTCTCTGCACCTCCTTCCCTGATGCATTCCCTCCTGACTCTGGGGGCAAGAAACAAAACACATGAAGAAAAACAAAAAGGAAATACCAGTGGGGATCAGATAGATCAGATGTCTTACAGTAGCAGTGCAGACAATGCTGCTTTCTACTGCATTTAAGAGAAGATCAGTTACCTGCAATCCATTGTCCCTCTTCAAATTTCAAGCTCTGCCCCCCGATGTTCATTACAGGGGCTCCATATTCAAGACCCAGCTCTATTTCCCTCGTAGACCGATCCAACTAGACCCAACAAATGACCCAACGAAGGGGTGATTAATTACACAGACTAACTTCAGATAACCGACAACAGATGCACATAGAGCTCCACAGTGGAGGTGTCATAATACCTAGAAAATCTATCGATCAAACAGGGAAATGGTTCCAATCGTTTTCCACCATTCATTTCTTCCCATAGGGGATTTTAGAAACAGTTCAAATAAGGGCTGTGTTTCGTGTAGGCTTACCCTGTCATGAGGTTTTTATAACCTTGTAAATATTTATCGGACAATGTTACTTGTATCAATATATTCAGGTCTATTTAGTCTCAGATTTGAGGGGGTAAATACAGTCGAATATATTGTTAAGTCACTTTGTCCTTATTTTAAATGTTTCTAAAATCTCCTACGGGAAAAATGAATTGTGGAAAAACGATTGGAACCATTTCCGTATTTGATTGCTAGGTTATGGGTATTATGACATACTGTGGTGTAATACTCTATAACGGGGTTTCCTAAACTCAGTCCTGGCCCCGACCCCTACACAGTTGATTCAAATAACCAACTTATCATCCAGCTTGATTATTTGAATCAGCTGTATAGTGCTATGGCAAAAACACTAAACGTGGCCCCAGCCCAGGACCAAGTTTGGCAAACCCTGCTCTGGTACACAAGAATGTGTTTGCGGATCACAGGAAATTTTGATCAACTCACCGTGTGCAGATTGGAGAGAGAAACAGACTTGCGAGGAGGGGTCTTCTTTGGACTGAAGGTGTTGCCAAAAAACGGCATCTTCTTAATCAGCGGCGTTATAGATAGCTCTGAAGTGAGATAAATATAGATTGTGGAAGATTAATGTTGGATTCATAACTTCTTATTTTGCAGCTTTGGAAATAATCAAGTAGCGTTAACTAGCTACGTAACGCGTTAGCTATGACTAATAGCATTGCCAGCTAGCCAAGGCTACCAACAGCTAACGTTACGCCACTATCTTTGCTGTTTTGATGAAGTTTCTAGCTTAATCAGCTACTGCACAGCGCTAATATTTACCTTATTCCTTATCATTGGTTAGCAAAGGCTTCCCTTCTCTTTTTCGCCCAGCTAGGTGATTTTTAGCCGTTTTTTTTCACACATGCAGGTTACTGCGCAAGATCCATTTTGCCCCAACAGGGTAATAACGGAAGAATCTACAAATGGCAGCACAGCATTTGAGTTGGATGATATCAAATAATGATACAATGTTATGAAAGTTTACTTTAACTACATACAATTCGATTCTATATAATATGACCAAGTCTAGGTTTGATCCTTGTAATAATGTAAATACCTGATCAATACCCCTGCTGTTGAGTTTAAGTGGAATAGTCTGTCAATGTGAACGTATCACCATGGTGATAGCGTCACTTTGTGGTTATTTACAGAAAGCTTCGATCGAACTGTTTTCCCCGAGAAATAGTTTTCTGTGTGTCATTACTCGATTGTCTACAGTTTTATCACCGCATACAAAAAGTCGTTTCCGTCATTGTTACTATATTCTTCCTGGTTATCACAAATATTCATTTCATAAAGGCCTAACCCCGCCCATTTCACAACTAGCCCCAGTGGCCTAATGGATAAGGCACTGGCCTCCTAAGCCAGGGATTGTGGGTTCGAGTCCCATCTGGGGTGAATTGTTTTTGTCCATGGAATTGTTCAAAGCCGTGTCAACAAGTAAATACAATGCTTATTATCAACATGGCAAATGGCTTAAAAACGTACATTGATAATTTCAATCAAATTAACAATGTACTTACATATATATATATGCATATACTTCTCTCTATATATATATGCACACATTATGAATCTTGTCAAAACATTTACAAGGATTGTAGTTGGAAATGTATATCCAAAGTCATCCTACAAAGGATCAATTGATGATTCTCATGTAGCCTCATTGCTGACCACACCGCTCGCGGGGAGGGTTGCAAAATAAATATACACAAGTTATTCAATCATTGCACCCACACTGCTCGCGCGCCAAGGAGCGTTTGCTTTGCAAAGCGATAAAATAGAAGTCAGTTCTATTTGTGACGCTGTACGTGGTGCAAGTTCCGCCTCTCCCATCTCTGCGGCCGGTTTGGCTACGGTGTAACATGCTGAACAGATCACATGTGCGCATGCGTCCACGTGTACATGTTGATTTTGTCCACCCACACCAGACGGGATCAGGACATGCAGGTTGAAATATCAAAACAAACTCTGAACCAGCTATATAACTATATCTGAACCAACTCAGGTCCTGTATGTATCTAACTGACCCGCTCTGCCCTTTCTTCGCCATTTACCCGTTGTTGTCTTAGCTCTCCTGATCAACACCTGTGATTGCTTTATGCCTCTCTCTGTCAATATGCCTAGTCTACTGCTGTCTTGGCTAGTTTTTATTGCTTTATTTCACTGTAGAGCCCTCAGTCCCACTCAAATTGCCTTAGATAGCTATTTAGTCCCACCCCACACACCTATGTTAATTGATAACTCCAGAGACGAAACCTCTCATCATCACGCAATGCATAGGTTTACCTCCACTGTACTCACATCCTACCATACCCTTGTCTGTACATTATGCCTTGAATCTATTCTACCACGCCCAGAAATCGGCTCCTTTTATTCTCTGTCCCCAATGCACTAGACGAGCAGTTCTTATAGCCTTAACCCATACCCTTATCCTACTCCTCCTCTGATCCTCTGGTGATGTAGAGGTTAACCCAGGCCATGTAACCCCCAGTTCCATTCCTATTCCCCAGGCGCTATCATTTGTTGACTTCTGTAACCGTAAAAGTCTTGGTTTCATGCATGTTAACATCAGAAGCCTCTTCCGTAAGTTTGTTTTATTCACTGCTTTAGCACACTCCACCAACCCTGATGTCCTAGCTGTGTCTGAATCCTGGCTTAGGAAGGCCACCAAAAAATCGGAAATTTCCATCCCCAACTATAACATTTTCCGCCAAGATAGAACTGCCAAAGGGGGTGGAGTTGCAACTACTGCAGAGATAACCTGCAGAGTTCTGTCATGCTATCCAGGTCTGTGCCCAAACAATTCGAGCTTCTACTTTTAAAAATCCACCTTTCCAGAAATAAGTCTCTCACTGTTGCCACTTGCTACAGACGCCCCTCAGCCCCCAGCTGTGCCCTGGACACCATATGTGAATTAATTGCCCCCCATTTATCTTCAGTTTTTGTACTGTTAGGTGACCTAAACTGGGATATGCTTAACACCCCGGCCGTCCTACAGTCTAAACTAGATGCCCTCAATCTCACACAAATTATCATGGAACCTACCAGGTACAACCCCAAATCCGTAAACTCGGGCACCCTCATAGATATCATCCTGACCAACCTGTCCTCTAAATACACCTCTGCTGTCTTCAACCAGGTTTTCAGCGATCACTGCCTCATTGCCTGCGTCCGTAATGGGTCCGCGGTCAAACGACCACCCCTCATCACAATCAAACGCTCCCTAAAACACTTCAGCGAACAGGCCTTTCTAATCGACCTGGCCCGGGTATCCTGGAAAGATATTGACCTCATTCCATCAGTAGAGGATGCCTGGTTATTCTTTAAAAGTGCTTTCCTCACCATCTTAAATAAGCATGCCCCATGCAAAAAAAATTGAACCAGGAACAGATATAGCCGATGGTTCACCCCAGACCTGACTGCCCTTGACCAGCACAAAAACATCCTGTGGCGTACTGCATTAGCATCGAATATCCCCTGCGATATGAAACTTTTCAGGGAAGTTAGGAACCAATACACACAGGTAGTTAGGAAATCAAAGGCTAACTTTTTCAAACAGAAATTTGCATTGTGTAACACAAACTCCAAAAAGTTTTGGGACACTGTAAAGTCCATTGAGAATAAGAGCACCTCCTCCCAGCTGCCCACTGCACTGAGGCTAGGAAACACTGTCACCACCGATAAATCTACAATTATCAAGAATTTTAATAAGCATTTTTCTATGACTGGCCTTTGCTTTCCACCTAGCTACCTCTACCCCAGTCAACAGCTCTGCACCCCCCACAGCAACTCACCCAAGCCTCCCCCATTTCCCCTTCACCCAAATCAAGATAGCTGATGTTCTGAAAGAGCGGCAAAATCTGGACCCCTACAAATCAGCTGGGCTAGACAATCTGGACCCTCTCTTTCTAAAATTATCCACCGCAATTGTTGCAATCCCTATTACTAGCCTGTTCAACCTCTCTTTGGTATCGTCTGAGATCATCAAAGATTGGAAAGGTGCCGCGGTCATCCCCCTCTTCAAAGGGGGAGACACTCTAGACCCAAACTGTTACAGACCTATTTCTATCCTACCCTGCCTTTCTAAGGTCTTTGAAAGCCAATTTAACAAACAGATCACCGACCATTTCGAATTCCACCGTACCTTCTCCGCTATGCAATCTGGTTTCTGTGCTGGTCATGGGTGCACCTCAAGGTCCTAAACGATATCATAATCGCCATCGACAAAAGACAATACTGTGCAGCCGTATTCATTGACCCGGCCAAGGCTTTCGACTCTGTCAATCACCGCATTCTTATCGGCAGACTCAACAGCCTTGGTTTCTCAAATGACTGCCTTGCCTGGTTCACCAACTACTTCTCAGATAGAGTTCAGTGTTTCAAATCGGGGGGGGAGGTTGTCCGGACCTCTGGCAGTCTCTATGGGGGTGCCACAGCGTTCAATTCTCGGGCCAACTCTTTTCTCTGTATACGTCAATGATGTCGCTCTTGCAGCTGGTGATTCTCTGATCTACCTCTACGCAGACAACACCATTCTGTATACTTCTGGCCCTTCTTTGGACACTGTGTTAACAAACCTCCAGACAAGCTTCAATGCCATACAACACTCCTTCCGTGGCCTCCAACTGCTCTTAAATGCAAGTAAAACTAAATGCATGCTCTTCAATTGATCGCTGCCCGCACCTGCCCACCCGCCTAGCATCACTACTCTGGACGGTTCTGACTTAGAATATGTGGACAACTACAAATACCTAGGTGTCTGGTTAGACTGTAAACTCTCCTTCCAGACACATATTAAGCATCTCCAATCCAAAATTTAATCTAGATTCGGCTTCCTATTTCGCAACAAAGCATCCTTCACTCATGCTGTCAAACATACCCTCGTAAAACTGACTATCCTAACAATCCTTGACTTCGGCGATGTCATTTACAAAATAGCCTCCAACACTCTACTCAGCAAACTGGATGCAGTCTATCACAGTGCCATCCGTTTCGTCACCAAAGCCCCATATACTACCCATCACTGCGACCTGTATGCTCTCGTTGGCTGTCCCTCGCTTCATTTTCGTCGCCAAACCGACTGGCTCCAGGTCATCTATAAGTCCTTGCTAGGTAAAGCCCCGCCTTATCTCAGCTCACTGGTCACCATAGCTGCACCCACCCGTAGCATGTGCTCCAGCAGGTATATTTCACTGGTCACCCCCAAAGCCAATTCCTACTTTGGCCGCCTTTCCTTCCAGTTCTCTGCTGCCAATGGCTGGAACGAATTGCAAAAATCACTGAAGCTGGAGACTCATATCTCCCTCACTAACTTTAAGCATCAGCTATCAGAGCAGCTTACAGATCATTGCACCTGTACATAGCCCATCTCTAAATAGCCCATCCAACTACCTCATCCCGATATTGTTATTTATTTTATTTATATTATTATTCTTTTATTTTTTTTGCTCCTTTGCACCCCAGTATCTCTACATGCACATTCATCTTCGGCACATGTTTCACTCCAGTGTTCATTTGCGAAATTGTAATTATTTCGCCACTACGGTCTATTTATTGCCTTACCTCCCTAATCTTACTTCATTTGCACACACTGTATATAGACTTTTCTATTGTGTTATTGACCTTACGTTTGTTTATTCCATGCGTTGTTGTTTTTGTCACACTGCTTTGCTTTATTCCATGTGTTGTTGTTTTTGTCACACTGCTTTGCTTTATTCCATGTGTTGTTGTTTTTGTCACACTGCTTTGCTTTATTCCATGTGTTGTTGTTTTTGTCACACTGCTTTGCTTTATTCCATGTGTTGTTGTTTTTGTCACACTGCTTTGCTTTATTCCATGTGTTGTTGTTTTTGTCACACTGCTTTGCTTTATTCCATGTGTTGTTGTTTTTGTCACACTGCTTTGCTTTATTCCATGTGTTGTTGTTTTTGTCACACTGCTTTGCTTTATTTTGGCCAGGTCGCAGTTGTAAATGAGAACTTGTTCTAAACTGGCCTACCTGGTTAAATAAAGGTGAAATAAATTAAACAAAAAATGAATTTGGGGACAGGTCAAAAAGCATTAAACATTTATGGCAATTTAGCTAGCTACCTTGCTGTTGCTCGCTAATTTGTACTGGGATATAAACATTGGGTTGTTATTTTACCTGAAATGCACAAGGTCCTCTACTCCAACAATTAATCCACAGATAAAAGGGTAAACCGAGTTAGTTTCTAGTAATCTCTCCTCCTTCAGGCTTCTTCTTCTTTGGACTTTATATGGCGGTTGACAACCAACTTTAAGGTGCATTACCACTACCAACTGGACTGAAGTGTGGACCTCAGTTCATCTTACAATCACCCACTTGGGTATATGCTCCTAAAAACCAATGAGAAGATGGGAGAGGTGGGACTTGCAGCGCATCAAGCGTCACAAATAGAACCAAGTATCAATTGATTACTGGTCCCCTGTAGCTCAGTTGGTAGAGCATGGTGTTTGCAACACCAGCATGTGTGCAATGCCAGGGTTGTGGGTTCAATTCACACGGGGGGCCAGTACAAAAAATAAAAAATGTATGCTTTCACTACTGTAAGTCGCTCTGGATAAGAGCATCTGCTAAATGATGTAAAAGTAAGCTATTCCCTTTCTGTACAATAGAAGATGTTTAAACCCAGATAGCTTTAAGGGAAACACTTCTCTCATTAGTTTAAGCCATGGAGGAAGAGTAGCCAGCAGTTAAAGCTATAATTTTTCTGTGTCAGTAGGTCTACTCTGTCTGAGGTGGAAAGGTAGGCCTAACTTTTGAAAGTAGCCTACCATGCTCAGATTCCTCATGATGTCTGATTTAATTATTTGCAAACAGGGACAGTTTCCTTCCAAACAAGACACACTGATTTGGCATTAGAGAAATATGAACACATAGGCCTCTCTGTCCATTCTTAGCCTGTCCTTTCGGTAATTTGTGTGGTATTAAAAAATATTCTGCTAATATGTAAAATGACGTAGAATTGCATGACATTTTTATAAAATAAAAACATTTCGGGACCTGCAAATACAATGATAAATTCATGCAATGCTTTTACCATAAAGGAGATCTTTCCACCCCAACTCTTGTCCACGGTGGTCTGCAAACCCACAATCTTTTGGCCCGCAGCCCTGTGTGCTATCAAAATTCCTTAGTTGCCATGTTTAAAAAAAAAATGATTTAACCTTCTTTTAACTAGGCAAGTCAGTTAAGAACAAATTCTTATTTACAATGACGGCCTACCAAAAGGCAAAATACCTGCTGCGGGGACGGGGGCTGGGATTAAAAATAAATAAATAACATAAATATAGGACAAAACGCATATCACGACAAGAGAGACAACACTACATAAAGAGAGACCTAAGACAACAACATAGCAAGGCTCAACAAATGACAACACAGCATGGTAGCAACACATCATGACAACAACGTGGTAGTAACACAACATGGTAGCAGCACAAAACATGGAGCAAACATTATTGGGCACAGACAACAGCACAAAGGGCAAGAAGGTAGAGACAACAATACATCACTCAAAGCAGCCACAACTGTCAGTAAGAGTGTCCATGATGGAGTTTTTGAATGACGAGATTGAGATAAAACTGTCCAGACTGAGTGTTTGTTGCAGCTCGTGCCATTCGCTAGCTGCAGCAAACTGAAAAGACGAGCGACCCAAGGATGTGTGCTTTGAGGACCTTTAACAGAATGTGACTGGCAGAAAGGGTGTTGTATGTGGAGGATGAGGGCTGCAGTAGATATCTCTAACAGGGGGGAGTGAGGCCTAAGAGCATTCCATGTAATGCTTACAAGACAAATAACCGTTTCTAAAACTGCATATCTAAGGCTCTGGTCTGTCCATGAAGTGAGGGTAAATGGTAGACATGTTCTCTGCTATCCACTTTATGTTTTAATTATTATTTTGGGTATAGGGGAGGGTCACTTTTTTTTCAAGTGTTCAGTGAGGCCTAAGAGCATTCCATGTAATGCTTACAAGACAAATAACCGTTTCTAAAACTGCATATCTAAGGCTCTGGTCTGTCCATGAAGTGAGGGTAAATGGTAGACATGTTCTCTGCTATCCACTTTATGTTTTAATTATTATTTTGGGTATAGGGGAGGGTCACTTTTTTTTCAAGTGTTCAGGGAGGGTTTAGGTCAAATGTATTTTGCTGATGGGAGGGCATCTATTTTCATTTCAGAGAGATTCGATTTTCTCCATGTAACCCTTATTATTGAAAACCCAGGATCTTCTCCATATGTAGGGTTTTCAGGGAATACTTTCACTCACATTTGGCTCCATGTGCACTATAAATCCAACGCTGTGTTTCAATGTTTAGAAAGGTCAATAATCATCGGCATCACTTTCAAACCGGTTTTCAAAATATATGCTGATATCTTTCATATCCGTGAGAAATAATCTTTAAAATAAAAATATACAGTTACTGTACCAGTTTTGCACAGATCCACAAGCTGTTTGTGCCTCCAGTTAACAAACTACACTTCCTCCCCAGTTATGCTTACACACAGGTGTTCTGAGCACGCAAGCTAATTAGAACAGGTGGGCTGGTCACCTATGTCTTCCGTAAACAAGCTATGTAACATAGAGATATTGCCATGTGGGAACCCTAACCCTATAAAGTTATGTAGTAATTAGGTGTGCACGCAAAGCAATGCATAACTCCAGATTTCTTACGTTCTCATATTATTATTAGGTGGGACTTGCGAAGCAAAAATCTTCGTCATAATTCTTCATCTTATCATTATTCTTCGCACGCTACTCCTCTTACACAGTTTAAGATAGAAAAGCCTTTCAAACTTTATAACGTGTAGACTGATCTGGATTAGGTTGCTTGCATACAACTTTTTGATATCTTTTATAGGGTATGCCATCTTTGTCTACTTCTCTGCTATTCAAAAATATCCGCCACGGCTCTAACATACAGCTGTTTTAACAACTGCATTAATTTCCCCCAAACTTTTTCCAAACAACTGCCGTTTTGACCACTCCCCCAACTAGTCAGACAAACATTTAGAGCGTATGACATCTTCCTCTACTTCTCTGCTATTCAAATCAGAACAGAATTATCTTCTTATAATTAAAAGTTACAGTTGTTTGTAGGAGTTTAGAGTGACGAAAAGCAGCTAGCTAACGTCAGTTAACAGCTCTCTCATGTTGCATCATTGAGTAGACCAAATGGAGTCATTGCTATGGATACCAATGCATTTCAATTGCAAAGAATTACCAAAACTAGAATGGTTAAAAAAAAATCTCACATTTCACCGCTTAGCTATTAACTCCAAACCAACGCTGAGATGTTTAAACTGACCCTACTTAGATTGCTTGTCAAAATACTTTCGATACTATATATATTTTTGAACTATAATCATTTAAAATGTGCATAAATTAACAGGTTTGAATGTGAACCAAAGGAATACAGGGGTAGAAATTCAAAATGGTCCTTGCTCCTTGGCCAATTAAGCTACAAGACCAACTTTAAAACATTCAAGCTATCAAATTCTTTAATATTCTTTAATATTTAATAATATTATCTATAGACGCTAAAGCAGTTAGTGTCTATGAATGGGGTAGTTAACACTGAGCTGCACTGGGGTTGGAACACAATCATGGTTACATTAAGACACCGGTGAGCCGGTGCGAGATATGGATGGGAAAACATACCTCAATGCAGGGATGGGATAAGCCACTGTACTCCAAATTTGACCTTTATCCACACTGCTCCATCGATAAGATAGAAATACCGCTAGTTTTCCCAGAAAACTGCCCTTTTCGTCTTCAAGCTAGCCACCGCAGCCATCATGAAACGTGTTTAACAATAAAGGAACTGATTGGCTGACACTGCCATTCCAAAATGGCTGCGGTTGCTACTACTAGCTAGCATGAGGAAGAAAAGGGCAATTTTCTGTGAAAACTAGCGGTATTTCAATCTTCTCGATGAAGCATTTCTGCATTGAGGTACTTTTTCCTACCCATATCTCACGCCGGATCAAAGATGTCTTGTACCAGGCGTACACTACACAACTTTAAAAATCCTAACATCGCTAAGCCTCTCACATTAAACAACCGTCTTTCTTTTAGTTTTTTGTCCTGCCAACATAGTGGTGAGCACACTAAACGATGTGGCACAGACAGTGAGTCACACTACAACATTCTTAATTTGGTCATAAGGATTCTCTATACCACGCTGTCTCGCGAAACAAAGATGTGATACATTGATGATGTGATTAGATTAGCTAAAACGAACTGTGGCTCTAAGCAGCCTCAAATGTTTTCAATCAGAAATTCACGCTTGCCATACAGTTGAAATGTCTAGCCAATAGCCTACATTTTTAATTGACTAGCATTGCTTGTAAAATTCAGAGCTTTAATGATTTAACTTTTGCCTTTTGTCTATAAAAGGCAAGGACAAACGCAGACTAGTAGTAGTCATCGCACCTGCTCAAGAGTCTACACATTCTGGGTGATGCGATACCACATAATTAGGAATACTAATAATTGAATAGGATTTATAGGTGCGTTACAACGTCTTCTCACTGGCTTCTTCTCTGGCGAGCTCTCATTGGCTATTGCTGATCATCGTTCTCAAAACTTGTAGTTGCACATCTAACACTTCAAGAGCATTGCAGATTTTGTGTCAGTATCGGGACATCTGGGATGGCTCAAAGACTGGATTGATAGCCTTCAGATTGTGTTTCTGACCCGCTCACATTAAACAAGCTGTCACATGTGCTCCCTCTCTGGCCTCTAGGTCACCAGGCTGCTCGTTATGGTGCACACCTGTCACCATCGTTATGCGCACCTGCGTGTCGTCAGACTCACCTGGACTGCATCACTTCCCTCATCACCTCCCTGTTTTAACTCACTCCCTGAACTTGCTTCCCGACTCTCAGCGCACATCGTTACAGAATGACACCTCACCTAAGGGAAGCATCAGGGAGTGTATTTTTTTGTTACATTTTTTTTCGGTGGGAATGACGTCGGGTTCGTGAGCCGCTACAGGCTCTCATGCCTCAGACAGATCGGCAGGCTCCCCTGCCTTTGCCAGTTCATCAGGCTCTTATGCCTCCGCCGGATCGCCAGGCTCCCCTGCACAGCCGGCTCGTCGAGCTCTCATGCCTCAGCCGGATTACCAGGCTCCCCTGCTTCATCCGGGCTTTCAGGTTCCTGCGCCCAGGCAGGCAACAGGTTTCCGCGCATCAGCAGGGGTGACCAGTCCGCTCCTGATCCCCAGGATTGTCCCTTTGGTTGGCATCCTGCGGCCGGAGCTGAATGCCCCGGGGAGGGGGTACCGTCACGAAAGCTCTCTCCGGCGCTCTAGGTCGCCATGCTCCCGCATCTCAGCCGGACTGACAGGTTTCTCGCTCCTCAGCAGAGGTGACCGGTCCGCTCCTGATCCCTGGGATCGTCATTTTGGTCGGCGTCCTCCGGCCTCTAGGTCACCAGGTTGCTCGTTATGGCGCACACCTGTCACCATCGTTACGCACACTTGCGTGTCGTCAGACTCACCTGGACTCCATCACTTCCCTGATTGCCTTCCCTATATATGTCACTCCCTTTGGGTCCTTCCCCAGGCATCATTGTTTCTGTTTCATGTCTGTGTGCTGTTAGTGTTTCTTGTTTTGTATTATGTTCCGTTTATTTTATTAAAACACTCACTCTCTGAACTTGCTTCCCAACTCTCAGCGCACATCGTTACACGAGCGTTGGTGATGGCCGCGCACTACGAGTAGGCAACGACATGGGTATTTTGTCTCTGATCTAAAAAACGTGTCTGGGACAGCTAAATCGGGTCCAAAATTGTGTAGTGTATGCCTGGCTTTAATGTAACCATGATTGCGTTCTGACCCCAGTGCAGCTGTGTGAATAAGCGTAACGGTAGGGTCATTATCTTCTGGCAATGGTGCAGTTTGAGTGACATGTCATGTCAGACAGCTATAATGCATGCAGTAGCAGAGAACCCCCCGAGTGAACATTTTGGATAGTGCATAGGCTACATTGTCAAACACTTTTTTTTCTTGGTGATGCAGATCAAAGAAATCATTCACAATCATTATATTTACTGTCCAATTTGTTTCCTGATATTTTGAATTCTGTATTCCACACATTATTTCTATACAGTGTGAAAACTATGAAAAATGTATTAATAAAATACAGATTGACATTGTAATTATTTGAATATACACTCCAAGGTAAAAATGGTAGGCAGTATACACTTGCTCAAAAGAACCAGAGTCATGTATTTAGCAAGTTGGCCAGTGTGGTTTCTGCATTATGATGCATTTACATGACCATGTTAGCTCTCCAGATGGGGAATATTTTAAAAATACTATGAAACTGAATGTCTTAAAATGAGCTTTATGATGCTTTTACATGACACCACAACATCAAATTGTATTTGTCACATGCTCCGAATACAACAGGTTTAGACCTCATAGTGAAATGCTTACTTACAAGCCCTTAACCAACAATGCTTTAAGAAGTTTTAAGAAAAATAAATGTTAACTAAAACATTTAAAATAAAAAATAAAAGTAACAAATAATTAAACAGCAGCAGTAAAATAACAATAGCGAGGCTATGTACAGGGGGTACCGGTACAGAGTCATTGTGCGGGGGCATCGGTTACGGTTAGTCAAGGTAATATGTACATGTAATCCTTGTACATGTACATATTACCTCAATTACCTTTTTTGTTGTAATGGCGCCGGAGAGGATGGCTGTCATTTTTATTGGCTCTTAACCAACCGTGCTATTTTGTTAGTTTTTACGCATTGTTTGTAACTTATTTAACTTATAAACAATAACACTTAGGCTTCTACCTTCAGTTTATACTATACACACTTTACAGACACAATCTATTTTACAATAGTTACATTTTGTTTGTTTTTAGTCCTGGCCTTCCTCTATTTCTGATGTCCATCCAGTTTGATTTCTATTTGTAACTGTGCTATTTCACAAAAGTTCTGAACCTACAGTATGTACATTTTACAGACCCCGTATGTTTTACATTTGTTATCTTGTTGTTATTAGTCCCACCTGTCAGCTCCATTCAACCCCTCCCATCTATCTCTTAACACCATCCATTTTGGATCAACTGTGCTGTGATGCTTCACAAAAGTACTGAACCTTTCTATTCTCGTAGTTTCTACAGACTGTAAATTAATGATAAACATTTTTGCTAAAATAATTATAAAAATTATTAATCGATTGACTATGACTTTTCAAATCACCCAGTATTGCTATCTGCAGCGTTAAATTTAGGTAAATGTTGCAATTCTTCAGCCATTCCTGGACCTGTGACCAAAAATGAGCTACATATGGAGTAAAAGTTTGGTATACTTCTACTGCTATGCCATCCAGCCCTGAAATCCATACAATTAGCTTCGGGTAGTGGAGATGGAGGAGACTGAAACGAAACATATGCTTAAAGTACTTTACTTCCTCTTTCAAAATATCATTTGGTGAATCCATTTGTAACAAGTTTCAATGAAACATTTTTGGAAGCATTTCTATGTTGAAGATTGAAAAAAAAATGGTCAATTTTTTCCCATATTCTATCCAGTTCGCTTTATTTATTACACGGGATCTTTCTTGAATAAGTTCCTCCATTTCTTTTTGTTTTTCCTCAAACTTACTCTGAGCCTCTATGGTACAGTTTTTATTGCTATCTATCTGTATTGTTAGTCCTTCAATTTCCTTTAATTAATATTAATATAGACTATTTTGACCTAAATTGCTTTTGATTTATAGATGAGTACTGAATTGCATGGCCTCTAAAGGCACATTTAAAAGTGTCCCATACAATAAGGGAATCTGCTGTACATATGTTATGTCGGAAAAAGTCAGTTGTAAATTCTTCTGTCCTAGTTAAAAACAAGTTTTCATCCAGTAGGCTTTGATAAAATGTCCAATATCCTCGCCCATGTGGAAATTCTTTAAGAGTAATATATATGCCAATTATGTGATGGTCCGACAAAAAATCCCGTCATTTGCAGGAGAAAGAGATGGAGGTTTCATGGAAGGAGATTAGAATGCCTTGTGAGGATCCGCCGACGAGTGCCTAATCTGCCTTTGCCATCAGTCCTATTGGCCAACATACAATCGCTAGATAATACATTTGACGAACTTAAAGCACATATATCCAATCAACGGGACATTAAAAACTGTAATATCTTATGTTTCACCGAGTCGTGGCTGAACGACGACATGAATAACATACAGCTAGCGGGTTATACACTGTATCGGCAGGATAGAACAGTAGCCTCTAGTAAGACAAGGGGTGACGGTCTATGTATATTTGTAAACAACAGCTGGTGCACAATATCTAAGTCTCAAGATTTTGCTCGCCTGAGGTAGAGTATCTCATGATAAGCTGTGGACCACACTATCTACCTAGAGAGTTTTCATCTGTATTTTTGTAGCTGTCTACATACCACCACTGACCGATGCTGGCACTAAGACTGTACTCAGAGCTGTATACCGCCATAAGCAAACAGGAAAATGCTTATCCAGAGGCGGCACTCCTAGTGGCCAGTTGGAGCACCTCCTCTGGTGGTTGGTCAGCGCATGCTCGGAGTACACGTCCTGGCAATCAGTTAGGTCCTGCGTCCTTGTGAATGTTGGCCTGTTTAAAGGTCTTACTCACATTGGCTACGGAGAGCGTGATCACACAGTCGTCCAGAACAGCTGATGCTCTCATGCATGTTTCAGTGTTACTTGCCTCGAAGCGAGGATAGAAGTAATTTAACTCATCTGGTAGGCTCGTGTCATTGTGCAGCTGTCAGCTGTGCTTCCCTTTGTAGTCTGTAATAGTTTGCAAGCCCTGCCACATCCGACAAGCGTTGGAGCTGGTGTAGTACGATTCGATCTTAGTCCTGAATTGACGCTTTGCCCTTTTGATGGTTCGTCGGAGGGCATAGCGGGATAGCTGATAAGCTTCCGGGTTAGAGTCCCGCTCCTTGAAAGCGACATCTCTATCCTTTAGCTCAGTGCGGATGTTGCTTGTAATCCATGGCTTCTGGTTGGGGTATGTACGTACAGTCACTGTGGGGACGACGTCATCGATGCACTTATTGATGAAGCCAGTGACTGATGTGGTGTACTTCTCAATGCCATCAGAAGAATCCCGGAACATATTCCAGTCTGCTAGAAAAACAGTCCTGTAGCTTAGCATCTGCTTCAACATTATATGGCAGCAATGTTTGCTCGCCATTAACATTACATGGGGAATATTTGAACAGTGGTTTGTAACTGAATGTCTACAATTAAAACAATATTGTAAAAGTTGACCTAGCTCTCTAAATATGTCTCTCTGAATTGGCCTATTCTTAGGGAGATCTACAATACATTCAGCTAAATACACAGACAAGACACTCTTGCTTAGTTTCTATCCACCGCACATGTTAACATTCTTCTAATATTACGTAAGGTGTGTTATTCATCCCTATCCCCCTGTGGTAGATATCCAAGAGGCCACTGTGTACTGAGATGCTGCCCAGAACAGTGTGAATCTGAAGGAGGGGGTGTTGGAGAAATAGTTAGGTGCCTATGGCTGTTACCAGTGGTGACCCATCATTCAGGGCAGAGCCCCACCTGTTTTGAGCCTCACCTGTTTAGCTAAAAAATATATATAAAAAAATATATAATAACATACAGTCAAAAGTTTGGACACACCTACTCTTTGCAGGGTTTTTCCAGTATTTTTTATATTTTCTACATTGTAGAATAATAGTGACGACATCAAAACTATGAAATAACACATATGGAATCATTTAGTAACAAAAAACAGTGTTAAACAAATCAAAATATATTTTATATTTGAGATTATTCAAAGTAGCCACCATTTGCCTTGATGACAGCTTTGCACACTCTTGCCATTCTCTCAACCAATTTCATGAGGTAGTCACTTGGAATGCATTTTAATTAACAGGTGTCCCTTGTTAAAAGTTAATTTGTGTTGTGGAATTTCTTTATTTCTTAATGTGTTTGAGCCAATCAGTTGTGTTGTAACAAAGTAGGGGTGGTATACAGAAGATAGTCCATATTATGGCAAGAACAGCTCAAATAAGCAAAGAGAAATGACAGTCCATCATTACTTTAAGACATGAAGGTCAGTCAATCCGGAAAATGTAAAGAACTTTGAAAGTTTCTAATAAAATCCAATCAAAACAAATTTCATGGGTCACATACACATGGTTAGCAGATGTTAATCTGAGTGAAGCGAAATGCTTGTGCTTCTAGTTCCGACAGTGCAGTAATATCTAACAAGTAATCTAACAATTCCCCAACAACTACCTAATACACACAAATCTAAAGGGGTGAATGAGAATATGTACATATAAGTATCTTGATGAGCAATGTCCGAGAGGCATAGGCAAGGTGCAATAGATGGTATAAAATACAGTATATACATGTGATATGAGTAATGTAAGATATGTAAATATTATTAAAGTGGCATTTTTTAAAGTGGCATTGTTCAAAGTGACTAGTGATCCATTTATTAAAGTGGCCAGTGATTGGGACTCAATGTAGGCAGCAGCCTCTCTGAGTTAGTGATTGCTGTTTAGCAGTCTGATGGCCTTGAGATAGAAGCTGTTTTTCAATCTCTCGGTCCCAGCTTTGATGCACCTGTACTGACCTCACCTTCTAGATGATAGCAGGGTGAACAAGCAGTGGCTCAGGGGATGACATGCCACCGGTGTTGAGTTGTGCAGACCGCACAAACCCTCTGGAGAGCCTTGCGGTTGAGGGAGGTGCAGTTTCTGTACCAGGCTCCGATACAGCCCGACAGGATGCTCTCAGTCTCCTGAGGTTGAAGAGGCGCTATTGCGCCTTTTTCACCACACTGTCTGTGTGGGTGAACCATTTCAATTTGTCTGTGATGTGTACGCCGAGGAGCTTAAAACTTTCCACCTTCTCCACTGCTGTCCCTTCGATGTGGATAGGGGTGTGCTCCCTCTGCTGTTTCCTGAAGTCCACGATCATCTCCTTTGTTGACATTGAGTGAGAGGTTGTTTTCCTGACACCACACTCTGCCCTCACCTTCTCCCTGCAGGCTGTCTCGTCGTTGTTGGTAATCAAGCCCACTACTGTAGTGTTGTCTGCAAACTTGATGATTGAGTTGGAGGCGTGCAAGGCCATGCAGTCGTGGGTGAACAGGGAGTACAGGAAAGGGCTGAGCACGCACCCTTGTGGGGCCCCACCGTTGAGGGTCAGTGAAGTAGAGATGTTGTTTCCTACTTTCACCACCTGGGGGCAGCCCATCAGAAAATTCAGGACCCAATTGCACAGGGCGGGGTTGAGACCCAGCTTGATGATGAGCTTGGAGGGTACTAGGGTGTTGAATGCTGAGCTGTAGTCAATGAATAGCATTCTTACATAGGTTTTATTTTTGTCCAGATGGGATAGGGTAGTGTGCCGTGTGATGGCAATTGCGTCATCTGTGGACCTGTTGGGGCGGTATGCAAACAGAAGTGGGTCTAGGGTGGCCGGTAAGGTGGAGGTGATATGATCCTTGACTAGCCTTTCAAAGCACTTCTTGATGACAGAAGTGAGTGCTACGGGGCGGTAGCACTCAGTCGCAAAAACCATCCAATGCTATGACGAAACTGGCTCTCATGAGGACCGCCACAGTAAAGGAAGAGCCAGAGTTACCTCTGCTGCAGAGGATAAGTTAAATGGAGTTACCAGCCTCAGAAATTGGCAATTAACTGCACCTCAGATTGCAGCCCAAATAAATGCTTTGCGGAGTTCAAGTAACAGACACATCTCAACATCAACTGTCCAGAGGAGACTGCGTGTATCAGGCCTTCATGGTCTAATTTCTGTAAAGAAACTACTACTAAAGGACCCCAATAATAAGAAGAGACTTGCTTGAGCTAAGAAACACGAGCAATGGACATTCGACCGGTGGAAATCTGTCCTTTGATTTGATGAGTCCAAATTAGAGATTTTCGGTGTGTCTTTGTGAGATGCAGAGCAGGTGAACGGATGATCTCCACATGTGTGGTTACCACCGTGAAGTATGGAGGAGGAAGTGTGCGGGTGCTTTTCTGGTGATGCTGTCGTGATTTATTTAGAATTCAAGGCACACTTGACCAGCATGGCTACCACAGCATTCTGCAGCGATACGCCATCCCATCTGGTTTGCGCTTAGTGGGACATCATTTGTTTTTCAGAGGACAATGACCCAAACACCTCCAGGCTGTGTAAGGGCTATTTGACCAAGAAGGAGAGTGATGGAGTGCTGCATCAGATGACCTGGCCTCCACAATCACCCGACCTCAACCCAATTGAAATGGTTTGGGATGAGTTGGACCGCAAAGTGAAGGAAAAGCAGCCAACAAGTGCACAGCATATGTGGGAACTCCTTCAAGACTGTTGGAAAAGCATTCCAGGTGACTACCTCATGAAGCTGGTTGAGAGAATGCCAAGAGTGTGCAAAGCTGTCATCAAGGCAAAAGGTGGCTACTTTGAAGAATCTAAAATATAAATAATATTTTGATTTGTTTAACACTTTTTTGGTTACTAAATGATTCCGTATGTGTTACTTCATTTATTTTGATGTCTTCACTATTATTCTACAATGTAGAAAATTGTTCAAATAAAGTAAAACCCTTGAATGAGTAGGTGTCCAAACTTTTGACTGGCACTGTATGTATATATGTTTTTTGTGTGTGCCTGTTTTGTATGTTATTTTGGCATTAATACGTGTCACATAACAGTTTACAAACAATGTAAAAAATAAACATTGTCATAATAAAGCTGTATACAAACATGGTCTCTTTTTTGCTTTCTTGAGTAAGGCAGCTCCAAAATGGAAGTGTTTCAGCCTTGCTCAGTGCTTTCTGTGGTGGTGGGGCAGCCAGAGGAAAATACGGAGCGTAGGGGTTGGTAATGCTCTCTACCTGCGCCGTGATTGGCTCAGTGGTCTGTCAGTCATGAGAACACTACGTCACGGCAAAATCTAAGGGGAGAGCTCAAATTTAAGCCCCTTGGGTGCTGCCTTAGAGTTAGAAGTGCCCAACCAAGAAGGCTCAAGGTCATTGGCCACAGATAAAATGACGTCAAATCACACTTTATGTACCGTAGCTTTGATTGGACTGATCATGTCAACATCATACTTTTAAAATCTTAGCTAGCAAGTTAGCAATCATCATGAATCAAGTTGACAATATACTGGCAAATCATTTTCAATCCTGGTCAAATTAAGAGAAATTATGAAGAGAAATTATAGATCAAATGTATCGGTGCTCATCAGCCATGAGACAAACTGATATGTGACACGTATTCATTTCAAATTAACATGCAATACAGGCAAAAAAAAGATATATATTTTGTAAAATGTTTTGCTCAACAGGTGGAGCTCAAAACAGGTGGGGCTCTGTGCCCTGAATGACGGGTCGCCACTTGTACATTCTGAATACCTGAGTCTATCAGGAATCAAGGTAAGACCCAGATGCAGACACGTCGAATTGACAATGGAGACAAGGGGCAGTCAGACATGGTTTTAACGCTAGACACAGAAAAGGTAGGAAAAATACAGAGGGTATTTGGCAACAGAGGACGAACAGCAGAGGGGCTATCGATCTTGGAGCGGGGGAAAAGGTCTCGGCCTCCGGGGGTGTAGCCAGCGACTCAGGCTTGACCTTCTTGGATACCGCTCGGTGCTGTGGAAGCGAAGTGGCCTGGGCCTTACTGAACCCCTCCCAGGAACCTGCAGAGACTCAACCAGCTGGATGGGCTCTTGGCTAGAACTGCACACATGGCCAAGAACAGGCAGAGATAGAGGTGTGTGCGTGTGTGTGTGTGTGTGTGTGGGGGGGGGGGGGGGGATAAGAGAGTGGACATTCCCTTCTCTCACATGGTGTGAGAATTGTGTTTAAAGATCATTATCTGTGTGTGTGTTTCTCTCTCTAGGTTCTGCCAGGCTTTGAGAACCTGCTGTTTGCCCACTCCATACGGGTTCCACCATGTGCATCTACAAACACTTGGACTTCAGGCTGGCCAACACACACACCGCCACGGGCAAGATATCCTTCAGCAGCTGTTTGACCAGTTTCTAATAGCACTAAGGCACCTCGGGGGTTTGTGATATATGGTGTCGTGTCTCTGAATTCTTTAATGTGATGACAAGCTATTTTATCAAATCGATTACCTAACGTTTGATGGATTACGTGCTTGAAATAAACCATGCAACAATTAACTCGTTAATAACCTGGGGCACCATGGAAGAGTTAGTTTATATAGAGCGGCTGTCTCCCGAATCCACTCTTAAAGATCTGAAGATCTTTTATATCAATTGCAGTCAATCAGTCATTAATTATTCTTTACCTTCTATCAGTCTCATCTGAATGTCGTAAAATTCTTGGTTATCTGCACAAACCCAGCCTTTACTATGAATCATACATACAGTTATTTATTTACTAACTAAATCAAAAATTACAGAATATACAATACATAACAACATTATACATTAAATACCATCCCTAGTGGACTAAACAAAAACTGTTTAGTTATAACACAATAGATTTAGAGAGTAAAGTGGGGGGGACAGAGAATTTTTTATTTATTTAAGTAGGCAAGTCAGTTTAGAACAAATTCTTATTTTCAATGACAGCCTAGGAACAGCAGGTTAACTGCCTTGTTCAAGGGCAGAACGACAGATTTGTAACTTGTCAGCTCAGGGATTTGATCTTGCAACCTTTCGGTTACTAGTCCAACGCTCTAACCACTATGCTATACTGCCGGTCTCTAACAGACATGGACATGGACATGGACATGGGTCTCTATCGGACATGGGAAGCTATTCTCACATAAATATGAATACATATGCACTTTAACAATTGCTCGTTCGGATAAAGGAATGTAATCAGTATTTACTATTGAGCTGGTGATGTGAGGCTTGTTTTTGTGGCCTGTAGGGTTGAAATTAGAATTAGCCCTTTTTAAACATAAGTCCTCACGGTATTTGGAACTGAGGTGACTTTTCGTCACGGGGGCTTTTATTCTAGAGTGGAAAATGGGTTGGTTCATCATTTTCAACAAATGTCTGTTCACTTGGGAGGTGCCACTGACTGGGCACACGTTACCATAAATCAAACACTTTTCATTTTAGAAGACTAAATCACATTGTTATCTTTTCAAAAGTATTCTTATACTTCGTCAAACATTTTTCCATCATTCAGATGCAAGCCTCATAACTGAGGAACCTGTGTAAACAGAGTTAGGGTAATGTGGCTGTGTTGTCTTTCATGAGATAACAAACATGAAACAAAATGGACCAGGTCGTTTCCACATTCTCTAAATTAGGAACAATGTCTAATTCTCCAATTCGGGGAGGTAGGAGTATTTGGCGGAAGAGTTCCTTTGTTTTACTGTGAAACTCTCTCTCTCTCCATACTGCATGGTCATGGAGAGAAGAGTTATAACATCTACCGAAAAGACAGAAATGCCAATGGGGGCAGTGTTGTGGTCTATATTCAGAACCACATTACTGTAAAGCATAGGGAGGATCACATGTTAAATAATGTTGAAGTAATATGGCTGCAAGTTCATATGCCTCACCTAAAGCTCATTCTTGTGGGAAGCTGCTACAGACCACCAAGTGATAACAGTCAGTATCTGGATAATATATGTGAAATGCTTGATGAAGTATGTGATATCAACAAAGGTATATTTTCTGGGTGATTTCAATATTGACTGGCTTTCATCAAGCTGTCCGCTCAAGAAAAAGCTTAAAACTGTAACCAGTGCCTGCAACCTGGTTCGGGTTATCAGTCAACCTATCAGGGTAGCTACAAACAGCACAGGAATGAAATCAATCCATAGGACATAATGATCACAATATAGTAGTCATATCTAGGAAAACCAAAGTTCCAAAGGCTGGGCCTAATATAGTGTATAAGAAGTAATTCAATAAGTTTTGTAGTGATTCTTATGTTGATGATGAAAATAATATTTGCTGGTCTGTGGTGTGTAATGAGGAGCAACCAGACGCTGCACTTAACACATTTATGAAATTGCTTATTACAGCTACTAATAAGCATGCACGCATTAGGAAAATAACTGTAAAACTGTTAAACCTCCTTTGATTGAAGAGGAATTTAAAAATTGTATGGTTGAGAGGGATGAGGCAAAAGCTATGGCAAATAATTCTGGCAGCAAAACCGATTGGCAAACGTACTGCAAATTGAGAAATCATGTGACTAAACAAAATAAAAAGAAGAAACTATGCTATGAAACAAAAATAAATGATATTAAGATTGAAAGTAAAAAGCTTTGGAGCAACTTAAATGAAATTTAAACTTTGCCCCATCACTCATTGAATCCGATAGCTTATTCATCACAAAACCCACTGATATTGCCAACTACTTTAAGATTTTTTTCGTTGGCAAGATTAGCAAATTTAGGCATGACATGCCAGCAACAAATGCTGACACTACACATCCAAGTATACAGTTGAAGTCGGAAGTTTACATACACTTAGGTTGGAGTCATTAAAACTCGTTTTTCAACCACTCCACAAATTTCTTGTTAACAAACTATAGTTTTGGCAAGTTGGTTAGGACATCTACTTTGTGCATGACATAAGTAATTTTTCCAACAATTGTTTACAGACAGATTATTTCACTTATAATTCACCGTATCACAATTCCAGTGGGTCAGAAGTTTACATACACTAATTTGACTGTGCCTTTAAAGAGCTTGGAAAATTCCAGATAATTCCATCATAGCTTTAGAAGCTTCTGATAGGCTAATTGACATAATTTGAGTCGTGTAGTGTGTATCTGTGGATGTATTTCAAGGCCTACCTTCAAACTCAGTGCCTCTTTGCTTGACATCATTGGAAAATCAAAAGAAATCAGCCAAGACCTCGGTTTGCAACTGCACATGGGGACAAAGATCGTACTTATGGAGAAATGTCCTCTGGTCTGATGAAACAAAAATAGAACTGTTTGGCCATAATGACCACTGTTATGTTTGGAGGAAAAAGGGGGAGGCTTGCAAGCCGAAGAACACCATCCCAACCGTGAAGCACGGGGGTGGCAGCATCATGTTGTGGGGGTGCTTTGCTGCAGGAGGGACTGGTGCTCTTCACAAAATAGATGGCATCATGAGGCAGGAAAATTATGTGGATATATTGAAGCAACATCTCAAGACATCAGTCAGGAAGTTAAAGCTTGGTCGCAAATGGGTCTTCCAAATGGACAATGACCCCAAGCATACTTCCAAAGTTGTGGCAAAATGGCTTAAGGACAACAAAGTCAAGGTATTGGAGTGTCCATCACAAAGCCCTGACCTCAAGCCTATAGAACATTTGTGGGCAGAACTGAAAAAGTATGTGCGAGCAAGGAGGCCTACAAACCTGACTCAGTTACACCATCTCTGTCAGGAAGAATGGGCCAAAATCCAACTTATTGTTGGAAGCTTGTGGAAGGCTACTCGAAACGTTTGACCCAAGTTAAACAATTTAAAGGCAATGCTACCAAATACTAATTGAGTGTATGTAAACTTCTGACCCACTGGGAATGTGATGAAAGAAATAAAAGCTGAAATAAATCATTCTCTTTACTATTATTCTGACATTTCACATTCTTAAAATAAGGTGGTGATCCTAAATGACCTAAGACAGGGAATTTTTACTAGGATTAAATGTCGGGAATTGTGAAAAACTGAGTTTAAATGTACGTATTTGGCTAAGGTGCATGTACATTTCTGACTTCAACTGTATTATGAAAGCCAATGTCCTTTTTGAATTCCATAAAGTGAGTGTGGAAGACGTGATTCTTATTTTTTGTCTATCAACAATGACAAGCCACCAGGGTCTGACAACTTGGATGGAAAATTACTGACGATAACAGCGGACGAATTTGTCACCCCTATTTGCCTTATCTTTAGTTTAAGCCTACAATTTAAGTGTATGCCCTCAGGCCTGGAGGGAAGCAAAAGTCATTCCGCTACCTAAGAATAGTGAAGCCCACTTTACTGGCTCAAATAGCTGACCAATCAGCCTGTTACCAACCCGTAGTAATTTTTTGGAAAAAATTGTGTTTGAGCAGATACAATGCTATTTTACAGTAAATTGACGACAGACATTCAGCACGCTTATAGGGATGAACGTTCAACAAGCACAGCACGTACACAAATTACTGATGATTGGCTGAGAGAAATTGATGATGAAAAGATTGTTGTGTTAGAGTTCAGTGCTGCTTTTGATGTTATCGATCGTAGTCTGCTGCTGTAAAAACGTATGTCTTATGGCTTTACACCCCATGCTATATTGTGGCTAAAGAGTTACTTGTCTAACAGAACAAAGAGGGTGTTCTTTAATGGAAGCCTCTCCAACATCATCCAGGTAGAATCAGGAATTCCCCAGGGCAGCTGTCTAGGCCCCTTACTTTTTTCAATCTTTACTAACAACATGCCACCGGCTTTGGCATACAGTGACTGAAATGACTGCAACACTTAATAAATCACTTGTGTTAGTTTAAGAATTGGTGGCAAGAATAAGTTAGTCCTAAATATTAAAAAAACTAAAAGCATTGTATTTGGGACCAACCATTCACTAAACCCTAAGCCTCAACTAAATCCACACGACTGTTCAGTTGTGTGGTCACGTTCCACAAAGAGGGACTTAGACAAATTACAATAGGCTCAGAACAGGGCGGCATGGCTGGCCTTTAAAAGTACACGGGGAGCTAACATTAATGATATATATGTCAATCTCTCATGGCTCAATGTGAAGGAGAGTGACTTCATCACTGCTTGTTTTTGTAAGAAGTGTTGACAAGCTGAATGCACAGAGCTGTCTGTTTAAACTACTGGCACACAGCTCGGACAACAATGCATACCCCACAAGACCAGCCACCAGAGGTCTCTTCACAATCCCCAAGTCCAGAACAGACTATGGGTGTAACGTGTATGCTCTGAGTTGGGAAGCAAGTACAGGGAGTGAAAACATAATAATAAATAAAACATGGAACAACACAAGAAACACGAATAGCGTACAGACATGAAACAGAAACAGAGTCAATAACGCCTGGGGAAAGAACCAAAGGGAGTGACAGATATAGGAGAGGTAATCAGGAAGATGATGGAGTCCAGGTGAGAGTCATGAGGTGCAGGTGCACGTAACGATGGTGGCAGGTGTGCGTATGATGAAAACTGGCAACGGTGAGCACCGGAGAGGGGGAGCGGGAGTAAACGTGACAGTACCCCCTCCCTGACGCGCGGCTCCAGCTGCAGGATGACGCTGACCAGAGGGGCGGTCCCGAGGACCAGGAGTGGGCCGGTTGCTTCTGCTGAGGCACGGGAGCCTGTCGTGCCGGCTGAGGCAACCCCGGTTGCTTCGGCAGCGGCACTTGGACCCGACGTCACCAGTAAAAAATAATAATAATCATCCCTGTTGCTTCCCTTTGTCGAGGCGTTATTCTATAACGTGTACGCTCTGAGTCGGGAAGTAAGTACAGGGAGTGAAAATGTTATTATAAATCAAACATGGAACAACACAAGAAACACGAATAGCGTACAGGCTTGAAACAGAAACAGAGTCAATAACGCCTGGGGAAAGAACCAAAGGGAGTGACAGATATAGGGGAGGTAATCAGGAAGAAGACGGAGTCCAGGTGAGAGTCATGATGTGACTAATGATGTGCGTAATGATGAGAACTGGCGACGTTGAGCCACGGAGACGGGGAGCGGGAGTAAACGTGACAATGGGAGGCAAACAGTACTACACAGAGCCATGACTACATGGAACTCTATTCCACACCAGGTAACTGATGCAAGTAGTAAAATCAGACTTAAAAAAGCAGATAAAAATACATCTTATGGAACAGCGGGGACTGTGAAGAGACACACAGAAAGGTACAGACACACAGCATACGCACACAAGCGCTAGCACACACACTGTATACACATGCACATTGTAATATTGTTGTATGGTGGTATTATACATTTTGTATTGTAGATATGTAGTGGTGTAATAATGTTATATGAGATACTGTTTTATCTTTTGTTTTATATGTAATGTAAGTACCTTAATGTGTTTGGCCTTGGCAGCAGCTAATGGGGATCCCTAATAAATACAAATACTGGAAATACAGATATGCATCTGTTGGTCACAGATACAGTACCTTTCGGGGTTTTTTAAAGGTAGGGGCGTGGATCATAAAACCAGTTAGTATCTGGTGTGATCACTATTTGCTTCATTCAGTGTGACACATTTCCTTCGCATAGAGTTGATCAGGCTGTTAATTATGGCATGTGGTATGTTGTCCCACTCCTCTTCAATGGCTGTGCGAAGTAGCTTGATATTGGCAGAAACTAGAACACGCTGTCATACCCGTTGATCCAGAGCATCCCAAGCATGCTCAATGGGTGACTTCTGGTAGGTATTCTGACCATGGAACAACTGGGACATATTCAGCTTCCAGGAATTTTGTACAGATCCTTGCGATATGGGGCCGTGCATTATCATGCTGAAACATGAGGTGATGGCGGCAGATGAATGGCACGACAATGGGCCACAGGATCTTGTCACGGTGCATTCAAATTGCTATTGATAAAATGCAATTGTGTTCGTCTTCCATAGCTTATGCCTACCCATACCATAACCCCACGCTATCATGGGGCACTCTGTTCACAACGTTGACATCAGCAAACCGCTCACCCACACAACACCATACACATGGTCTAGGAACAGCTCTGGTGGACATTCCTGCAGTCAGCATGCCAATTGCACACTCCCTCAAAACTAGAGACATCTGTGGCATTGTGTTGTGTGACAAAACTGCACATTTTAGTGTCCTTTTATTGTCCTCAGCACAAGGTGCACCTATGTAATGATCATGCTGTTTAATCAGCTTCTTGATATGTCCCACCTGTTAGGTGGATGGATTATTTTGGCAAAGGAGACATTTTCAGTAACAGGGATGTAAACAAATTTGTGCACAAAATTTGAGAGAAATAAGCTTTTTGTGCATATGGAACATTTCAGGGATCTTTTATTTCAGCACATGAAACATGGGACCAACACTTTACATGTTGCATTTATATTTTTGTTAAGTGTATATGCAACTGCACCGGAAGGTGCATAAACTGGTAGCCTGGTTTCTCATTTTCAAGTCAAGGAGGTTAAGTGATGTCGTTATCGAAGATTTGCCATTGTCCCTGTTCCTTGTCATACAAATTCTCTTACAGGCCCCACCACCATTAAAACTGAAGTGGCTTAAAATTGCTATTTTTAGAGCTAAGCAGGGAATGTTATCTCACTCTTAGTGCAGAAACCCGCTACATTAAAAAGGACTAAAATACACTCCGGGTGCTAGGAATTGAATCTCTCTTTCCGCTTTTCCTAAGCCCTTCTTCTGTGCACAGGCTTACCACAGTCTCTTTGGGACTGAAACCTTCTACATTATAATGACATGTTTAATTACACTGTGGTGCTAGGAATGTTTACACCCCACATATGTCCTTGCCATTAGCCCACCTTCTCTTCTCCCTACACTATGGTGCAAGGGATGGTAGGCTATATTACGACCACATGTCCTCTCCCCTCCCCTACCCCTCCCCTCCCCTCCATGCCCTCTTCTCCCCTCATGTACAACCTGTACATGCATGAATAACCTATGAGCTTGGGTTTAGGTGTGGTGTGGTGAGGTGTAGGGATAGATCTTGTGATGTGTGTGCGACTGTACATGTTAATTACATGATTTCTGTGTAATAACTCTAAATAGTTTGTCTTGAATTGATTGTTGCATACTATGATAAATGGTAGAGTACGGTACTGACCAGATTTATGATGTATCGCCTAAGGCCCTGACCACAGATGACAGAGCTGTCATGTTCTCTGTGGTGTACTGTAATCGGTCTCTGATAATAGAGCCACTGCAGCAGGAGACAACATAACGTGTTGTTTCGGAGGAACAGTACAGCTTGTTCTCACTGAGGGGACTGACTGGCCATAGCCTCTCTGTCTCTGGAACCTAAAATAACCAGAAAGCTCACTCTGACTGACACCTGAGATGTGCACATGATCATATACGTGCGAACTCTGCTCATCAGTGCCTAATTCAAAATAGCCTCTTTTGACTTTTTATGGGTATCCGCATGCTCCAGTGTAGTACATGTGTTCCCCACAGTCTCAAGCCATTACATGCTGTATTTAAGGAGGTGTCTAGTTTCTCCTGTCTTTCAAGGACTTGTAATAACCAGTAGATAATAATCAACAAACCAAGTTACCACAACTAATAAAACAATTACATTTCCCCTCCTGCCCTCCCCCACTCCCTCCCTCCTCAGGGACCTATAACAACCAGTGTTTGACCTGAGCAGGGTGTCGTTGGTGGGGAATAGAAGGGCCGGGGCTCCTACAGTGGTGGAGTAGATACCAGGGCTGACGCTACACTCTGACCAGACACAGGCCCTGCGACAGGGTAAAAGACAGTCATGTCAGTCCTTTGAATTATATAAAGTTGAACTGGTGGTATCTGATGGGTTTTATGCCATGCTAATTGACCCTCTGGGATTAATAAAATCTTATTGGAATGAACTTCATATGCTTCCCCCAAATTTTATCATATGAATGGCAAACTGATATGTTGCTCAATTTCATTTCTAAGCCTGGGGAGTAGGAGAAATGTATTGTTTGTATAATGTGATTAAATGGTAGCTGTACTTGCCATGATTCTTATCTATGCATTTATATTGTAAAATAAAATTTTGTTTTGTGTGCATATTACTTCAAGAAATAATAGTGTCCTATAAGCCCATGTCAGCTGGGTACCAATAGTTGTATGACACTTATAAATTAATAAATCTGTCTTTCAGCATCTGATATGTCCATACTTCACCCTTTCTACATTATTATTGCCTTTCCCCTTGTCCCTCCACCAGACTACTGACAATCTTACAACGTGCCCTTCCATGAAGACATCTACGACCTGAGTGGCTATGGGGTGATGTGGAGGAAGCATGAAGAGGACTTCTCTGTCCATGAGCCAAGATCTTCCGCAGGGACCAGGCCAGGGTTAAAGACCTCGCCTCACTCAAGCACATCATGAGATACAACAGTGAATGCTGCTACAGTATATTATTTTTTTTATCAGACTTGGGTTGGTAACGCTAGTCCATTTATACTTAGGTAGATGCCGGCAACACCAGGCCTGGAGGACCGCTGGCCCTGTAGTGTCTGTAGGCTTTTGCTGCAGCTGTAATCTGGCTAGAAAAAACGAGCCTTTCATTCCGGTCTTCTCAAACTATCCCTATAATTAGAACGAGAATTCAGATAGAGATTCAATTATTCAACCTCACGAGGAAAATAGATAATTTAGCTGAGTGGATGTACTGTATTGTCATGTCTGCTGTTCTAACTTCTGAACTCAGTGCTTTTGAACTGTGTCTCCAGACTACAGGAAAGACCCGTACTCCAAGGGCCATTCCTGTAAAACCATCTGCTGTCGCAACGACCTGAGGCTGAAAAGGTCGGGGTTCAAATATCACCATGCCCAGTCCAGACATTCATTCACTCACTCATAAAATAAAAATATCAAAGGGAACATGATGGCACAATTTATAGTCGTACAGTGCATCACAATACTAGAATAACATTTAAGTAAAACAAATGGGCACTTTTAATTCTCTCTCTCTCCTTCCCTCTCCTAGGTAAACTGACTTCCACCTGGCCCTCAGTTAACAGCGGAGCCTGCTTCCGTTCACCACTCCTGGGGGCCTGCTTCCGTTCTCCTGGAGCCACTTCAATAGCACAGCCCCCCAGGATCTGCCGCAATCATATACAGTGCATTAGGAAAGTATTCAGGCCCCTTGACTTTTTCCACATTTTGTTTTGTTACAGGCTTTATTTAAAATAGATTATTTCCCTCATCAATCTACACACAACACCCCATAATGACAAAGCAAAACAGGTTTTTAGATTTTGTGCCACAAATAAAATAAAATACAAATAAAATACCTTATTTACATAAGTATTCAGACCCTTTGCTATGACACTCGAAATTGAGCTCAGGTGCATCCTGTTTCCATTGATCATCCTTGAGATGTTTCAACAACTTGATTGGAATCCACCTGTGGTAAATTCAATTGGTTGGACATGATTTGGAAAGGCACACACCTGTCTATATAAGGTCCCACAGCTGACAGTGCATGTCAGAGCAAAAACCAAACCATGAGATCGAAGGAAGAGCTCTGAGACAGGACTGTGTCAAGGCACAGATCTGGGGAAGGGTCACAAAACATTTCTGCAGTATTGAAGGTCCCCAAGATCACAGTGGCCTCCATAATTCTTAAATGGAAGTAGTTTGGAACCACCATAACTCTTCCTAGAGCTGGCCACCTGGCCAAACTGAGTAATCGAGGGAAAGGGCCTTTGTTCAGGGAAGAGACCAAGAACCAAATGGTCACTCTGACAGAGCTCCGGAGTTCCTCTGTGGAAATGGGAGAACCATTCAGAAGGACAACCATCTCTGCACTCCACCAATCAATATGGTAGAGTGGCCAGACAGAAGCCCCTCCTCAGGAAAAGGCCCATGATAGTGCACTTGGAGTTTGCCAAAAGTCACTTAAAGACTCTCAGACCATGAGAAACAAGATTCTCTGGTCTGATGAAACCAAGATTGAACTAGTCTCTGAATGTCCTTGAATGGCCCAGCCAGAGCCCAGAATTGAAACCGATCGAAAATCTCTGGAGAGACCTGAAAATAGTTGTGCAGCGACACGCCCCATCCAACCTGACAGAGTTTGAGAGGATCTACAGAAAAGAATGGGAGAAACTCTCCAAAAACAGGTGTGCCAAGCTTGTAACTTAAGTTTTGAGGCAGCGTGCAATTGGCATGCTGATTGCAGGAATGTCCACCAGAGCTGTTGCCAGATAATTGAATTACCATATCTCTACAATAAGCCACCTCCAACATCGTTTTAGAGAACTTGGCAGTATGTCCAACCGGCCTCACATCCGCAGACCACTTATAGCCACGCCAGCCCAGGACAACAAATGAAACTGTGGGTTTGCACAACCGAAGAATTTCTGCACGAACTGTCAGAAACCATCTCAGGGAAGCTCATCTGTGTGCTCGTCGTCCTCACCATGGTCTTGCCTGACTGCAGTTCAGCATCGTAACTGACTTCATTGGGCAAATGCTCACTTTGATGGCCACTGGCACACTGTAGAAGTGTGCTCTTCACGGGAAGAATCCCGGTTTCAACTGTACAAGGCAGATGGCAGATATGTGGTCGAGTGGCTTGCTGATGTCAATGTTGTGAACAAAGTGCCCCATGGTGGCGGTGGGGTTTTGGTATGGGCAGGCATAAGCTACGGACAACAAACACAATTGCTTTTTATCGATGGCAATTTGAATGCACAGATATACCGGGACGAGATACTGAGGCCCATTGTCGTGCCATTCATCTGCCGCCATCAGCTCATGTTTCAGCATGATAATACACGGCCCCATGTCACAAGGATCTGGGGAACATTTCTGGAAGCTGAAAATTTCCCAGTTGTTCCATGGCCTGCATACTCAACAGATATGTCACCCATTGAGCATGTTTGGGATGCTCTGGATTGACGTGTACGACAGTGTGTTCAAGTTCCCGCCAATATTCACCAACTTTGCACAGCCTTTGAAGAGGAGTGGGACAACATTCTACAGGCCAAAATCAACAGCCTGATCAACTTTATGTGAAGGAGATGTGTCGCACTGCATGAGGCAAGTGGCGGTTACACCAGACACTGACTTGTTTTCTAATCTGTGACCAACAGATGCATATCTGTATTCCCAGTCATGTGAAATCCATAGACTAGGGCCTAATTAATGTATTTAAATATACTGATTTCCTTATCTGAACTGTAAAATCTTTGAAATTGTTGCATGTTGTGTTTATATTTTTGTCTGCACAATCTAATAATGATATTCTCAGGTGGGATTTGTTTGTGAGTCATTTGTGAACCTTTTGATGAAAGATGTGTATAGAACTAATAACAATCAACCTAATCCTGTGTAATTAAACTACATGTATTACACTTTGTCTATTACAAATTGTATGTTTTTCATTCCCCACAATTTACACAACAATGCAGTTTGAAAATAATTGCAGTCTTGGCTCAGATAGTTATTGAATAATATTAGGCTATCATACAATTTTCATTTTATTTTGACATGATTTTCTTTAGGCTAGATTTTGGAACTACAAGATCCACAGTTCTCGGTGCACGGCAACAGCTTGGACATGACGCTCCGGTTGCTCAACCGGGGGAAGATAGGCGGAGCTCGAGTCAAAGCGGTACACGGTTGTGGTAGAGAGGGAACAGGCGTTGTTGAAAGGAAGCTGAAACGGCAGTTGGTACGCAAGCTATTGCTTTTTAACGTTGCTTGCATCCATTGCTATTTCCTAATGGCAACGGAGGAGAAAAGGAAATCTGTGTCGCAGGCTGAATCAGAAGTCGGTTCGTTACCGACACCTCATGGCTACAATAACAATAATAACAACAACAACAATAATAATAAAGATAGCGAGGGAAGCGAGAATACGACCACGGCCACTTCGAGCGGGACAGGAACTCACAGCATCGGGAACGGCTCTGGAGTCAACCCTACATTGGGAAATAACGGGAAATGGGTCCGGTTGAACGTCGGCGGCACAGTATTCCTCACAACGCGGCATACCCTACTCAAAGAACAAACGTCCTTTCTCTATCGGCTCTGTCAACAACAGGACTTACATTCGGACACGGTAAGCGAGTTGATCAAGCGCTTGGCTTCGATCAAGATAACACATCAGAGAAGAGCGATACGGCGAGATGTTCGGTCGAACTCTCATGATCACTTGATGGAATGAATGAATTGGATGGATGGATTGATGGATAGATAGACGAATGAATTACATTTGAATGGTACCACTAGATATGGCTCTGTGGTACCCTTACCCGCCACCAGATATGGCTCTACCCAATACCCAGTGAGTCAGATGGATGTGCACTGGCTGCCTCATTCAGACCTGTGCAGAGGGTTTATGCTGGCAGCACAGAGGGGGAGGAGGGTGGTGGGGTAGACAAATATCTATAGATAGGTTGGCAATATGTGACTGATCTGTTTGTGAAATACAGTACATCACTAATGAAGTAAGCCTATAATAGGATTTATTTCAGAGTGTCTGTCTCTTTCTTTATGTGTGATCACAGATAGTATTGTCCCTAGGCCTCCAACAGAGCCCTATAGTAGGCTGCTATAATTTATTTGAGGCGCATCATCTTTGTGTGTGACCTTTATTAATGCCCTAGTATCCATTAGTCTCGTTCCTACTCTCTCTCTCCCTCTGTCTTTTTCTCTCTTTCCATAGAATAAGTAAAGAGATTGTATGTGTGACTGTCTTTGTGTTGAGGCAAATAACACCTCTGTTTCCCTGTGGGATCAACTGAGGAATGCAAATGGACCTGGCACTAGGCTAGGCACACCGTGTAGTTCTTTGTGCAAATCCCGGGTAAACCATTAACACACCAGATGAGGGTTGACTTTTCCTGACCGGAGGCAGTGTGGCTGAACAGAGAGGCCAGGATGACAGGCGATAGAGAGACAGAGTAGCTAATTTTTTTATCTTTGCCCTCTGTGTGTGTGTGTGTGTGTGTGTGTGTGTGTGTGTGTGTGTGTGTGTGTGTGTGTGTGTGTGTGTGTGGTGTGTGTGTGTGTGTGTGGTGTGTGTGTGTGGTGTGTGGCGCGTGTGTGTGCGCGGGGGCACATCTGTCTCTTTCCTCCTGCACCACTGGCCACAGTGAATAGATAAGGTGCATCATCATTGTGTGTGACCTTCATTCCTCCTCTCCCCCTTTCTCTTTCTCTTCTCTCTCTCTCTCTCTCTCTCTCTCTCTCTCTCTCTCTCTCTCTCTCTCTCTCTCTCTCTCTCTCTCTCTATGCCTCTAGTCAAACCCCATCTACACACTCCCTCCTCTCCTCTGCTATCTCTCACCCCTTTTATGGTCCCTCTCTCCTTTCTCCCCTCTTTCTTCTCATCCTCTTCTCACACTTGAGTAATCTTATTCCTCCCAGGCTACTGTCATGTCATTGCCTCTTAAATAACTGTTTCTAAAACAGTACTAACAGTCTACTTCTTTTTCTCCCCACTAATTTACTGTTAGTCTGTTAGTCCCTTCTTGGCTTATGATGAAAGGCCCCATAGAGTCCTCAGGAATACAGAGTACCCAAGTCCAACATTACATCCACAGAAGAAAGAGAAGAACAAGTACTAGGCCTCTAGCTGTGTTTTTATTTTTCTATTACCCAGGTGTTGTCTGATTCTATCTTCACAGGAGCTCTATTGTTATCCGCTGGTTTGTGCTCCAATCTGCAGTGGGTTGCCGCAGTGTTTAGAACACACACACAAAGACACACACACACACACACACCGACTGTGTATTGCTATTTTAATAAGATTATCGTCTGTCTGGCACCTACAGGCTTGCCCCCCCTCTCTGTCCCAAAATACCCCCCCTGGTGCCTGCTGTCACCCCTGCCCTGACTCCCACTCCCTTGTGACCTCCTCCTGTCCCTTCCAGTCCCCTCCTGCTCTTCTTTCTCTCATTATATTCTCCTCTTGTCCGCCTCTCCTCCTCCTGCTCCTCTTTCACTCCTCCTGCTCTCCTGGCTCTGTTCACAGTGCTCCAGCTGAAAGCAGCATGTATGCTGTAGTTACAGATTCTCCGTTATCACAGTTCAGGATTGTTGTGAAGCCTCTCCCTCCACCCTCTGTGTCACTTCAGATTCCAACACAAGCCCAAACTCATCTTGATAACCTGGGTAGTGATAAGATACAGCGGTTAGGGAGTTGGGACAGTAACCGAAAGTTTGCTTGTTCGTAATCCCCGAGCCGGCAAGGTGAAAAAATCTGCCGTTCTGCCGTTGAGCAAGGCAGTTAACCACCACAACAACAGCTTCTAGCCCCAAGGCATCAGACTGCTGAACAATTAGCCAAATGGCCACCGGATTATTTACATTGACCCCCCCCCCATTTGTTTTTTAACACTGCTGCTACTTGCTGTTTATTATCTATGCATAGTCACTTCACCCCTACCTACATTTAGCAATGACCTCGACTAACCTGTACCCCCGCACATTGACCGGTACCCCCTGTATATAGCCCCGTTATTGTTATTTTATTGTGTTACTTTTTATAATTTTTTACTTTAGTTTATTTGGTAAATATTTTCTTAACTCTTTCTTGAACTGCGCTGTTTGTTAGGGGCTTGTAAGTAAGCATTTCACCGTAAGGTCGGTAATGTTATTTTCGGAGCATGTGACATATAAAGTTTGACTTGATTTGATTTTGCTCCCCGGGCGCCGATTACATGGATGTCGATTAAATAGATTTTTCTTCTCAAACTATTTTGTGAAAAGTTATCATATCTAAATCTGAAAACTACAAATTGCAAGAACAAATCACTCTGGAGTCAGATGTTTACAGGATGTGTAATTTAGTCTATTAAAGTTAAAATTAGGCAGGTCTGGTGCCGAAAAAGAAAGGAAAGTCTTGCCTACTTCACCAATATTTTATTTTATTTTTGAAAAGAAAGTTGTGTGTGTAGTCCAGTCAGTAAAAATACTTTAAAGTACATACAGTGCCTTCAGAAAGTATTCATAACCCTTGACTTATTCCACATTTTGTGTTACGGCCTGAAATCAAAATAGATTTTTTTGTCACCCATCTACACACAATACCCCATAATGACAAAGTGAAAACATGTTTTTAGAAATGTTTCACATTTATTAAAATGTAATATAGAAATATCTCATTTACATAAGTATTCACATGCCGGAGTCAATACTTTGTACAAGCACCTTTGCCAGCGATTACAGCTGTGAGTCTTTCTGGGTTAGTCTCTAAGAGCTTTCCACACATGGATTGTGCAACATTTTCCCATTTTTCTTTTCGAAAATTTTCAAGCTCTGTCAAATTGGTTGTTAATCATAGTCTACCGAAAGTTGTCTGTTTTTTCGGCCTACATTTGCGCGCTGGCCAGGTAGCCTCTAGGCCTACTTCTAAGCGTAATCGCGTGTGTGTCCTGTTCTACTGGTGATATACAGTATGTAATGGGGAATTGATATACACTAACAGTCAAACGCAAACAATTCACATTATTAACTTATAAAACAATGAATGTGCACAATTGGCAGGGAGAGAGCGCATTCTGGAGAGAGAAGTTCATTGTGCATCTGGGCGCTACATGGTCAATCCGACGTCTGCATTGGCCGTGCAGCATTTACAGTAATAAGGCCTTTGCGGAAGTCAGGGGATTCATACTTCTTGCGCTTTGTGGAGCAGTGCAGAGCTGTTGTGAAGGAAGTTGTCAAGGAAGTGAGTTTGGGTTTATACAGGATGTACCGCCCCGACCTACCGTGAACCAATCAATGCGGAGCTATATGGAGCCCTCCACATTGTTACAACATTTGAGAGGCGCCTGACCGATGCGGTACAAAGGTCGACACTCCATTTGGAGCCACCGACCATATATTCGGATCAAGCATATATTGGCTTTTAGTCTAGGCCTCAGCAATGTGTTAGTTCACTGAGATGGGCACAAATATATATTTAATACTGCTCTACTAAAAATGATTGGTCGACCAAAAGCCTATCAACCAAACAATGATAATTGATAATTGTTGATAATAGTTGATAATTGCCATAGATTTTCAAGTAGATTTAAGTAAAAACTGTAAATCAGCCACTCTGGAACATTCACAGTCTTCTTGGTAAACGACTCCATTGTAGATTTGACCTTGAGTTTTAGGCTATTGTCCTGCTGAAAGGTCAATTCCTCATCCAGTGTTTGGTGTAAAGCAGACTGAACCAGGTTTTCCTCTAGGATTTTGCCTGTGCATTCTGTTTCTGTTTTATTCTGGAAAAACTCCCCAGTCCTCAACGATCACAAGCGTACCCAAAACATGATGCAGCCACCACTATGCTTGAAAATATGGAGAGTGGCACTCTGTATTGGATTTACCCCAAACGTAACATTTTGTATTCAGGACAAAAAGTTAATTGCTTAGCTACATTTTTTGCAGTATTTCTTTAGTGCCTTGTTGCAAACAGGATGCATGTTTTTGAATATTTGTATTCTGTACAGGCTTCCTTCTTTTCACTCTGTCAATTAGGTTATTATTGTGGAGTAACTACAGTGTTGTTGATCCATCCTCAGTTTTCTCCTATCACAGCCATTAAACTCTCTTAACTGTTTTAAAGTCACCACCAAATCCCTGAGCGGTTTCCTTCCTCTCCAGCAACTGAGTTAGGAAGGATGCCTGTATCTTTGTAGTGCCTGGGTGTATTGATACACCATCTGAAGTGTAATTAATAACTTCACCATGCTCAAAGGGATATTCAATGTCTGCTTTTTTATTTTTACCCATCTACCAATAGGTACCCTTCTTTGCGAGGCATTGGAAAACCTCCCTTGTCTTTGTGGTTAAAGCTGTGTTCGAAATGCACTGCTCGACTGAGGGACCTTACAGATAATTGTATGTGTTGGGTACAGAGATGAGGCTGTCATTCAAAAATCATGTTAAACACTATTATTGCACACAGAGTGAGTCTATGCAACTGATTATGTGACTTGTTAAGTACATTTTTACTGTTGAATATATTTAGGCTTGCCATAACAAAGGGGCTGAATACTTGTTGACTCAAGACAATTCAGCTTTTCATTTAACTAATTAGTAACCATTTGGATAAACATAATTCTACTTTGACATTATGGGGTATAGTGTGTAGGCCAGTGACAAAAAAAATCTAAATGTAATCAATTTTAAATTCCAGATGTAACACAACAAAATGTGGAAAAAGTCAAGGGGTTTGAATACTTTCTGTGCAATATGCAGCACTGTTATTGGCAGAGTGATTAGGACTTTACAATGTTAGAGGCTGGTGTTATGTGCTCTTGTGTGTACTATGTGTCTTCCAATTCAAAATAGACCCAGCACTGGAGTAGCACAGTTGCAGATCTGTATGTGCTTCAGCCAACTTTATCGTTTATGTTGTCATACATGATAAAGGCAGTTCACTAAAACACTTGATTTCAAAGTTTAACAAACCCTACAACTCTATACACAAGACTACTTTTTAACAATTTACACAGAACATTTTACAAAAACACATTTACTGAAAGAACTGTGCAAATGCAAAGTTTGGTAACAGAATTTTGGTTAAAATCTCCCTCAGTTTTTTGTGTCCAGGTTCTCCAAAAACGGTTAAATATTTGCTGAGATTTCAACGATGTCTGCAGAAAGAATGGGATGTCAGCAATGACATGACACATTGAATTTGAAAAAATATATTTTGGTTATTGAACTATAGTAAGTGAAGTGGATTTACACCCGGTAACAGAATTGCGGTAACATAACTTTATCATGGTTCCCTGAGCTGTACTACACAGGAATGCATAATTATGGATATGAATGTCTTCATGGTGATGTATCCTAAATAGGTACACCAAGGTATACATATTCAATATCCTCCTTTGCATATTTGGGTATTATTCTACACACTGGCTATTTTTTTAATGAGCTCTGCCCCCAAACAAGACCAAACTTGGTTGGTCCAAACCGGACCAAATCTGAACCAGTCATAGACGTCATTTTTCACAAGTTTGGACCTCAAAGTACAGCACAGTAGAGCTCAGTAGAGTACAGTATAGCACAGTACAGTACACTAGAGTTCAGTACAGTAATGTAGAGTTGAGTTCAGTACAGTACAATATAGTACAGTAAAGTATAATATTGTTCAATACAGTGCAGTGGAGTACATTAGTGTACTCAACTCTAGTGTGCTCTACTGTGTATTGTACTGAAATCTGCTCTACTGTACTGTACTCTACTGTTCAGTACTGTACTGAACTATACTCTTGTTTACTGTGCTGTACTGTACTCTACTATGCTGTCTAAACTTTAGAACCTAACTGTGGTTTGTGACTACTATGATTTCCCATTGTAGCCAGTTCAATTGCAGAATTAATTCCTAAACAAAATTGGTATCATTAAAAACACTAACTAATTTATAGGTCTACCTTCTGTGAACTTTAATTATCCTCCCTCTTCATGAGGAAAATACATTACAAAATATCTGAAAGATAGGTGGGTTTTTGGTAAAGGAATTTCAAGGCACAAGGCAATGTTTCTTAAAGTTACAGAAGGCAAAACTAAAAATGTGTTGATATTAGTCTTTACTTCAACATTATTGTGTTTTGATGCATTTCTGATACCTTTTAAGAGTTTTTCTGTCAGATGTTTTCTAAGACCCCTTTTCCATCTGTTTGACCTGAAATCTAAGACTTTGCTTGTTCTTAATTTTTAGGATGGAAAATAGTTGAAAAATGTATATATGCCTTAATAAATAAATAAAATACTCTTCGCTTTCATTAGACACTCAATTTGATATTCTCCTATGAACTTCACATGTTGGTGCACATGGGTCCTTTTAGATGGAAATGACCTGGCCAGGCTAGCATTAGACTGGTTCAGTTTGGTCTCAGCCAGTGTTTTCACCCCAGGAGAGGAAGTAAAGATTGTATGTGTGTCTGTGTCTGTCTCTATTTCTGTGCTGAGACAAATAACACCTCTGTTTGCCTAACAGATATTTCCTGTGGGACCCAGTGAGGCCCCCATAGAGACCTGGCACTAGGCTAGGCATACTGTGTAGTTCCTTGGGTAAACCATTAACACACCAGATGAGGATTGAATCTTCCGTGGCATTTTTTTAATGGGCTGACTGGCGGCAGTGTGGCTGAACAGACAGGCCAGGATAACAGGAGATCACAGATATACAGTGGGGGGGAAAAGTATTTGATCCCCTGCTGATTTTGTATGTTTGCCCACTGATAAAGAAAGGATCAGTCTATAATTGTAATAGTAGGTTTATTTGAACAGTGAGAGACAGAATAACAACAAAAATATCCAGAAAAACGCATGTCAAAAATTTTATAAATTGATTTGCATTTTAATGAGGGAAATAAGTATTTGGCCCACTCGCAATCAGAATAAAATCTGGCTGCCAGGTGTCTTTTATACAGGTAACGAGCTGAGATTAGGAACACACTCTTAAAGGGAGTGCTCCTAACCGCAGCTTGTTACCTGTAAAAAAGACACATGTCCACAGAAGCAATCAATCAATCAGATTCCAAACTCTCCACCCTGGCCAAGACCAAAGAGCTCTCCAAGGATGTCAGGGACAAGATTGTAGACCTATACAAGGCTGGAAAGGGCTACAAGACCATCGCCAAGCAGCTTGGTGAGAAGATGACAACATTTGGTGCGATTATTCGCAAATGGAAGAAACACAAAAGAACTGTCAATATCCCTCGGCCTGGGGCTCCATGCAAGATCTCACCTCGTGGGGTTGCAATGATCATGAGAACGGTGAGGAATCAGCCCAGAACTACACGGGAGGATCTTGTCAGTGATCTCAAGGCAGCTGGGACCATTGTCACCAAGAAAACAATTGGTAACACACTACACCGTGAAGGACTGAAATCCTGCAGCGCCCGCAAGGTCCCCCTGCTCAAGAATACATATACATGCCCGTCTGAAGTTTGCCAATGAACATCTGAATGATTCAGAGAACAACTGGGTGAAAGTGTTGTGGTCAGATGAGACCAAAATGGAGCTCTTTGGCATCAACTCAACTCGCCGTGTTTGGAGGAGGATGAATGCTGCCTATGACCCCAAGAACACCATCTCCACCATCAAACATGGAGGTGGAAACATTATGCTTTGGGGGTGTTTTTCTGCTAAGGGGACAGGACAACTTCACCGCATCATTTGACGGGGCCATGTACTGTCAAATCTTGGGTGAGAACCTCCTTCCCTCAGCCAGGGCATTGAAAATGGGTCGTGGATGGGTATTCCAGCATGACAATGACGGAAAACACGCGGCCAAGGCAACAAAGGAGTAGCTCAAGAAGAAGCACATTAAGGTCCTGGAGTGGCCTAGCCAGTCTCCAGACCTTAATCCCATAGAAAATCTGTGGAGGGAGCTGAAGGTTCGAGTTGCCAAACGTCAGCCTCGAAACCTTAATGACTTGGAGAAGATCTGCAAAGAGGAGTGGGACAAAATCACTCCTGAGATGTGTGCAAACCTGGTGGCCAACTACAAGAAACGTCTGACCTCTGTGATTGCCAACAAGGGTTTTGCCACCAAGTACTAAGTCATGTTTTGCAGAGGGGTCAAATACTTATTTCCCTCATTAAAATGGAAATCATTTTATAACATTTTTGACATGCGTTTTTCTGGATTTTTGTTGTTGTTATTCTGTCTCTCTGTCACGGGTGTCGTAGGGTGTAGACCAAAACGCAGCGGGGAAATGTATACTCATCTTCTTTTTATTGGTGAAGAAGGAAAACACACACAACGTATACAAAAAACAAACGAACTGGACAGTCTCGTCAGGCCTTCAATCAGAGGCAACGATAGACAGCTGCCTCCAATTGAAGGCGCCAATCCCCATTACCAAAACATAGAAATACAAACGCCTAGACAGAACATAGAAATAAACTAACTGTCACGTCCTGACCAGCAGAGGGAGGTATTGTATCAGTTTTGGTCAGGATGTGGCAGGTTTTTTGTATGTTAAGGGTTTGTGTTGGGGATTGGACTCCCAATTGAAGGCAGGTGTGTTGAGTTGCCTTTGATTGGGAGTCATATATAGAAGGGTGTGTTTTTCTTTGGGATTGTGGGTAGTTGTTTTTGCACTGCGTTTGATAGCCTGCAAAACTGTTGCTGTCTTATTTATTGTTTTTTCCTGTGGATGCCTTACTCTTTTGAATTAAAATATGAGTATCCACATTCCCGCTGCGCCTTGGTCCATTCTTGAAGACAACTGTTACACTAACATAGAACGATAACCCAAAAACCCCGGAATACATAAATCAAATACCCCTCTACATACACAACCACCCCGAACCATATAAACCAAATACCCCCTCTACATGAACACATACACAAACACACCCTGAACCACATAAAACAAATACCCCCTGCCACGTCCTGACCACCCAAACTATAAGAACAAATAACCCCTTATCTGGTCAGGACGTGACACTCTCACTGTTCATATAAACCTACCATTAAAATGATTGATTGATCATTTCTTTGTAAGTGGGCAAACGTACAAAATCAGCAGGGGATCAAATACATTTTCCCCCACTGTAGCAAATGTTTCATCTTCACCCTCACTGTGTGCGTTCATGCGTGAGTGCATGTGTTTATCATTCATAGCGAGGGTACCTAGATATTCTGGAAGCCTCACACAGGTGTCGTCATCATACATACTGTCAAATCATGTCCAATGAGGAGGTGTCTGTCTGTCCTCAACTGTAGTTGCTCTGGGTTTGTTTGTCTCTCTGCCACTGTCTAGCCCCCTTTCCCCCAGCAACTCTCCCTGTGCCCTTGTCTGTCCTCTGTATCTCTCTCTTTCTGTCTCTGTCTCTCTCTCCCTCCCCCTGTCTGAGTCCTCCTCTATCCAGTGTCTGCCAGCTCTCATCTCCAATCGATTCTCCTCTTCTCTGCCTGTCTCCCCAGTCCCTTCTTCATTCAGCTGAGTGCCTCACATACACTCCATCCCTCTGCCGTCTCTCTCTCGCTCTCGCTCTCATCTGCAGGCTCTTATTCCTTTCCCTCCATTCCTATTATTTTGCAGCACTTCTTCGATTCAGATTCAGAGCTGTGCCCTCTTACCACAGCCTCTCCATCCCTCTGCCCGTCTCACTCACACTCTCTCTCTCTCTCTCCCTCTCTCTCTCTCACTGTCTCTCTGATCTGCAGGCTCTCATTCCTTTCCCTCCATTCCTATAATTTTGCAGCACTTCTTCGATTCAGATTCAGAGCTGTGCCCTCTTACCACAGCCTCTCCATCCCTCCCCTCTTCTCCATCCCTCCATCTCGCTCTCCATCTGCTCCTTATTCAGCTACTTCTGTCTTTCTGCTCCTCTCTTATCTAGCTCGCTCCACTCTGTCACTTGTTTGTGTTCCTGAATCCCTCTCTCCCACTCTCCTCTTTCTGAACTCCTTGGCCTCTCTCTACTCCTCTTTCTCATCTCTCTCTACCTCCCTCTCTCTGTCTAGAGTCTCTGCGTCACTGTGTTTGAAAATGGGTGCCTGGGGCTGGTTTAGTAATCGGCATGCAGGGAGCGCTTTATGGAGACGCTGTAAAGGCACTGGCATGCCGTCAGCCAAGAAAGGGCCAAGCCATGTGAATGTAACAGGCTCTCTCTCAATCTTTCTCTCTCCATATCTTTCTCTCTCTCTTCACTCTCAGTCCCTCTTTATATATTCCCTCTCTCTCCTTATCTCTATCCCCCCACCACACTCTCTCTGAATCTCTCTCACACTAGCTGTAATATAGAACCACTAGGCTCCAATAGGGCCACTCTATCACTCTGAAAAGAGGACTTTTGCTGTTAGTGTGAAACAAGTAATCGCAAGGGGGTTTCCAAACATAGATCTTGACCAAACCCAATACAATAGAATTGCACAATAGAATATCACTTAATATTGATCTCATATTCATACCTTTATTAATTCTTATGGTTGTTCTCTCCCTTCCTCTGTTGTAGGACGAGACAGGGGCCTATGTGATAGACAGAGACCCCACCTACTTCGGCCCCATCCTTAACTACCTGCGACACGGCAAACTGGTCTACAACAAGGAGCTGGCTGAAGAAGGTACTAGATTACTTTTGGTATTAGATAATGTGTTATGATGCTATTATAATGTATAGTAAGACTTGTAATAAGAATGTAATAACACTTTGATTGGACACGTGTGTGTGTGTGTGTGTGTGTGTGTGTGTGTGTGTGTGTGTGTGTGTGTGTGTGTGTGTGTGTGTGTGTGTGTGTGTGTGTGTGTGTGTGTGTGTGTGTGTGTGTGTGTGTGTGTGCGCTCTGTCCCAGGTGTGTTAGAGGAAGCTGAGTTCTACAACATCACTCCTCTGATAAAACTGATCAAGGAGAGGATTCTGGAGCGGGACTGTAAAGTCACACAGGTCAAACACACACACACACTCAGCTTTGTTTTTGTGAATTTTCAGGACTTTTTGGGGAGTACATTTTTTTTCTTCTTAATCCTAATTCAGGGCATGAAAAACATCATGACTTTTCACAATTGTTCTTGTTTTCCTACCTTGTCAAGACATTCTGATGACTTGTCAGAACATTGTGGTCCTGATAAGGTAGGAAACATATACACACACACACACACACACACACACACACACACACACACACACACACACACACACACACACACACACACACACACAGTAGATAAAATACAGGGATTTACACAAATACAAGATGGCTACAGGTCTGCTAAAACAAAAACAGACTTGTGCATGTGCCAAGCAGAAAGACTGTTCAGCCATGTGTTTCACTCTTTCTGTATTTTCAAGTTATTTTCAGTATATTTCACCCATCATGTCTATGATTTCTGTTATGTAACTTTCAATCTTCCTCCTACTCTCTCTGTATTATACGCTTTACTGTACCCTCCGTCTCTACCGTTCGGCTAGACACACGCTCATGCACACACACACTGTGGGCTGTGGGGGTGTGTGCTACGCCACTGCTTATAGCTAGAAGAAATCTAAGATGTGTCAAATAAATTATATCAAGTTCAGGGCACCAGCTATGCGTTTGGCTAGTGGCTAGATGTCAAAATCAAGATTCTTGGTTACAGCAGACTTTCAATCCCCTCCTAGATGTGTATATATATAAAAAAAAAAAGATGAAATATTTTATTGTTAAATAGTGTCCCTTGTGTGCACTTCAGGTAATACCATATGTTCCAGTATGGTACAGAAACGGTGTGACTGTATCTGGATAGCACCCAACCCTAACGCTCACTCTCACTATCATTCATCTTCCAAACATCACTACCTCTTGCTAACCTCTCGCTCTCTCACCCTCTTTCTCTCTGCTAATAAATGCCTTTTCTTTCCTTTCCTTACAAACATCTCACCTTCTCCAACTATTGGTCACTCTGTTTTCTCTTCTGTCTAATTCTCTCCCTTCCTAACACCCCTCTCTCTCTCTCTCTCTCTCTACATCCATACACCTTTCCCACCTACCCATATCTGTACATTCCCTCCCTCCCTCCCTCTCTTCCTCCTCCTCCTTCTCCTCTCTTTACACCCTCTCTCTCTCTCCGTCCATCAGCAGGTGCCTCCTAAACATGTGTACCGGGTGCTGCAGTGCCAGGAGGAGGAGCTGACCCAGATGGTTTCCACCATGTCAGACGGCTGGAAGTTTGAGCAGGTCAGCGTGCGCACCTGCAGAAAGCCCCGCACCGGACTGCTCTGGACTGTGGGTTGGACTCACGCTGCTGCTCTGCTCTACCACACTCCCAACCAATCAACCCCTTTCCTGCTCTCTGTTAGCCAATCAGAGCCTCAGAGTCAGACCAATCAGACCAATCCGTGACCAAGGCCCAGTCCCAATCTGCTCACAAAAACGGCCTCCTTTTCACATTTCCTTCCCCTCAGAAGAAGACTGATCTAAGCTGACATGTTGCAGACACAGACCAGTGATGATAAGGGGAGGGAGATGCAAAAAGGAAGCAGAGCCACGGAAGCTCCAGGGGAAGCTACCATATGTTGGCACATTGCCAGTTCAGTAAAGTGTTTTGAGTAATACTGTAATGCTAAACATTGCCGTCAGTGCTTCAGGGTGTACAGTTCAGTCTCACTGCCCACAGTAGAGTTGTAGCAGACATGTAGTGCTGCTAGGCTGTCCTTACCCTCTGTCCCTCCTCCCTGCATGAGCCTCCATGGGTTTACCTGCTGTGATATGGGCCACCTCTCTTTCTCTGTCCAACTTTCTTTCTCTCTTTTTTGTTGTTGCTCCATCTCTCTTTTTCTCTCTGTCTCTGACAGATGGTTAACATTGGTTCGTCGTATAGCTATGGGACAGAGGACCAGGCAGAGTTTCTGTGTGTGGTGTCCAAGGAGCTACACACACCTGGGTCAGGCCTGGGCACCGAACAGAGCCACAAGACCAAGGTGAGACTAACACACAGGAAACATATACACACACACACACAGGTACATGGGCAGATCTGTCCGAGGGATATACTCATACATCACACACCATTCACATATCACCACCATTCACTTCCACAAAGGTCTGAAGCAGCAGGATACGGATCTGTCACTGTGTGTCTCCATGTGACATTTCTCTTCATCCAAGATGATCTGAGTATCCTTTGACCTTAGTGTTGGCATTTTCCACTCAAACACTGAATGTCACACACAACTCCCAAATGTCATTCACAAGCGCATTCACTCCATCATCCACACCTCCCTCTCTCTCGTTCTCTCTTTCTCTTTCACTCTCAATCTCTCTCCCTCTCCCAGATACTCAATCTGTTCTCTGTTCATTCTTTTTTGTTGTTGTCGTTCTGTCTCATTTTCTTTATTCTCCGTCCTTTTATTCGAGTGAAGGCTTCAGAGGTGCAGCAGGAGAAAGGAGCGCAGGATGAGGTGGAGGGAGGAGAGAGAAATACCACCCCGAATGAGTGGATAAGGGAATGACAGTCTTGTGTCAGTGTTCCAAAGACGTGAATGGGTGAGGATCCATGCTAGTGTTGTTGGCTGGTAGTGGGTAGTAGCAGTAGTAGACTGTGTGATCAAAAGGGATCCAGGGCTGTTCCACAGCATTACATTGCCTTACCCCAAACTCCATACAGTATTCAAAGGCCAAGGAGAGACTAACTTTTATTGAAGTTTATTTTGATTTACAAATATGTAGAGAGAAAAAAGTAGGCCTCGCACTTTTGCTCCCCATCTTAAAAAGTGAACTACTATTTGTTTGAAATACCATTTGTGATGCCAGAGTGTTCGATATTGCTCTGGGGCCATTGTGTCCTGCCTGGGAAATGATCTGTTCAGCAGCATAACCCAGCTGGTCTGATGATGAGTTAGTCTCACTAGGCAGGCTGGTTGCCTCTCACATTAACAATGCCCTAGATCTGGGATTTCCCAGACTAATGATGAGCTGACGCTGCTGTGCTGCCATTGATCCAACCTGACACCTAAACATCTCTCATTACCAATGCAATGACATGGAATAGCCCTGACATTTTGTGTAGTGGTAGTATTAGTGTGTTTTACATTTCACATGAAAAAAGACACAAACACACACAATCTTACTTGTACATGTGGAAAGGGGACATTTTGGCAGAACTGCACAGTGGGGCTGCGACGTTTATGTTTATCCAAACACCAATTAATCAAGTGCCGAATGATACAAGCGCATGTTGTTGTTTTTTCCATTCACAACAAAGGGAGTCCTGGATGTCACAAACACTATTACTTTATCATTCTGTCCCCATCGTCACCATCAGCATCAAACATAAAAAATACTACATTTACTGTATGTGTTTAGATTGGGTGACATGTGAAACAATCAAAGCTGATACACAGTATGAGATGCTCCCCAGTTGTAAAATATTGTGCCGTGTTACATGAACATGTAACCGATCGACTATGAAATACAACCCTGAGAATCTGTCTTCAAAAATGGCATCCTCTGACGTTTCTCCTGTCTGTGCTTGTCTTCCAGCTTTTTCAGATCCATGGATCCCGGATGTACTAGAGAGAATTGTACTTTTTTAGCTTGACATTTCATTTTGTGTTTGTTGACATATGTTTTATCATTGTTGTTGCTTTTGGAGAAAAAAACCCCAGAAGTGCTCAAATATTATTTTCAAAGACTATCGAAGTGTCCCTCTCACCAGCAGCGAAACGCCAACATTTCAACATGTGTAGAGACGGATATATGTTTAAAAAAAAAAAAAAAATATATTATCATCTATCATTTTTTAATGTATTTTAGTTCCAATCACCACTTAAGCCGTGGAAGTTAGTGAATCTTAGTAAAATAGATTTGACCAAAGACAATGATTAAAAGCACTGCAAATCAATGTGCTCATCCAAATGTGAAAAATGGTATGAAATTTACATGAAATATGTGGAATCTGACTCATAAGTAAATTGTTGTTGTTTGCAGTAGTTCTGACTTGTCTGATGCTTGATACAGTAGTGAGACCTGGGCCTGAGTCAGTGATGTGGCAATGTCCTGTCTCTAATACGGCTCTGCTGCAGTAGAGATTGACAGTGAGACTCACACAGAAAGACAGACAGATGTCAACTAACTGGCCACAGTCAGCACCACAAAAAACTCTTCCCCCTTACACACACTCCCTTATGCTCTCTCACAGACACGCACACACACAGTATTGGATAATTAACTTTGTTCGGACACACAATTCAGTCCCATTCAAAATCCTATTTTTCCTATAGATAAACACGTTCACACACATCTTTTTTCTTTCTCTCTCTCTCACACTCACTCACTCACTCACTCACTCTCTTTCTCACTCACACATACCCATAGCAGTGCTTCCTGTCGGGACATGTGTGTTCTCTGAGGCATGTGCATGCTCAGCAGAGCAGAGCTCTCAGCCTGTCGCCCTGGCCTGGCTCCAGTGTGACTCTAGGCCCTGGCAGGATAAAGAAGAGAAAGGTGCTGGAAGAGGTCTACGTCTGAGGTAGCACCTTATTCCCTAAAAAGTACTGCACTCTGTAGGGAATAGGGTGCCATTTTGGATGCAACCCTGTTCTCTGCTCATGTTGTAATGACGGGCCCTTGCACCTTGAGGCCAGGATGTTGTCGTTACACTTTTAACTAGGACTATGGCACAAATGTTGTTAAAGAATTCTTTTTTTGTATGTATTTCACTGTAAATGAGGAGAAAGGAGATAAGATAAGACCTTGTCAAAGGCATCATGCACTTAGAACAGAAAATTGTTGCAGCTGAATTAGAAGGTTTTGGCACTGGCCATTATCACCTCTGAGCCCCTGCAGCCCAATACTGTCACAGTCAGTAGAGACAGCCTGTCTCTGCAACCTTCAAATACTGCAGATATACTCATTCTAGTCTCTGCATGTCAACATACCCACAGATCACCATTTCAGTTGATTTCAGTTAAAAGCTTTCATGGAGGCAATATTGCGTTTTTGTGCATGTGCGTTGTGAATATAATTTTTGGCTTTGGTCATCAAAAAAAGAGCATAGCATATGGATTAAGATCACTTAATTGGTAAATTGCACACAAGGTCCAACCAAAATTTGACATCTGCTTTTAACCCAAACCATCGAAAGCATACATATACCGTTTTTTTTAGAGCAGTGTGTGGGCGCTGCCAAACTGTGCGCTGTTGTTGTGGGGGGTTAAGTGTCTTGCTCAAAGGCAGGCAGTGGCATCTAGGATTTGATACCAGCCTCCCTAACTGCTAGGCTACCTCTCTAACCGTGAGGCTTGGGTGCCTTGATTTCAAGCAAAAACAACACAATATAGGCATGTACGAAGTCTCTGGGAAAATTTGTTTGAGTCGGTCAATGGACTGCAAAATTACTATACTAAATTTATTTTGTAAATGTGTTTTGGTTATTTATTTTCATGATATTTTAATTGCATGTTTTTTTTCAGTATCATGATTACTGCTGTAAAATATTTTTTACAACCAAGCTTATCTTGTTTTTCTCCTGTTTTTAAGTATCATTGTTTAAAAAAATGTATTCCATGTCTAGCCATGTGCCTGGCATTGACCTTATGTTTTGGTGGTTTTGCATCAGAAGATGTCCCCCTTAATGAGACTACTCTAGTTTGTAGCCTTAACTCAAACTGTTTGTGCTTTTCCAAGACATCAGAACTTGAGCTGAAAACCTGGTATTCCTCAGCATGTTTAAAAAAAAAAAATCTACTCATCCATGAGCATGACAGATTTTATATATATATTGCTCAAAAAAATAAAGGGAACACTTAAACAACACATCCTAGATCTGAATGAAAGAAATAATCTTATTAAATACTTTTTTCTTTACATAGTTGAATGTGCTGACAACAAAATCACACAAAAATAATCAATGGAAATCCAATTTATCAACCCATGGAGGTCTGGATTTGGAGTCACACTCAAAATTAAAGTGGAAAACCACACTACAGGCTGATCCAACTTTGATGTAATGTCCTTAAAACAAGTCAAAATGAGGCTCAGTAGTGTGTGGCCTCCACGTGCCTATATGACCTCCCTACAACGCCTGGGCATGCTCCTGATGAGGTGGCGGATGGTCTCCTGAGGGATCTCCTCCCAGACCTGAACTAAAGCATCTGCCAACTCCTGGACAGTCTGTGGTGCAACGTGGCGTTGGTGGATGGAGCGAGACATGATGTCCCAGATGTGCTCAATTGGATTCAGGTCTGGGGAACGGGCTGGCCAGTCCATAGCATCAATGCCTTCCTCTTGCAGGAACTGCTGACACACTCCAGCCACATGAGGTTTAGCATTGTCTTGCATTAGGAGGAACCCAGGGCCAACCGCACCAGCATATGGTCTCACAAGGGGTCTGAGGATCTCATCTCGGTACCTAATGGCAGTCAGGCTACCTCTGGCGAGCACATGGAGGACTGTGCGGCCCCCCAAAGAAATGCCACCCCACACCATGACTGACCCACCGCCAAACCGGTCATGCTGGAGGATGTTGCAGGCAGCAGAACATTCTCCATGGCGTCTCCAGACTCTGTCACGTCTGTCACGTGCTCAGTGTGAACCTGCTTTCATCTGTGAAGAGCACAGGGCGCCAGTGGCGAATTTGCCAATCTTGGTGTTCTCTGGCAAATGCCAAACGTCCTGCACGGTGTTGGGCTGTAAGCACAACCCCCACCTGTGGACGTCGGGCCCTCATACCACCATCATGGAGTCTGTTTTTGACCGTTTGAGCAGACACATGCACATTTGTGGCCTGCTGGAGGTCATTTTGCAGGGCTCTGGCAGTGCTTCTCCTGCTCCTCCTTGCACAAAGGCGGAGGTAGCGGTCCTGCTGCTGGGTTGTTGCCCTCCTATGGCCTCCTCCACGTCTCCTGATGTACTGGCCTGTCTCCTTGTAGCTCCTCCATGCTCTGGACACTACGCTGACAGACACAGCAAACCTTCTTGCCACAGATCGCATTGATGTGCCATCCTGGATGAGCTGCACTACCTGAGCCACTTGTGTGGGTTGTAGACTCCGTCTCATGCTACCACTAGAGTGAAAGCACCGCCAGCATTCAAAAGTGACCAAAACATCAGCCAGGAAGCATAGGAACTGAGAAGTGGTCTGTGGTCCCCACCTGCAGAATCACTCCTTTATTGGGGGTGTCTTGCTTATTGCCTATAATTTCCACCTGTTGTCTATTCCATTTGCACAACAGCATGTGAAATGTATTGTCAATCAGTGTTGCTTCCTAAGTGGACAGTTTGATTTCACAGAAGTGTGATTGACTTGGAGTTACATTGTGTTGTTTAAGTGTTCCCTTTATTTTTTTGAGCAGTATATATATATATATATATATATATATATATATATATATAGATAGATAGATAGATAGATAGATAGATAGATAGATAGATAGATAGATAGATAGATAGATAGATAGATAGATAGATAGATAGATAGATAGATAGATAGATAGATAGATAGATAGATAGATAAAATATATATATACGTGTATGTATATAGTACCAGTCAAAAGTTTGGACAGGGTTTTTCTTTATTTTTACTATTTTCAACATTGTGGAATAATAGTGAAGACACCAAAACTATGAAATAACATATATATGGAATCATGTAGTAACCAAAAAAGTATTAAACAAATGAAAATATATTTTATATTTGAGATTCTTCAAAGTAGCCACCCTTTGCCTTGATGACAGCTTTGCACACTTTTGGCATTCTCTCAATCAGCTTCACCTGGAATGCTTTTCCAACAGTCTTGAAGGACTTCACTCTGCGGTCCAACTCATCCCAAACCATCTCAATTGGGTTGAGGTTTGGGTGATTGTGGAGGCCAGGTCATCTGATGCAGCACTCCCTCACTCTCCTTCTTCGTCAAATAGTCCTTACACAGCCTGGAGGTGTGTTGGGTCATTGTCCTGTTGAAAAACAAATGATAGTCCCATTAAACCAGATGGGATGGTGTATCTTCTGCAGAATGCTGTGGTAGCCACGCTGGTTAAGTGTGCCTTGAATTCTAAATGAATCACTGACAGTGTCACCAGCAAAGCACCCCCGCACCATCAAACATGCTCCTCCATGCTTCACAGTGGGAACCACACATACGGAGATCATCCGTTCACCGACTCTGCGTCTCACAAAGACACGGCAGTTGGAACCAAAGATCTCAAATTTGGACTCATCAGACCAAAAGACAGATTTCCACTGATCCAATGTCCATTGTTCATGTTTCTTGGCCCAAGCAACTCTCTTCTTCTTATTGGTGTCCTTTAGTAGTGGTTTACAACTGATTGGCTCAAACGCATTAAGAAGGATAGTTTTAACAAGGTAAACCTGTCAATTGAAATTCATTCCAGGTGACTAATTCATGAAGTTGGTTGAGAGAATGCCAAGAGTGTGCAAAGCTGTCATCAAGGCAAAGGGTGGCTACTTTGAAGAATCTCAAATATAAAATATATTTTGATTTGTTTAACATGTTTTTGGTTACTACATGATTCCTTATGTGTTATTTCATAGTTTTAATGTCTTCACTATTATTCTACAATCTAGAACATAGTACAAATAAAGAAAAACCCTTGAATGAGTAAGTTAGGTTTGTCCCAACTTTTGTCTGGTACTGTATATGGGTTTCACTGTAGTTTATCTCATTAACTTGTTCCCGGACAATAGATCAGATCCTGATTTCTTTTTATTAGGCATCTAATGCTGTTACAATAGCCAGGGTTGATTTGCTTTACAATACATTATCTTTATACAGATGTTTTTTATGGATATAACAGTAATAGCAGTCATGCTATGTTCTTGTTTAAAAAAAAAAATATAAACAATGTAAATATGTGTTAGACAATTGTGCATAATCATTTATAATTCACTGTAGAAAATCAGCGAGAGTGAGAACTTCCTTCCTTCCTACCCCCTTTAACTAAAACTTCAATGTACTCAGATATACCCCCATAACTTATCAGACATCAGTGACATGGGAATTGTAATGCCTCAATATACTGTAACAGGCTCAATGAAACATGGATCAATGTTTTCAGTCCCGTCAAGTACATTTGTAACATGCTGTACAGGAAAGATTCCAACAACTATAAAATATAATCACATAAATAAATACAGTTTCAATGTCATTTGTTTTTAAACCATAAATTATTTTAATTTTCAGGATGAAATATTATCACAACAAGGGTCCCCATATATTGCAATCAGTTAAAAGGAAGAAATGTATGAGGATTAATCATTTTATTATTTGATTGTAGACAACACAATTATTTAACACTTAAAGGTACAATAAGTACTTTTTGCTATTTGTTGTTCTACCTAAGGTCAGTATTTTTTTCTTAGCATTTTTGGCATTTCTAGTGCTGAGGTTGTGGAGGGGAAGGTTTCCAGTATGTGCTTAGTTGTGCTTAGTTGGTCTACAGCTTTGTGGTTTCTCCAAAAGGCCAGAATTCTAACTCAAGATCTGCATGTGACTTTAGTTTTCAGAGAAATCTTCAATTGACAACCAAGAATGATTGATGCAAAAGTTTGGAGAAGACTTTCACATCAATAGACAAAAAAACAACATAATAACCCTATTTCTCCTTACCAAAATAATTACAATAAAGTACTGAAGTTGTTGACCGTAGCCAGATGGAGGTACTCTGGCTGGTCATCGTTATCCTCCTCCTCTCCCCCCTGCTCCCCTCCGTCCCTCCCCACCCTCCTCTGCCTCATGGACAGGGTATTCCTCTTCTCCATGACCTCTGACCCCAGCGAGCGGTTCTCAAGACACTCCTGGATCATCTGGGCCAGGTCCTGCTGCAGACGCTGGCAGTTCTCCCTGCAGGGAAGGACAAGACCATAGGAGTTAATTATATAGATCTACATACAGTGCATTCGGAAAGTATTCAGAACCCTTGACTTTTTCCCAAAAAATTTACTTGTCAGCCTTATTCTAAAATGGATTAAATAGTTTTTCCCCCTCGTCAATCTACACACAATACCCCAAAATGACAAAGCAAAAACAGTTTTTTTTGCACATTTATAAAAAAAAAAACTGAAATATAACATTTACATAAGTATTCAGACCCTTTACCCAGTACTTTGTTGAAGCCCCTTTGACAGCAATTACAGCCTTGAGTCTTATTCTGTATGACGCTACAAGCTTGGCACACCTGTATTTGGAGAGTTTCTCCCATTCTTCTCTGCAGATCCTCTCAAGCTCTGTCAGGTTGGATGGGGAGTGTCGCTGCACAGCTATTTTCAGGTCTCCAGAGATGTTAGATGGGTTCAAGTCTGGGCTCTGGCTGGACCACTCAAGGACATTCAGAGACTTCCTGAAGCCACTCCTGCGTTGTCTTGGCTGTGTGCTTAGGGTCGATGTCCTGTTGGAAGATCTCTCTGTACTTGTTTATCTTTCCTTTGATCCTGACTAGTCTTACAGTCCCTGCCTCTGAAAAAAACCCACAGCATGATGCTGCCACCACCACCATTCTTCACCGTAGGGATGGTGCCAGGTTTCCTCCAGACGTGACACTTGACATTCAGGCCAAAGAATTCAGTCTTAGTTTCATCAGACGAGAGAATCTTGTTTCTCATGGTCTGAGAGTCCTTTAGGTGCCTTTTGGCAAACTCCAAGCGGGCTGTCATGTGCATTTTACTGAGGAGTGGCTTCCGTCTGGCCACTTTACCATAAAGGCCTGATTGGTGGAGTGCTGCAGAGATGGCTGTCCTTCTGGAATGTTCTCCCATCTCCACAGAGGAACTCTGGAGCTCTGTCAGAGTGACCATCTGGTTCTTGGTCATTTCCCTGACCAAGGCCCTTTCCCCCCAATTGCTCAGTTTGGCAGGGTGGCCAGCTATAGGAACTTATAGGAACTTCTTCCATTTAAGAATGATGGAGGCTACCGTGTTCTTGGGGAACTTCAATGCTGCAGAAATGTTTTAGTACTCTTCCCCAGATCTGTGCCTTGACACAATCCTGTCTCTGAACTCTACGGGCAATTCCTTTGACCTCATGGCTTGGTTTTTGCTCTGACATGCACTGTCAACTGTGGGACCTTTAAATAGACAGGTGTGTGCCTTTCCCAATCATATCCAATCAATTGAATTTACCACAGGTGGACTCCAATCAAGTTGTAGAAACATCTCAAGAATGATCAAGGGAAACAAGATGCGCCTGAGCTCAATTTCGAGTCTCATAGCAAAGGGTCTGAATACTTATGTAAATATGGCATTTCTGTGTTTAATTTTTAATACATTTGCTGTTTTTGCTTTGTCATTATCAGGTATTGTGTGTAGATTGATAAGGGAAACAAATAATTGAATCCATTTTCGAATAAGGCGGAAACGTAACAAAATGTGGAAAAAGGAAAGGGGTCTGAATACTTTCCGAATGCACTGTATATATGTAGCTCTAATGATATCTGTTTACCCTACAAAATGGAAGAAAGACATGAATGTAGAAGTTAATAATATAGATAGATCTAAAGATGACGTGGAGCTCTAGGGATGTACATTCTCTTTACTAAGTTATAGGGGAGCATATAAATTAGCAGCAGGTTAACTCACGCTGTCGGTGGCGTTGGCAGGTTGTAGTCCTCTCCTGTTTCACCTGTCAACCAGTAGGTCAACTCTGTGCCTTTACCCTGGGATATATATACACATACACACAATCTTATATGATATTCAACACAGTAGATAAGAGTACTAAATAGTACAAATGGCATCAACAAAAATCTGTATGATTCTATCATGACAAATAGCAAAGTAGCATGTGCCATGTCCATACCTTGAGAAAAGTCTCCCCTCTCTTCTCGTACTCAAACTTGCAGTCTGTCCTCTGTAGGATGCTGATGGTGGGCTGACTGACATGGATTCTCAGGGCTGGATGGAGAGAGACAGAGTTGTATTTTACTCACCTGCCATAACAGCTGATATGAACATGAAATGTTTGTGTAGATTTGGTGTGGATATTTCCATTGTTCCTGTAGCCTGCTTACGACGTCCCGTTGACTCCATGCTAGAGGCAGTGTTGACTGTGTCTCCAAACAGGCAGTATCTGGGCATCTTTATCCCCACCACTCCTGCTGCACAGGGGCCTAGGGAACAAGTAGTGAGACTTAAGGGAGGTATTGATGACAGACAGAGGGAGGAGAGAGTGAGTGAGGTTACAGGAAAGAGCAGAGACCAAGGAGGTTTTGTATTGATGATATGTACGAGGAGAGAGAAGGACGTGTTATGAATTCAGGGTAGGTCTTGAGGAGCTACGGATACCTGAGTGCATCCCAATGCGGATCCACACAGGTAGTCCCGGCAGATGTCTGAGCTGGAAGGTCCCCATAAATGCCAGAATGTCCAGGGCCATGCGGGAGATGTCCACCGCGTGCCTGTTACCGTTCCGCCGAGGCAACCCCGACGCCACCATGTACGCATCACCTATCGTCTCCACCTGACACAGGACAAGAAGGAAGACATAGAAGCTATACATCTGCTATTGAACTAAACGTTTTGGTTTACAGTAAGCCTAGCCTCAACCACAACCCTAACCTTAACCCTAACCTCAACCCTAACCTTGTATACGTCGTGGTGGTCGAGGATGCTGTCAAAGCCCTTGTAGATGTCGTTGAGCATGTCCACCACTTCCATGGGGGTGCTGTACTGGCACAGGGTGGTGAAGCCCACGATGTCGCTGAAGTACACCGTCACCTCCTCAAACAGCTCCGGCTCCACGATGCCTGTCTCCTTCAGAGAACGCACCACAGGACTGGAGAGAGGAGAGAGAGAAGTCATTTGCTGGTCTTAAAGTGGTTTTCTGGTTGTGCAGTCTGACAAAGACCTTCTGGTCGAAACACTGCACTTTATAAAACAAGAACATGGAACTGTGTTCGGGTATCTGTTTCTTTTTGTTGTTGCTGTCGTTTGTCGACTGACCGAGGCAGCAGCATGAAGTTGAGGCAGTCGGCCCTGTCTCTCTCAGCCTTGTACAGAGCTGTCCTCTCCTCCACCAGGTGCTCCAGGTTCCGGGAGTACATCTGCAGCCGACGGATCAGGTTGTCCATGTAGCTCTCATTAGCCTGGTTGTGCAGGTTACTATGGAGAAAAGAACAGGATCAGTCACACACATATACACACACAGACACATGCGCACACACACATCCGCCACTTTTCAATGTAGGTGCTGCCCTTGTGAGGGATTTCTCAAATGTATGTTAAATGAAAGAGAAGGGAGCTCTACAGCAATTGCATGTTAGTTATTTAGAAGCACTGCAAACCATAACCATGCTCGTCTTACTGATATCTCTATTTAATTTGAACAGTTGTCATGTTACAGAGACATTTTACCATCTTTGTAAATGTATTCTTCACCTTTCTGATAAAATGGCCAAGTCCTGGCAAGTATTTAGCTCTATCCAGTAAAAGAGAGATAAAAGTAGGTAGCTGGTACCTGAAGATCTTCCCCAATGAGCTCTCTATCTTCTTAAAATCAGGCCTTCGCTCTGGGTCCTCATCCCAGCAGATCTTTATCAGCATGTACACCTGTGGGCATTCAGAAAAAAATAAATGAACAAGCCAATGTGGATTACAGACTCTCTAGCTCTATATCTGTCTTTCTCTGTACTGTAAGCCCCCCCCCCCCCCCTCTCTCTCTCTGTTGCACACAAACAGACAGACAAACACACAAACAAATGCCAATCTTACCTCCAGTTCTTTTTCTCCTGCAGTCTCAAAATTCAGATCAGGTCTGAAATAGGTTATTTTGATAGGGTACTGCACTCTGGCCATTTTCTCTGATGAAGACAGAACAACTTGTGTGAGCGTTTTGTTAATCTGCTACACTATGTTGTGCTCAACTGAACAATGCTACAGTTGACCAGGAGGGGTCGATACTTCCCCAGAATTAAATGCAGGACCACTCAAAGTGCCAAAGATTACATTTTAAATAAGGGTAACTACAGTATAGCAAAGCTGATGCAATGATTCTGTTCTGAATTTCTATATAAGGTATTATATAGTAATGTGTTTAACCTGTGCGGTCGGAGTAGGCCTCGGTGTAAAAGGTTTTCCTCCTGAGAACTATCTCCTGGGCGATGATGGCAAAGCTGTAGACATCTCCCTTCTGGGAGATCCCCTGTCTTCGCAGGTGCTCTGGAGCTGTCCACAGGTCTGATGGGGGAGAGAAAGGAGGGGAAGGATGGAGAGGAAAAGAGAGGGAGGGAGGGAGGGAGGGGATAGGGGAGGATAGGTTAAAAAAAAACAAGAGGAAGAACAGGGATAAGACAGAAAGAGACATCCTAGGACAGACAGACCTCAGGGGATGTGTATTGCATGAATGCTAACTATGCTAGCAAGCTAGCTCTACCGACGTAATAGTTCCTACCTCTGCCTGGGTTTAGAATGGTGTTGCAGCCAAAGCCAGTGATCTTGACCACCATGCGGTTGTCTACCACACAGTTAGTGGACTTGAGACGGCCATGGACCTGGATGTCACTGGAATGGAGGTAGGACATACCCTGCGGAGATGAAGAAAGGGGAGGAGGTTTTGTCTTTGAATAAAGATCTACTGTATTTCAATGACTCAATGTTGTCAAATGGATCAAAGCACTTCGGAAATGTATATCAATATTGACAAGATAAAAACTCTTGGATAGTGTTTTAGCTTGGCTAAGGTTTTAGCATCTTACGGTAAATTGCTCTGAGTTGGCATTTTCTGAGCTCATACAAACCAACAGTAGAGTGTAGACTAGAGTTGTTGCCAGCTCACCTTGGCGATGTCGTACATTACAGAGATCTTAAACTCCCAGTCCATGAAGGTCTCCTCCGGGTATGAAATATTGTCATTCAGCACACACTGAGGAAGGAAGAAGTTAAAAGTTCAAATGGGAAAGTGTATGTGGGCGTGCGTGCGTGCTTGCATGTGTGTTTCTCACCCTTAGAGATCCCCTCTCGCCGTACTCAAACACCCCAAACACACCATGATCATACTTGACTGTGCCGTAGAACTTAGTCAGGTTGTAGTAGTCAATGTGCAGAAGCTGTAAATCAGGGAGGTTGGATATAATAAGCAATAGGAGTTATAATCAAATCAAATATGAAAAACTAAACAAAGATACCACATGGACACATGTAAAAATGCATACTTGATACCCTTGAGTAGTCTACCGGACATTATCAAACTTGCTGTATAATCGGTGACTCACCGAGTTGAGCTCTATCCTCTGTCTCTTGTTAAAGTTCCCGTCCGAGTGCTTCAGCTCCTTCAGGATCACAATCTGAAACCATGACAACAACAGTAGCTTTAGTACACCTGACCATATCCAGCTCCCTCAAGATCCTTCTTCATGTGTCAAAGTGAAGGAGTCTGGCAACATGAGTATACAATACACCTGACCAGACCACTGTATCGGTCCCTGAGCTGTGGTAGTTGCTTTAACCTACATGTGTATATATCGCTCTTTATATGTATGTATGTATAGTTGAAGTCGGAAGTTTACATACACTTAGGTTGGAATCATTAAAACTCGTTTTTCAACCACTCCACAAATTTCTTGTTAACAAACTATAGTTTTGGCAAGTCGGTTAGGGCATCTACTTTGTGCATGACACAAGTAATTTTTCCAACAATTGTTTACAGACAGATTGTTTCACTTATTATTCACTGTATCACAATTCCAGTGGGTCAGAAGTTTACATACACTAAGTTGACTGTGCTTTTAAACAGCTTGGAAAATTCCCGAAAATGATGTCATGGCTTTAGAAGCTTCTGGTAGGCTAATTGACATAATTTGAGTCAATTGGAGGTGTACCTGTGGATGTATTTCAAACTCAGTGCCTCTGTGCTTGACATCATGGGAAAATCAAAGAAATCAGCCAAGACCTTGGGAAAGAAATCGTAGACATCCACAAGTCTGGTTCATCATTGGGAGCGATTTTCAAACGCTAGAAGGTACCACGTTCATCTGTACAAACAATAGTACACAAGTATAAACACCATGGGACCACACAGCCGACATACCGCTCAGTAAGGAGACACGTTCTGTCTCCTAGAGATGAACGTACTTTGGTGCGAGAAGTGCAAATCAATCCCAGAACAACAAGCAAAGGACCTTGTGAAGATGCTGGAGGAAACAGGTACAAAAGTATCTATATCCACATTAAAACGAGTCCTATATCGACATAACCTGAAAGGCTGCTCACAAGAAGCCACTACTCCAAAACCGCCATAAAAAAAAGCCAGACTACGGTTTGCAACTGCACATGGGGACAAAGTTCGTATTCTTTGGAGAAATGTCCTCTGGTCTGATGAAACAAAAATAGAACTGTTTGGCCATAATGACCATTGTTATGTTTGGAGGAAAAGGGGCACGCTTGCAAGCCGAAGAACACCATCCCAACCGTGAAGCACGGGGGTGGCAGCATCATGTTGTGGAGGTGCTTTGCTGCAGGAGGGACTGGTGCCCTTCACAAAATAGATGACATCATGAGGGAGTTACACCAGCTCTGTCAGGAGGAATGGGTCAAAATTCACCCAACTTATTGTGGGAAGCTTGTGGAAGGCTACCAGAAACGTTTGACCCAAGTTTAACAATTTAAAGGCAATGCTACCAAATACTAATTGAGTGTATGGAAACTTCTGACCCACTGGGAATGTGATGAAAGAAATAAAAGCTGAAATAAATCATTCTCTCTACTATTATTCTGACATTTCACATTCTTAAAATAAAGTGGTGATCCTAACTGACCTAAGACAGGGAATTTTTACTAGAATTAAATGTCGGGAATTTTGAAAAACTGAGTTTAAATGTATTTGGCTAAGGTGTATGTAAACTTCCGACTTCAACTGTACTACCCACCACTGCGACCGGTATACTCTCGTTGGCTGGCCCTCGTTTCCTATTTGTCGCCAAACCCACTGGCTCCAGGTCATCTATAAGTCTTTGCTAGGTAAAGCCCCGCCTTATCTCAGTTCACTGGTCACCATAGCAGCACCCACCCGTAGCACGTGCTCCAGCAAGTATATTTCAAAGCCAATTCCTCCTTTGACCGCCTATCCTTCCAGTTCTCTGCTGCCAATGACTGGAATGAATTGCAAAAATCACTGAAGCTGGAGACTCATATCTCCCTCACTAACTTTAAACATCAGCTATCAGAGCAGCTTACAGATCATTGCACCTGCACATAGCCCATCTGTAAATAGCCCATCCAACTACCTCGTCCGCATATTGTTATTTATTTTTTTGCTCCTTTGCACCCCAGTATCTCTACTTGCACATTCATCTTCTGCTCATCTATCACTCCACTGTTTAATTGCTAGCTTGTAATTATTTTGCAACAATGGCCTATTTATTGCCTTACCTCCCTAATCTTACTTCATTTGAAACACACTGTATATAGACTTTTTCTATTGTGTTATTGACTGTACGTTTCATTATTCCATGTGTAACTCTGTGTTGTTGTTTGTGTCACGCTGCTTTGCTTTATCTTGGCCAGGTCGCAGTTGTAAATGAGAACTTGTTCTCAACTGGCCTACCTGGTTAAATAAAGGTGAAATAAATACATTAAATAAATACAATTTGACCCAAGTTAAACAATTTAAAGGCAATGCTACCAAATACTAATTGAGTGTATGTAAGCTTCTGACCAACTGGGAATGTGATGACAGAAATAAAAGCTGAAATAAATCATTCTTTTTGGCTGCTTTTCCTTCACTCTGCTGTCCAATTCATCCCAGACCATCTCAACTGGGTTGAGGTCGGTTGATTGTGGAGGCCAGGTCATCTGATGCAGCACTCCATCACTCTCCTTCATGGTCAAATTGAATTGAATTCTAAATAAATCACAGACAGTGTCTCCAGCAAAGCACCCCCACACCATCACCCCTCCTCAATGCTTCACGGTGAGAACCACACATGCGGAGGTCATCCGTTCACCTACTCTGCGTCTCACAAAGACATGGCGGTTGGAACAAAAAAATCTCAAATTTGGACTCATCAGAACAAAGGACAGAATTCCACCTGTCTAATGTCCATTGCTCATGTTTCTTGGCCCAAGCAAGTCTCTTCTTCTTATTGGTGTCCCTTAGTAATGGTTTCTTTCCAGCAATTCCACCATGAAGGCCTGAATCCCGCAGTCTCCTCTGACCAGTTGATGTTGAGATGTGTCTGTTACTTGAACTCTGTGAAGCATTTATTTGGGCTGCAATTTCTGAGGCTGGTAACTCTAATGAACTTATTCTCTGCAGCAGAGGTAACTCTGGGGTTTCCTTTCAAGATAGAAAAATTACATCACCACATTAGTAAACTGGTAGAGCAGGGTCACAAGGCATCATATGGGAAAGTACAACCAGAGAAACAAGAGGTAACATAGTAATTAAAGTGTCCTCCCTGTGAGCAGAAGTTATGTTTGTTTTTACTATAATTTAAAAATAAAATTGTTCACCTGGTAAAGTAACATTCGACGGAAAGACAGAGGTAGAGTATAGTAGGGATTGTAGAGGGATTTCTGAGTTAAAGGAAACAGAGATGTAGACTAGTGAAGGTAACAAAGGAAAGTAAGTTAATTGGAAAGTAGGAATTTTGAATTTGAATTGTTTGGATTGCTTAACAGTTATCAAACTAGAATCTAACAAAATGTTATTTCATTTGGTTTTATTGGGTTTTTCACGGTTAGAGAAAATATATCTTAAAGTGTCACACACATGGAATTTTCATGTGGAGTTTTAAATGAACACGTGAATTATTTTTGATAAGAAATGTACTGAAGAAACTTACTGTGACCTTGGATATGAAATTGTGGGTTGTGGGTTCGATTCCCACGGGGGGCCAGCACAGATAAAAAATGTATGAAATGTATGAAATTGTATGAAATGTATGCATTCACTACTGTAAGTCGCTCTGGATAAGAGCGTCTGCTAAATGACGTAAATGTAAATGTAAATGTAAATGTATGAAATGTTTGACTGTTTTTAAATAATTGGTCTAATAGAGAAAGAAACACTTATTTGAACGGTTTGAATGTCCTCTGACCTCTGTCCTGACTTTCTAGTGTGGTTTGATCACCCTCGCTGGAAAGCTGAGAGACATTGGATGATGATTTGAAGTTAATTTATGATACTGATAATTATGGAGAAGTTTATAGTTAGTAGTTATGTGTGATTCGGACCACGAGAAGGTTAGTTCTGTCTCTGGTCTATTTTTCTATTCCTTGAATCAGGTTCTGGGTAAAACAAAATGTAATGGAGTTATTAAGGGTAGTAATTCTAATTTGATTTGCAGTGTTGTTGTTTTTTTATACATTGATCACGTTGTGAGTTATGTGGCAAAATGGGGGAATTACCAGTCTGAGGTTTTTGGATTGAAGTTTACACACCTTGAGTAATATGTAGGAATGTATCGAATGATGTATGAAGGAGTGTATTGTTGTTTGTCTGTTTTGTTTCGATATAAATCTCACCAGATTGGGTCTGCTGGATGATCGGAATAATTTCCTGATCCTATGACTCTGCGATGAGGTTGACAGTGTCATAGGGGGAGTATAAGCCAATTTGGAAAAATTGTTTCAACAGAATGTGATGTTATTTTCTTTGACATTTGTTTTAGAAATTGGTATTAAGAATATTGGTAAAAGTAATCATTTGTCATGCAGTCAATGCTTGTCTGGATTTTCTGAATCAGAAATTAACTGAACTAAACTGTTGTTCTGATCGGTCCTTTCTCAAGATTATGGATTGTGACTACAGATGGTATCTAGATGCATGGAAGGGATCATTTGACCAAATGGTGTGGACCTCAAAATGCCCTCTAACCGGCTGAAGAAATGGCGCTCAATACGGCCCTGTCCTGCACCACTTCTATCGAGAGATCTGAGTCCGAGCCAGCAACTGGTGTACAGTATCCAATATCAACTACTTTTTCTCTATAGCCCTTCTCTCAGGAGTACAACATAAATCCATGTGGAGTGAGCATGAAGAGAGATCTGTTCCAAAACTTCTCTTATGTTGCTGGTATACTAGTGGGCAAATGGACAAGACATAATAGGCGTTGTGGTGGGGCTCAGGTGAGACATTGAAATTGGGACATTGTCATGGGCCATTCACTTTGAACTGTGAAGCTATCTGAAGAAGAAAAATGCCAGAAGAGTGTCGGGAAAGGGAGGGGGTTGGTCAACTGTGCCTGTAATAGGTTTAGACTTGTTTTATTTTTTTTTATTTTGGGGTATCAGGTTGATTGAGGAGGTCTAAACACTGCTAAATGTATAGTAATTTAGGCTGAGAATGCATTGAGATACTGATCTGTGAATTATAATCATGATGAGAAAGTTAATATTGGAATTATAGGTTAAATATATTGTATGTTAAAATAAATGTTCATTCTGCCAGTGTTGATGTGTGTTAAATTGAGGGTTATAATTTTGAGTGATAGAACCAATGTGAATCACTGAATAATGTCATTCAACATTTTGGTTGGATAATTCATTGTTTTGTTTTATGATTTGGAAACTGAATGATTTTTAAAAAACTGACTGATTGATTTGAGTACGTTTTTAGTATGTTAATAACTATGAGTGAAGCAATTAATGTATTATGGATTGATTGTTTTGATTGTTGTTATGCTGATTGTGACGTGTGTAAAGAAGTTGTGTAACAAAGAGATTGATACTATTCTCAGCATGCCCTGGTGAATGGAGAGGGTGAACTCTGATACTGAGAGTGAAACTGATCCTAATCTATTTCATTTATATCCATTGCCAAATTGCAATTGTTGACGATAATTATAATACTCTGGAACTATAGCAGGTTTGTGCTAATGGCGCATAGCCATGGGTGTTGCCTTATAAATAGTGGAATCATGATGCTTGTCCTGGGTCATGTTCATTAGGCACTAAATGGAAGAAATGTTACTTAAACCGGGAGTCACTACCTGGATTTGATATGCTAATTTTAGTTTCTACTATGCTAACCAATGGGGGTGTGCTCAGTATCAACATGATGATTTGTTTCTGTCACGATTCCCACCGACGGTGGTGCCCCCTCCTGCTCGGGTGGCGCTCGGCGGTCGTCGTCACCGGCCTATTAGCTACCACTGATTCCCCTTTTTGGTTTTCCCTATTTTTGGTTTTGTGCACCTGTGTTTAGTTTGGGTAATTAGCGGGGCTATTTAATTTAGCTGGTCCGCTTCCGTGTTGTGCGGGATTATTTCAGTACTGACGGCTCATGTTCGTGTCGGCGCTGTTTTACGCCGTGTGTGTTTTCTCCCCTGTGTTTGGGAATATTTGTTTTATGTGTGAGTGTACATTAAATACGCCACTACCCTGTGCTCGCTGCTTCCTGTGCCTCATTCCTTCACCACGACTACCAACCCGTTACAGTTTCGTACTGATGAAAAATGTACTCTGACTTAGATTGCTGAGTTTTTTTTTGCGATATTGCAAAGTCTTTTTAAACATTGTAATTTTTCTTTTAAGTTGAGAGATATCTCAAAATTGGGGAATGTGATAGAAAAATTACGTAAGATATTTCTGTCCTCCTCTCCACTCTAGTTCCCTGCAGCTAATCTGGGCGTATGGTCACTAGAGATGGCTTGAGCTGACAAATGCATTACATAGACAAGAAAGTGTTTTACTAGAGATAGCTTAGGAGTAGAACAATGCCTCATTGTCTCTAAATCCTCCTGGCATCTGGGAAACTAAGTGTAACCCTCTCACCAGGCTCGAATTTGACTTTCACGATATTAACTTGCGTAGAATATCTCAACAGCATGGGATGTTAGGTGAGAAGGACATCTCCAACAAGAATCCCTGTTGTAAACTATCTAGGGTGATGACAAATAGGGTATTAACTTCAGATGAAATTATTATAGATTTTTGTTATTGTATAAGGATATACTTTCCCATGCATTAAATTGAAACAGTAAATGACTACACCAAGGCAACATACATAAGGTTCAAGATGTGTATTATTATATTTTCAATGCACCATATCAAAATAAATTAAAATAATAAACCCCAATGAGTTGTGCACAACCCATGTCGAAATTATTTCAAGCTTGCTTAACCTGTTGGCGCGCGTTGGAGCTCAAAAAAATTACGACACACATAAAGTCCCGAAGCACCCCACCGTTGTGGTTACTCACTACTCGTAGATATTCCCTCAGTGAAGTAGGGCAGTTCCTTGCAGGTTTCCTCACAAGATCCACAGCAAGCACAGCTATCAATGCAGACAGTACTCTTTAGCAGTAACCGATATCCAATGGGAACATGAACTCGTTAATCTTTCCCAAGCAATTATCTCTCGGTGTCACACGATGCTAGGCTAACCTCAAGGCTGTCAAATACCTCCACGATGAGACCATAGCTTCAGTCTTTACTAAGTCTTTCTTATCAAAATTATAACAACTCTCTTATAAAATAAAATCGGTATTTCCCTTCAAAACTTGATAGGTATGGGTTTTGTTCTATTTTTATCGTCTTCTTTTATAATTTTTCTTCACCAACGGTCATAATGTAATGTCCATCCTTTTCTCAGCATCTCTCTCCCTCTCTTTTTTCCCAGGCCTCCCGTTAACCAGGTCAACTCCCATTGGCCACAGCTTAACAAGCGACCTTATTGGTCAAAACTTAAACTTAAAAGTAAACCAACCTATTCACTTATACATTAAAGAAATATTTATTCAAAAGAAATGCATTAACAACATTACAATTCGGGAGCAATTCAATCACCTTTTAAATATAATACCAATTAATTATAACAAATAAACTCAATACTTGGTTCTAACAAGAATAAACTCAATACTTGGTTCTAACAAGAGTAATACATAAGCTAGGGTGGGGTTAAGACAACAACCCCGTGCAGATAACGACCGGATGAACCCAGAGTGGTTTATGTTGCCCCTTGGTCTGCATGGGAGGGGTGGAACCAGCAATGACTAAGAATTCTTAGTGTCTGCATTTGTGTAAAGGTCAGGTTACTCGCCCCAACAGCAAGACTGTTGGGTTGACCAGCAGCATTATTGCAATAACTAATCGATATTGAATACAGATGATTGTTTGAAAAAATTACAAAGTCTCTCTCACTTGATTAGAATATTCCACAACACTTTCCTGTGGCGGTCCTCATGAGAGCCAGTTTCATCATAGCGCTTGATGGTTTTTGCGACTGCACTTGAAGAAACTTTCAAAGTTCTTAAAATTTTCCGGATTGACTGACCTTCATGTTTTAAGGATTAGCCCATTTTTTTCCTTTTTCGCCTAAAAAAACCCCCCAAATCTAACTGCCTGTACCTCAGGCCCTGAAGCAAAGATATGTATATTCTTGGTACCATTTGAAAGGAAACAGAAGTGTATGGAAATGTGAAAGTAATGTAGTAGAATATAACACAATAGAGATGGTAAAAGATAATACAAAGAAAAAAACAATTTTTTGGTACCATCATCTTTGAAATGCAAGAGAAAGGCCATAATGTATTATTCCAGCCCAGGTGCAAATTAGATTTTGGCCACTAGATGGCATCAGTGTATGTGCAAAGTTTTAGACTGATCCAATGAACCATTGCATTTCTGTTCAAAATGTTATATCAAGACTTCCCAAATGTGCCTAATTTGTTTATTAATAACTTTTCATGTTCAAAATTGTGCACTCTCCTCAAACAATAGCATGGTATTCTTTCACTGTAATAGCTACTGTAAATTGGACAGTGCAGTTAGATTAACAAGAATTGAAGCTTTCTGACAATATCAGATATGTGTATGTCCTGGGAAATTTTCTTGTTACTTACAACCTCATGCTAATCGCATTAGCCTATGTTAGCTCAACTGTCCCATGGAAGGGACACCGATCCCGAAGAAGTTTTAAAGTAATGATAGACCGTCGTTTCTCTTTGCTTATTTGAGCATAATATGGACTTGGTCTTTTACCAAATAGGGCTATCTTCTGTATACCACCCATAACTTGTCACAACACAATTGTCTCAAATGCATTAAGAAGGAACAGAATTCCACAAATTAACTTTTAACAAGGCACACCTGTTCATTTAAATGCATTCCAAGTGAATACCTCTTGAAGTTGGTTGAGAGAATGCCAAGAGAGTGCAAAGCTGTCATCAAGGCAAAGGGTGGCTACTTTGAAGAATCTCAAATATAAAATATATTTTGATTAGTTTAACACTTTTTTGGTTACTACATGATTTCATGTGTTATTTCATAGTTTTGATGTCTTCACTATTATTCTACAATGTAGAAAATAGTACAAATAAAGAAAAACCCTTGAATGAATAGGTGTATCCAAACTTTTGACTGGTACTATATAGACATATATACACATAGAAAGAGCTATATACAATGCCTTCAGAAAGAATTCAGACCCCTTCTCTTTTTCCACATTTTGATGTGTTATATCCTGGATTCAAAATGGATGAAATCTTCTCTCACCCATCTACACACAATACCCCATAATGACAAAGTGAAAACTTGTTTTTATAAATTGTAAGACATTTATTGAAAATGAAATACAGAAATGTACATAAGTATTCACACCAATACTTGGGTCAATACTTTGTGCAAGCACCTTTGGCAGCAATTACAACTGTGAGTCTTTCTGGGGAAGTCTCGAAGAGCTTTCCACACCTGAATTGTACACCATTTGCCCATTATTCTTTTCAAAATTCTTCAAGTTCTGTCAAGTTCTGGTTGCTGATCATTGCTAGAGAACCATTTTCAGGTCCTGCCATATATTTTCAAGCCGATTTACATCAAAACTTTAACCATGCTCCCTCTCATTCATATCTCTATTTAATTTGATCATTTGTCATGTTACAGAGCCATTTGACCATCTTTGTATAATGATTCTTCACCTTCCTGATAAAATGGCCAAGTCCTGGCAAGTGTTTAGCTCTATCCAGTAAAAGAGAGATAAAAGTTGGTAGCTCTAAGAGCTTTCCACACCTGGATTGTAAAACATTTGCCAATTATTATTTTTTAAATTCTTAAAGCTCTGTCAAATTGGTTGTTGATCATGGCTAGACAACCATTTTCAAATCTTGCCATGTATTTTAAGTCAAAACTGTAACTCGGCCACTCAGGAACCTTCACTGTATTCTTGGTAAGCAACTCCAAAGTAGATTTGGCCTTGTGGTTTAGGTTATTGTCCTGCTGAAAGGTGAATTCATCTCCCAGAATCTGGTGGAAAGCAGACTGAATCAGGTTTTCCTCTAGGATTTTTCCTGTGCTTAGCTCCATTCTTTTTCTCTTTTATACTGAAAAACTCCCCAGTCCTTAACGATTATGAGCATACCCATAAAATGATGCAGACACCATTATGCATGAAAATATGGAGAGTGGTACTCAGTAATGTGTTCTATTGGATTTGCCCCAAACAAAGTGATGAAATCTGTTGGTATCATCAGAAAGATTGGTGGTTTGGTTCATCAGGCTTGCTTCCTAACTCTACGCTAAAGCTTAATTTACCCATATCCCATATCCCCAGTACATATGCCTCCTACCTATACAAGTTACTCAACATACAAAATACATTTGCAAGACTAGCCACCTGCTCTAATTACCTGGCTCCATCTGCACCTTTGTTTAACAAAATTAATCTATTGTCTATTGATGACATTAATGTACGCTAATTATGCACTTTCATCTACAAAATACTCATAACTCCCAGACAGTTTACCTAAACCCTTCAATGGATTCTTCCAGGTTAATTCTGAAATCCATCTATATAACACATTGATAAGAGAATTATCTAATAAAGGTAAATGAATCAATAATCCATGATTAATTAGTAGTTATGTAGCATGGATATATATAGCCTGTAGAATGAGTAACTAAAGGGTTTTATGCATAAGTCTCATGAGATTGACTAGGATAAGAGAGAAATGGAGGTCTGTGTGTTTAAGTAAACATCAAGAACTGTTAAACTGTGGTTGACCTGACCTAGCTTGAACCTTCCAGGTTTCCCTAATCCCAGAGTACTGAAACTGTCAGCTGGGTAAGACTTTACGGTGTTGAGAGTTCTAGGGAAGAACAATGAACTCTCCTTAGTGTTAGTGTGTAATGTGTGTGTGTAAATGAGGAGCCTGGTATATAATAGATGTTTTGTGTATGAACTGGAGAATGTTCTCTGAATAAACTGTACAAGACCTTTTGCAGAAAGCTGAGTCCTTGCCTAATTATTAACCCATTGTCTTACAAACCTTGGGAATTAGTCAAGGCTTATTGATTGTTAATTATTATCATTAGGATATAATTTTTTTTAACACACATTACATGTTTTTTATTGTATACTGAGTATATCATGTACAATTAATGAATAATAATGAATATGAAATAATGAATATGCTTTGCTTAACTGATTGAACTATTTTTTTGTACTTATATTTGTGGTGTGGTTTTCATATACTGTAAGCCCTTTTGGGCTTCCAACTTCACCTGTTTTTACCAGTTTTTTTTATCTGCACTGTTTTGTCTTTCACTTAATTTCTTTGGGCGAATAAATACTAACTAAATAAAACCTTAAACACTTTGTATTCAGGACAAAAAGTTAATTGCTTTGCCAGTTTTTTTGCAGTATTACCTTAGTGCCTTGTTGCAAATAGGATGCATGTTTTTGAGTATTTGTATTCTGTACAGGCTTCCTTCTTTTCACTCTGTCAATTAGGTTATTATTGTGGAGTAACTACAGTGTTGTTGATCCATCCTCAGTTTTCTCCTATCACAGCCATTAAACTCTAACTCTTTTAAAGTCACAATTGGCCTCATGGTGAAATCCCTGAGCGGTTTCCTTCCTATCCAGCAACTGAGTTAGAATAGAACACCTGTATCTTTGTAGTGCCTGGGTGTATTGATCCACCATCCAAAGAGTAATTAATAACTTCACCATGCTCAAAGGGATATTCAATGTCTGCTTTTTTGTATTTTTACCCATCTAGCAATAGGTGCCCTTCTTTGTGAGTCATTGCAAAACCTTCCTGGTCTTTGTGGTTGAATCTGTGTTTGAAATTCACTGCTTGACTGAGGGACCTTACAAAATAATTGTATGTTTGAGGAAGTCATTCAAAAATCATGTAAACATTATTATTCCACACCGAGGGAGTCCATGCAACTTATTATGTAACTTGTTAAGCTCCCAAGTGGCGGTCTAAGGCACTGCATCTCAGTGCTAGAGGTGTCACTACAGACCCTGGTTTGATTCCAGGCTGTATCACAACCGGCTGTGATTGGGAGTCCCATAGGGCGGCGCACAATTGGCCCAGCATCGTCTGGGTTAGGGTTTGGCTGGGGTAGGCTGTCATTGTGAATAAGAATTTGTTCTTAACTGACTTGCCTACTTAAATAAAAGTTAAACAAAAACACATATTTTTACTCCTGATCTTATTTAGGCTTGCCATAACAAAGGTGTTAAATACTTATTGACTCAAGAAATTTCTTCTTTTCATTTTTAATTAATTACTTTGTAAAAATTTCAAAGAACATAATTCTACTTTCACATGATGGGTTATTGTATGTAGGTTGGTGAAAAAATCTCTATTTAATCCACTTTAAATTCAGGCTGTAACACCACAAATGTGGAGAAAGTCAAGGGGTGTGAATACTTTCTGAAGGCACTGTATAAGTTTGAGTTACCTTTTTATCGTAGCGTCCTTGGCGGATCATATAACTTTTGTTTGTCCTGTGGTCTTCGTCAATCTGACAAACAAACAGACATAGACGGGAGTTGGAAGACGTATTAGAGAATGTGACTTAACTTTGAGATCACACAATGATGACATGCTTTGGGTTGCCGCATACTGATGAACTAGCTAACCTTGAGGGAGACCAGGCTACGTTCATTGTACTCCAGCGGGGTGATGAGGTCAGAGTGGATGTGAGACCATCTCTTCCTCACCTGGCGCTCTCTCCTGTTCTGCCTGGTAACAGATAGCAACACAGTGTAAGAGGTCTCCCTCATAAAAATAGTTATACTTGACTGGGGATTCCTGTTCTAGTAATTATATTTCTATGGTCACCCTGAACATACCATGCTAGATAAAACAACCCTCTATGGAATCAGGCACCAAAATGGCAGATTTAAGGTGAATCTAACTTGTGCCTTACCTGTAGAAGATGAATGCGATGGTAGCCACCACCACCACAGTGACCCCTAAGCCAATGACAATGACGTTCTGCACCCCTAAACCTGGGGGGGGGGGCATGATTATGATGAGGAGACCAATAAAATGGACTGCGTCATAACTATACAATTTCTCAATGAGTGTGCAGGGAAGGGTGTAATTTAGGTGGTATTATTGTACATTGAAGTTGAGCGACTTAGGATTCAGTGCCTTGCTTAAGATCGCTGTCGAATCCCCAAGCCAACTTGGTGAATAATCTAGTTTGCTCACGGTTTTGAAACAGCAACCTTTTGATTGCTGACCCAATGCTCTTAACCCCTACGCTACCTGCCACCCTGATCTCACAACACTGGTTCTTGTGCCATATCTGTCTTATTGATCAGATCTGGGATGAAAAACGAAAATGAAAGACAGACCATACCGATCACTTATCGCAGACATTTTGGTGAAATCGTCCATAATGATAAGTACAGTGCATTCGGAAAGTATTCAGACCTGTTGACGTTTTCCACATTCTGTTACGTTACAGCCTTATTCTAAAATTGTTTAAATCGTTTTTTCCCTCATCAATCTACACACAATACCCCATAATGACAAAGCAAAAACGGGATTTCAGACATTTTTGTTATTGTATTACATATACTGAAATATCACAATATCACATAAGTATTCAGACCCTTTACTCAGTACTTTGTTGAAGCACCTTTGGCAGTGATTACAGCATAGAGTGTTCTTGGGTATGACGCTGCAAGCTTGGCACACCTGTATTTGGAGAGTTTCTCCCATTCTTCTCTGCAGATCCTCTCAAGCTCTGTCAGGTTGGAATGGGGAGTGTCGCTGCACAGCTATTTTCAGGTCTTTCCAGAGATGTTCGATCGGGTTCAAGTACAGGCTCTTGGCTGGGCCACTCAAGGACATTCAGAGACTTGTCCCGAAGCCACTCCTGTGTTGTCTTGGCTGTGTGCTTAGGGTCGTTGTCCTGTTGGAAGGTGAACCTTCGCCCCAGTCAGAGGTCCTGAGCGCTCTGGAACAGGTTTTCATCAAGGATCTCTCTGTACATTGCTTCGTTCATCTTTCCCTCAATCCTGACTAGTCTCCCAGTCTCTGGTCTAAAATAAATCACCACAGCATGATGCTGCCACCACCATGCTTCACCGTAGGGATGGTGCCAGGTTTCCTCCAGACACGATGCTTGGCATTCAGACCAAAGAGTTCAAGCTTGGTTTCATCAGACCAGAGAATCTTGTTTCTCATGGTCTGAGAGTCCTTTTGGTGCCTTTCGGCAAACTCCAATGAGCTGTCATGTCTTTTACTGAAGAATGGCTTTCATCTGGCCACTCTACCATAAAGGCCTGATTGGTGGAGTGCTGAAGAGACAGTTGTCCTTCTGGAAGGTTCTCCCATCTTCACAGAGGAACTCTGGAGCTCTGTCAGAGTGACCGTCGGGTTCTCGGTCACCTCCCTGACCAAGGCCCTTCTCCCCGATTGCTCAGTTTGGCCAAGTGGCCAGCTCTAGGATCAGTCTTGGTAGTTCCAAACTTCTTCCATTTTAGAATGATGGAGGCCACTGTGTTCTTGCAGACCTTCAATGCTGCAGAAATGTTTTGGTACCCTTGCCCAGATCTGTGCCTTGACACAATCCTGTCTCGGAGCTCAACATACAATTCCTTCGACCTCTTGGCTTGGTATTGCTCGGACATGCACTGTCAACTGTGGGACCTTATATAGTCAGTTGTGTGCCTTTCCAAATAATGTCTCATCAATTTATTTTACCACAGGTGGACACCAATCAAGTTGTAGAAACATCTCAAGGATGATCAATGGAACAGGATGCACCTGAGCTCAATTTCGTGTCTTATAGCAAAGGGTCCGAATACTTTTGTAAATAAGGTATTTCTGTTTTTTATTTTTAACACATTTCTAAAAACCTGTTTTTGCTTTGTCATTATGGGGTATTGTGTGTAGATTGATAAGGAAAACAATTATTTTTAATCCATTTTAGAATAACTCTGTAACGTGACAAAATGTGGAAAAAGTCAAGTGGTCTGAATACATTCCGAATGCACTGTAGCCTATACTAGCGAAATGTGAAGTTTAAAATGAAATAAGTTAGCTAATATGGGTAATTGTTAATGGAACAACTGATGGCTACAACCATCTAACTAGTAGTAGTAGTTTAAAGGATCATAAAAAAACTGTGGTGCACATTAATGTCATAAACGTATCATTTTATTTACTGTTACTGAATCAATTCAGGCAATTTATCGTGATATGGATTTCTGTGCATTTCGCTCAGCTTTAGTTTAACCCTTACCCTGGTCTGGAGTGTCATTTGGGAGATGTCTGCCCCAGATGAAGGATGGTTTACTGTTGACGATCTTGGTGTAGTTGTAGACAGTGTTGAATATAAATAAAGTTTCATACTGCGGAGGAGACAGGGAAAGTGTTAAAACATTAAAATTGACACGATAGAATGATTTAAGTCATCTGCTAAATTACTAAAATGTAAATGATGATAGCTGACCTACCTTGTTGTCAGTGGTGGTGTAAATGACAGAAAAATTCACGTCTCTGTCCCCATGGTCATCCAGCTTGTAGTGGCCTGCGATGCCTTTATGGAAACACATATACACAGCTTACACTAAACAGATCTACATAACTACACAAACAGACACACATAGACATACACACACACACACACACACACACACACACACACACCGGTGGCCATATGTCCAGGCCAGACCACATGGCTTTATGTGTTGTTTCCTGGTCTCTTACCGTCGAATGAGATGTTTCTGAAGTGGTTGATATTGACTACCTCCGTGTGGTTGAGCTCAGACTCGGGCTTGCTCCAGATCTTTCTCATCACCTGACCAAACAGCAGCACTGCATCATGGTAAGCTGCCATGTAGTCATTCATCTGGAGAGAGCGGAGATTGATTGCACCCTGGTCAAAAGTAGTGCATTACTTTTTGCTCCTTTAGTGATAATTGAAATGTAGGGGCAGCAGTTCATTATAATAGTTTGGGGCATGGATTGCTCACAGCTCTTTTTGTGCATCTGTGAGTGAGTGTCATTCCAGTTTATGTCATCTGTTTTCTTAAAAGCAAAATAAAAATAAAAAAAGCAAAATAATATTTTGTAGGATGTTTTCTGAGATTCTTAATGTAAACATTTAGGGCAGTAGTGCCATTAGATGTTAAATATGACTATGGCCAGTGTCAGTGTCAGTGTCTTGTGAAAGACTCACGTATGACTTTGTGTCAATTGAGAACACTTGACTCAATCAGTGGTTCTCAATTCTCTTCTTAGGGATCCGAAGCAGTTCCAGAACTAGAACTCCTGATTCAACTTGTCAATTAATACAATTATAACACCTATGGAATTTTAACAATATCATATGGCTAACCAGAATAAAAAACCCTGTATGGTTCTTCAAAAAGATCTACAATGAAACTTTGAGATTGAGAAAGGTTCTATATAGGACCATTCTCCATAAAGTAGCCCCAAAAAGGGTTGTAACCATAGCGGTACTGTTGGAAATGGTTCTTTATAGCACCATACTTGTTACATGTTGAACCTTATGAGCATGGTTCTTTATAGAACCTTAAAAAAAAATCTCTATTTAGCACCAATAAGTAATCTGCTATGGTTACATGCCAATTGACCCTTATTTGGCACTATATAGAACCATGTGTTTTTAGTGTGTACAGTACATAGGGAATAGGATGCCATTTTGGATGCAACCTCAGAGTACAGTGATAGACAGGGCCCCAGCCCAGCAGGGTGTCTCACCGTCACGTTGTTGCCCAGGTCTGTGTCCACAGTATAGTTCCTCGTGTTGGGCATGGTGAGAACCAACACGTTCTTCATAGCAGGGATAGAGGACTTATTGGTGTAGTACTTATCACTGTGGGGAGTCATGGGTGCATTGTCAATGACACTGCAAACACTGGTGCTCTCTGACAAGCAAGGCGATTACAGTATTAAGCCTCGTTGAACTCTTTCAGATGAAAAAATGCAAACACAAATAACAGACTGGGGAGAGAGAAAAAAAGAGAGAGAGAGAGAGCGAGAGAGAGAGAGAGAGGCAGAGAGAGAAATGGGGATAGAGAGAGAGAGAGAGCGAGAGAGAGAGAGAGAGAGAGAGAGAGAGAGGGGACTAACTTGTAAAGATCGACCAGGATGAAGACAACACTAGGATCAACCTCCATAGTTCCATTCTTCAGGTCCACGATATCTCCTGGTGTCCCACACACTATGAACACTGCACAGTCAGTGAAGAGGAGAGAGTGAGATATACATACATATATATATATATATATATATATATATAGAGGAGGAGAGAGAGAGAGAGAGAGGAGAGAGAGAGAGAGAGAGAGAGAGGAGAGAGAGAGAGAGAGAGAGAGAGAGAGAGAGAGAGAGAGACATATAAATTGTGGCCTTCAATGCCTGATTGGTCTCTGAATATTTTACTAACTTTGACCGAGACGGACACTGACATCAATCTCACCTGAGGAAGCATCCGAGCGATCGATACAAAACCCATAGTATGTGTAGCCCATGTATCTGATGCTGTCTGGTCAAAAAGAGTATGACATGCTGTTTTGACAAAAATAGTATAGAAAATAGTCATATTCTTTTTGGCCAGACAGCATCAGATAAACTACATGGCCAAAATGATTTGGACACCCATTTCAGCCACACTCGTTGCTGACAGGTGTATAAAATCTAGCACACAGCCATGCAATCTCCATAGACTTACATTGGCAGTAGAACGGCCTTACTGAAGAGCTCAGTGACTTTCAACGTGGCACCGTCATAAGATGCCACCTTTCCAACAAGTCAGTTTGTCACATTTCTGCCTTGCTAGAACTTCATCTGTAACTGCTGTTATTGTGAAGTGGAAACATCTAGGAGCATTAACGCCTCAGCCACGAAGTGGTAGGCCACACAAGCTCAGAGAATGTGACCGGCGAGTGCTGAAGTGCATAGCACACAAAAATCTGATGTGATTTAGGAGGTATAGTCTGTCCTCGGTTGCAACACTCACTACCGAGTGAGTGTTGCAACCGTGACCGAGCAGCCACACGCAAGCCTAAGATCACATGCGCAATGCCAACCGTTCTCTGGAGTGATGAATCACACTTCACCATCTGGCACTCCGACGAACGAATCTGGGATTGGCAGATGCCAGGAGAACGCTACATGCAAGAATCCATAGTGCCAACTGTAATGTTTGGTGGAGGAGGAATAATGGTCTGGGGCTGTTTTTCATGGTTTGTGCTAGGCCCCTTGGTTCCAGTGAAGGGAAATCTTAACATTACAGCATACAATGACATTCCATACAATTCTGTGCTTCCAACTTTGTGGTAACAGTTTGGGGAAGGCCCTTTGCTGTTTCAGCATGACAATGCCCCCATGCACAAAGCGAGGTCCATACAGAAATGCTTTGTTGAGATCTGTGTGGATGAACTTGACTGGCTTGCACAGAGCCCTGACCTCAACCCCATCGACCCCTTTGGGATGAATTGGAACGTCTGCGAGCCAAGCCTAATCGCTCAACATCAGTGCCCAACCTCACTAATGCTTTTGTGGCTGAATGGAAGCAAGTGCCCACATTAATGTTCCATCTGTGGAAAGCCTTCCCAGAAGAGTGGAGGCTGTTATAGCAGCAAAGGGGGGACCAATTCCGTATTAATGACCATGATTTTGGAATGAGATGTTCGACGAGCAGGTGTCCACTTACAGTTGAAGTCGGAAGTTTACATACACCTTAGCCAAATACATTTAAACTCAGTTTCACAATTCCTGACATTTAATCCTAATACAAATTCCATCTTGGGTCAGTTAGGATCACCACTTTATTTTAAGAATGTGAAATGTCAGAATAATAGTAGAGTGAATGATTTATTTCAGCTTTTATTTCCTTCATCACATTCCCAGTGGGTCAGAAGTTTACATACACTCAATTAGTATTTGGTAGCATTGTCTTTAAATTGTTTAACTTGGGTCAAACATTTTGGGTAGCCTTCCACAAGCTTCCCACAATAAGTTGGGTGAATTTTGGCCGATTCCTCCTGACAGAGCCGGTGTAACTAAGTCAGGTTTGTAGGCCTCCTTGCTCGCGCATGCTTTTTCAGTTCTGCCAACAAATTTTCTGTTGGATTGAGATCAGGGCTTTGTGATGGCCACTCCAATACCTTGACTTTGTTGTCCTTAAGCCATTTGGCCACAACTTTGGAAATATGCTTGGGGTCATTGTCCATTTGGAAGACCCATTTACGATCAAGCTTTAACTTCCTGACTGATGTCTTGAGATGTTGCTTCAATATATCCACATAATTTTCCTGCCTCATGATGCCATCTATTTTGTGAAGTGCACCAGTCTCTCCTGTAGCAAAGCACCTCCACAACATGAGGCTGCCACCCCCGTGCTTCACGGTTGGGATGGTGTTCTTCGGCTTGCAAGCCTCCCCCTTTTTCCTCCAAACATAACGATGGTCATTATGGCCAAACATTTCTATTTTTGTTTCATCAGACCAGAGGACATTTCTCCAAAAAGTACGATCTTTGTCCCCATGTGCAGTTGCAAACCGTAGTCTGGCTTTTTTATGGCAGTTTTGGAGCAGTGGCTTCTTCCTTGCTGAGCGGCCTTTTAGGTTATGTCGATATAGGACTCGTTTTACTGTGGATATAGATACTTTTGTACCTGTTTCCTCCAGCATCTTCACAAGATCCTTTGCTGTTGTTCTGGGATTGATTCGCACTTCTCGCACCAAAGTACGTTCATCTCTAGGAGACAGAATGCGTCTCCTTCCTGAGCGGTATGACAGCTGCGTGGTCCCATGGTGTTTATACTTGCGTACTGTTGTTTGCACAGATGAACGTGGTACCTTCAGGCATTTGGAAATTGCTCCCAAAGATGAACCAGACTTGTGGAGGTCTACAATTTTTTTTCTGGGGTCTTGGCTGATTTCTTTTGATTTTCCCGTGATGTCAAGCAAAGATGCACTGAGTTTGAAGGTAGGTCTTGAAATACATCCACAGGTACACCTCCAATTGACTCAAATGATGTCAATTAGCCTATCAGAAGCTTCTAAAGCCATGACATAATTTTCTGGAATTTTCCAAGGTGTTTAAAGGCACAGTCAACTTGGTGTATGTAAACTTCTGACCCACTGGAATTGTGATACAGTGAAATATAAGTGAAATAATCTGTCTGTAAACAGTTGTTGGAAGAATTACTTGTGTCATGCACAAAGTAGATATCCTAACTGACTTGCCAAAACTATAGTTTGTTAACAAGAAATTTGTGCAGTGGTTGAAAAACGAGTTTTAATGACTCCAACCTAAGTGTATGTAAACTTCAGACTTCAAAAGTACATGGGCTACATATACTAAGACAGGGGGGAGCTGTTCGCTCAGATACTTTCTCTGGGGAAATGGATTCAGCCTTGTGCGAATTGAAGGAATATTATGAAACACGGATAGACACGAGTGATAAATTATTTTCTATATTGTTTTTTTTTTAATTGTAAAACAAATTCTCCATGAATGCACACCACTTTGTAGGCTGAATGTCAATACACTTATGGTGTTTGTAATAGATATCTCTTTCCATTCAAATGGCGGGTGCACAGTGCATTTCCCTCCCGACTTGCGCAGTGGTCTAAGGCACTGCATCGCAGTGCAAGAGGTGTCACTACAGTCCCTGGTTCGAATCTAGGCTGTATCACATCTGGACGTGATTGGGAGTCCCATAGGGTGGCGCACAGTCCAGCGTCGCCGGCGTAGGTTAAATTAAAGAAATAAAAAAATTGTTCAGACGTTGGACTTATTTTGAAGTAGACAAACGTATGCAGGTAACCTACTGTATTTAACCTACTTTTGAAAGTGATTTATTTGACAATCAGATGAAAACATAATGACTGGTTGTGTTCATGACATATTAAAATGAAATACATATTTACAGTTAAATTCTGTCTTTACTATAAAGCCCATAAAAAAATTACATTCGCTCCTATGCACACATAGGACGTCCAATTAGAAAAGTAGAGAGCCCCCGAATGTCACAGTGTAATTTGCACTTGTGATGGCACTTTCAAGTGAATTTACTGCTGTATGCTAATACCCTTTTATGAATCCTGACCTTGAATGCAAACACTGTAACAAGACTTTTGGAATTGACTCATGATTTATTTGAACTGTAAAATGTACCAACGCTAAGCTGAAGCATTTAATGCGTTGAACCATCATAATTATATACAAAAAAATCCACCTTGCAAATGTTATGGCCACCATAAACTGGGTCTGTGCCCCACCTTGTCCACCCATTCAAAATGTTCTGGACACTCCATTGCTGGCCTTCCCCCTGGTGGGCTATCTATCTGCCAATCCTCCAGATTTGTGAAAGGAGTGAGATGATGTGAGTTTACTTACAATTGCTTGTCCTCTTTTTGGAGTTTAGTTCCATTCTAAGGACTTCCGCTTTGGTTATAACTTGGGTATTTTTGACATGTAAGGAAAAGTGAGCTGAGCCTGTACCAAGTGCATTGATGTACCTGAGGAGGGATGGGGAAATACAATGATATCAGTATCAACATCAGATCTAAGGAAATATAATATACACAAATAAATAATCTCAGTCATCAAATTGGCCATTAGCATACGGAATCACTTGTCAATTAATATCCACCTTCACCCTTTTCCAGCATATCACACCAATATAACTGACAAGTCCAGACACAAGTGACTCAAAAGCAACTCAAAGGAAACTCACAAACAGCTCACAAATGTCTCACAAGCGACCCACAAGTAAATCACTCACCAGAAGCAGTCCTCAGTGTTCTCCTGCTTCTTATAGAGGAAGGCTGTGGACCACTTGGGTTTGATATTGTTGTTGAAGTCCCAGAATTTTGTGAAGAATGTGGAGATCTTGCGTGCAGGGGGCAATATGCGGGTCAGGTTGTCTTTGTAGTCACAGGACAGAGCAAAGCTGCCTGCTGAGATGATGGGCATGAGGAGCTTCAGACCAACCTCTTGACTGGAACATTGATAGGGGAGGGAGAGAGTGATTGAGGGAGGGAGGGCGAGAGGGAGAGAAAGAGAAAGAAAGAGGGATGGAGACAGAGAGAGAGAGAGAGGGAGACGGGCAGAGAGATGGAGGGTATGTGAGACAGAAAGACAGACAGACACACACAGGGGAGAGTGGGAGAATGACACAACAATATGTAATGAATTACTGTGTTATTAAAATGTTGAATAAAGGTGAGGGCAATATATATAGAGGAAGTAAAAGAGAAAGGGTGTCACGGCAACACAACACTTACTCAACCATCTGAAAGGTAGCATGGGTACAGGTGGGCCCCAGCAAAACCCAGCCCTCCTGGCCTGTTTTCTGAAACAAAGGAGAAGCAGCTTAGATATGTGAATATTTGTTTGTGTGTGTGTGTGTGTGTGTGTGTGTGTATGTGTGTGTGTGTGTGTGTGTGTGTGTATGTGTGTGAGAGTTGGTTAACACTCACAGTTAGATTCTTCAAGGTCTCCACCACCTCACAGGTGCTGCTTTGGCAGCCTTTCTTGCTGTACAAACTAGTCTTGAGCCCAAGGAAGTTTGCAGTCAGGTTTTGCTTCACTCCTTGGAAAAGAAAACGGCAATACACCATAATGATGGCAACAAAGATTAAGGACCCACAGATAGTAATTCAGCAGAACATCAAATCTGAGCTGATAAGATAACTTAAAACACAAGAAAGTAAGCTAGAAATATTTAGGTTAGGCTAAGATCCTTACATCTATAACACAATGTAGGCCTAGGATATCCTTATAAACCAATGTTGTTTTTTATAGCCTGCTATATGTGATAATTGTACACTACCAATTAAGGGGGCTCAGCCACGGTGGGACTTGAACACCCTGTGCAAACTCTCTATTCATTTACAGTTTTTAAATTATGATTACATTTACCATTTGGACAGCTTTTACAAGGGAGTTCAGCGTCGAGCTGGATCGCACTCTCCACAGCGCTACGGACAAATGTCATACTCCAGGGAGAGATGTCGTCATCCAGCAGAACTACGTTCATCATGATCCCATCCAGACAGTGAGGGTATATCGTCTCGCATCGGCCTGCGATCAACACCATCCAGCAGACACACACCCACCAACCTCTATAAGCCATTCTGAGGACTTAATGTATAAGCTAATGAATGTTCCTATTTTTCATAAGGCGAGTCTTTGGATTTCCCAGTCTAGATGACCTGTACTGGCACTAATTATGTTGTGGAGATGTTCAATGACAAGACATTGAGCTGTGGGTTGATAAAATCCATTTGCCAGAAATGTTCTAATAATTCCAAAAAGTAAAAAGTTACTTGTCATCCCTTTTATTCTGTATTCCAAATATCGCAATATTCTCACGCAATATATATTCCATTCAGTACATGTACTTTTTCCAGTTGGAAAAGAAAACAAAATTGGTGTGTGAAAAACAGTCTATAAAAATGTAGTTACTTCTCTGAATGTCTCAAACGTTTTTCATTCATTTAACGACTTACTATGAAATCTTTCATTAATCGACTGCTTTGTTTCAAAACAAGGATATATGGATTTACACACCTGCTTTGTTCCGCTCAGATTCGTCAACTCACCTGTGCTTTCTTAACTCACCTGTTAATGAACAACTGGAATCGACACATAGTCTGAGGGATGGGTTGGTCTGCCAATAACTTCCTCACCATTCATTGTTCAAGGTCCGTATAAACCAATACTCAGACACACTGCACACTTCACATCACACAACCACCACATGGACAATACACACAGGCTAGTACACGTCCATTGGCCTGTAGGCCTATAGGGTAAAATGACTGGAGTCAACAGCATCAAATGGGTAATGTGGCATCCACCTGACTTCACTTCGAATAATGTATGGGCCTCCCTTCCATCTTATATAGCGCAAGTGAACAGCAAACCTGGTTCAAAAAAAACAAATAAAGCAACACCTCATGGCACAACGCCTCTCCCCCATGTGAACTACTTGTTGTGTGTATGTACTGACGTGTACTGTACTTATTATATATTTTTATTTGAACCTATTTTTAAATAAAGTCAGTGTATGTGTAACGGATAGATGCACACATACACACTACATGTTCATGTTTTTAAATGTATGTAAATTGTACAATTGTAAAATTGTAAATTGTTTTGCCTATAATGTATTATTTTGTTATGTGTCGGGCCCCAGTAAGACTAGCTGTTGCCATTGGCATCGGCTAATGGGGATCCTAATAAATCAAATCAAATGAAATGGTAAGACAGGAAATGGGAAATGGTGGTTTCTCATTGGAAAATCTGGAAATTCTAAAATCTGTTTCAAATGGCATTCGAGATAAGATCTCAAAGGACCTGATATATATATATATATATATATATATATATATATATATATATACACTGCTCCAAAAATAAAGGGAACACTAAAATAACACATCCTAGATCTGAATGAATGAAATAATCTTATTAAATACTTTTATCTTTACATAGTTGAATGTGCTGACAATAAAATCACACAAAAATAATCAATGGAAATCCAATTTATCAACCCATGGAGGTCTGGATTTGGAGTCACACTCAAAATTAAAGTGGAAAACCACACTACAGGCTGATCCAACTTTGATGTAATGTCCTTAAAACAAGTAAAAATGAGGCTCAGTAGTGTGTGTGGCCTCCACGTGCCTGTATGACCTCCCTACAACGCCTGGGCATGATCCTGATGAGGTGGCGGATGGTCTCCTGAGGGATCTCCTCCCAGACCTGGACTAAAGCATCCGCCAACTCCTGGACAGTCTGTGGTGCAACGTGGCGTTGGTGGATGGAGCGAGACATGATGTCCCAGGTGTGCTCAATTGGATTCAGGTCTGGGGAACGGGCGGGCTAGTACATAGTATCAATGCCTTCCTCTTGCGGGAACTGCTGACACACTCCAGCCACATGAGGTCTAGCATTGTCTTGCATTAGGAGGAACCCAGGGCCAACCGCACCAGCATATGGTCTCACAAGGGGTCTGAGGATCACAATCGGTACCTAATGGCAGTCAGGCTACCTCTGGCGAGCACATGGAGGGCTGTGCGGCCCCCCAAAGAAATGCCACCCCACACCATGACTGACCCACCTCCAAACCGGTCATGCTGGAGGATGTTGCAGGCAGCAGAACGTTCTCCACGGCGTCTCCAGACTCTGTCACGTCTGTCACGTGCTCAGTGTGAACCTGCTTTCATCTGTGAAGAGCACAGGGCGCCAGTGGCGAATTTGCCAATCTTGGTGTTCTCTGGCAAATGCCAAACGTCCTGCACGGTGTTGGGCTGTAAGCACAACCCCCACCTGTGGACGTTTGGCCCTCATACCACCCTCATGGAGTCTGTTTCTGACCGTTTGAGCAGACACATGCACATTTGTGGCCTGCTGGAGGTCATTTTGCAGGGCTCTGGCAGTGCTCCTCCTGCTCCACCTTGCACAAAGGCGGAGGTAGCGGTCCTGCTGCTGGGTTGTTGCCCTCCTACGGCCTCCTCCACGTCTCCTGATGTACTGGCCTGTCTCCTGGTAGCGCCTCCATGCTCTGGACACTACGCTGACAGACATAGCAAACCTTCTTGCCACAGCTCGCATTGATGTGCCATCCTGGATGAGCTGCACTACCTGAGCCACTTGTGTGGGTTGTAGACTCCGTCTCATGCTACCACTAGAGTGAAAGCACCGCCAGCATTCAAAAGGGACCAAAACATCAGCCAGGAAGCATAGGAACTGAGAAGTGGTCTGTGGTCTCCACCTGCAGAACCACTCCTTTATTGGGGGTGTCTTGCTTATTGCCTATAATTTCCACCTGTTGTCTATTCCATTTGCACAACAGCATGTGAAATTTATTGTCAATCAGTGTTGCTTCCTAAGTGGACAGTTTGATTTCACAGAAATGTGATTGACTTGGAGTTACATTGTGTTGTTTAAGTGTTCCCTTTATTTTTTTGAGCAGTATATATATATAGAGAGAGATTTATATGTATTCATATATATATATATATAGAGAGAGAGAGAGAGAGAGAGAGAGAGAGAGAGAGAGAGAGAGAGAGAAAAGAGGAGGAACAAGACCCATGGCCAGACCAAAGGTTTATAGGGCCATAAACTGCATCATAGATATCTTCTATTCCTGGTAATAAAAGCGGCCAGATTGTGTGTTTCATCTACTCACCGTCTCAAGCCCGTCGCACTGTTATTGCCCTCCCTTAATGGGGTAATCTTCCCTGCAGCTTTAATGACTGCCCAGCTAACAACTCAAGGGGAGAAAGATAGTTTTTGTAATGTTACACGTAATGTTCCCCTAATGTTTGAGTGTGCAGCTTTCTGTTAGTTAGGGGAACATTCTATCTATGTTAGAAAAAACCTTCTGAGAACCTTTTTAGGATATTTTGGCGTTAGAGTTAGAACATTCCCCTTAATGTCAAACAAAACGTACCCAGAACATGGTTACCATGTTCTCAGAATATATAATATTAATGTTCTAGACACGTTTTATGGGAACGTTGCAAGAACATTCATGTGTCCAGTTTTCTGAGGGATAGGAGAATATTCCATCAACGTCCCACCAAACATACACAGAACATGGTTGCCATGTCCTCAGAACATAAGATATTTATGTTCTAGACAAGTTTCATGGGAACGTTGCAAGAAAATTTCCTGTGTATCAGTTGTCAGGACGTCGCCTAAAGGAACCAAAGAAACATTCTCCCCCCCCAAGAAATTGTTTCATTATACATCATGCCTTGTTACTGATGCTAAGCCAATCAACGCCCTGATTGGTGAACCAATGATAGCTCTTTGTCTGTTGGCAAGGGATACTCACACAGTGCTTTTAACATACAGTATCCTAATGTCATTATTTGGCAACAGTTACAACACACCTATCTGAACTAATTTAAATGAGGTTTTCATTGAAATATGGGAATCTGTAGGATTTCCCTTTGAGCACAAATTATGACCACATTTCCACTACTTTATCAGTATTTATTAATTCTATAAAGCTGAGCATCTCAAAAAGAACTCTATCGTCTTTTTGAAATCTACACCACATATGCAATGTAGAAAAAAACGGGTCATTAACAAAGTCATTTTAATTAGATAAGATAGGTGTGCTGTAACTGTTGCCAAATAATGACATTAACATATTGTACCAGTCAAAAGTTTGGACACACTTACTCATTCAAAGGTTTTTCTTTATTTTTACTATTATTTACATTGTAGAATAATAGTGAAGACATCAAAACTATGAAATAACACATATGGAATCATGTAGTAACCAAGAAAGTGTTAAACAAATCTTTTAGATTCTTCAAAGTAGCCACCCGTTGCCTTGATGACAGCTTTGCACACTCTTGAAATTCTCTCAACCAGCTTCATGAGGAATTATTTTCCAACAGTCTCAAGGCTCAAGGAGTTCCCACGTATGCTGAGCACTTGTTGGCTGCTTTTCATTCACTCTGCGGTCCAACTCATTCCAAACCATCTCAAATGGGTTGAGGTCAGGTGATTGTGGAGGCCAAGTCATCTGATGCAGCACTCAATCCCTCTCCTTCTTGGTCAAATAGCCCTTACACAGCCCTTATATTGCTGCACGTCTAAAGTTTGCAAAAGTGCAACAGGATGTTCCACAGAGCTACTGGCAAAATATTCTGTGGACAGATGAAACTACAGTTGAATTGTTTGGAAGGAACACACAACACTATGTGTGGAGAAAAAAGGCACAGCACACCAACATCAAAACCTCATCCCAACTATAAAGTATGGTGGAGGGAGCATCATGGTTTGGGGCTGCTTTGCTGCCTCAGGGCCTGGACAGCTTGCTATCATCGATGGAAAAATGTGTTCCCAAGTTTATCAAGACATTTTACAGGAGAATGTTAGACTATCTGTCCTCCAATTGAAGCTCAACAGAAGTTGGGTGCTGCAACAGCACAACGACCCAAAACACAGAAGTAAATCAACAACAGAATGGCTTCAACAGAAGAAAATGTGCCTTCTGGAGTGGCCCAGTCAGAGTCCTGACCTCAACCCGATTGAGATGCTGTGGCGTGACCTCAAGAGAGCAGTTCACACCAGATATCCCAAGAATATTGCTGAACTGAAACAGTTTTGTAAAGAGGAATGGTCCAAAATTCCTTCTGACCTCTGTACAGGTCTGATCCACAAAACATTTGGTCGAGGTTATTGCTGCCAAAGGCGGGTCAACCAGTTATTAAATCCAAGGGTTCACATACTTTTTCCACACGCACTGTTAATGTTTACACGGTGTGTTCAATAAAGACATGAAAACGTATAAATGTTTGTGTGTCATTTGTTTAAGCAGACTGTGTTTGTCTATTGTTGTGACCTAGATGAAGATCAGATCAAATTTTATGACCAATTTATGACCAATTTATGCAGAAATCCAGGTATTTCCAAAGGGTTCACATACTTTTCTTGCCACTCTATGTGTCACGTCTACTCCCTCTCCTCCCCTACTAACCACCGGTCCTGGCATCCATCATTACGGACCTGGCACCAATCATTACGTGCACCTGCACTTCATCATGAGGCACACCTGGACTCCATTACCTCACTTATTACCTCCCCTATATCTGGCACTCCCTTAGGTTCTTTCCCCAGTCAGTATTGTTTCTGTGTCTATGTTAAGATGCCACTACTCTGTTGTCTCATTCCATGTGTGTTGGTTTATTAAACGTACCACCTGCTTCTCGACTCTCAGTGTCTTTACAGAATACTAACTCAAACAATGGAAGCAGCAGGAAAACAGAATATCTCCCAGACGGTCGACGAGCAGGGATACCTTCTTTGCCAACACCACGGCCAACTGCCACAACTGGGGACGGCTATGGAAGAGGTTCTTCGCAGTGTGCAACATCTCAAACATAGACGGGAGGCGTTGCCGTCAACTAGCGGAGGATAGTCTACAACCAGTCGATCCAGCGAACCAACTTAACAGCCCATTCAGCAACCCGCTCAGGTCAGCGATGCCCTCCCGGATAAATATGACGGCACCCCATCTAAATGTTGTGGCTTCCTACTTCAGTGCTCCCTCTACTTAGTGCACCAGATGGGAGCCCCCACCACCGAGAGGTCCAAGGTTACCACAGTTATTTCTCTGCTGACTGGGCGTGCGTTGAAATGGGCCACGGCCGTCTGGGAGAGAGGAGAGGAGTAGCTAGATTCATATGAGGGATTCATGGCTCTGTTCAAACGTATCTTCAATCATCCACCGGAGGGCAGAGAGGGGAGTGAGCGGCTACTCCAATTACAGCAGGGGGACCAGATGGACAGTAGCAGCATACAGCGGATGGAATGAGACGGTTCTTCGTACTCTATTCAGAAGAGGTCTGTGTGAGGAGGTCCAGATGGAACTGGCCTGTCGAGATGACAACCTCTCCTTGGACACACTCATTGCGATGGCCATCCGTCTGGATAACCTACTTCGAGAGCGTCGGTGCTCCCATCGATTCTCTCCCTCCCTCCCTCCCTCTCGGTGAACACCCTGGATCAGAGCCTGAACCCATGGAGGTAGGGGTCACATGCCTCCCCGTGACGCAGACAGTTGGGGCTCTGTCTTTATTGTGGTCAAGGAGGGCACCAGCTCCAGCGATGTCCGGTACTTCCCAACCCGGGATCCACGAGAGCAGAGGGGCGGTCACGTGATCTTCCAGCTCCTGGAGCAGGAGTGAGTATTCCCTCTGAATCATTTTCTGCTAAACTCTTTTTGGTGTCCATCACACTAGTTGACTGTCCCTCATGTACTGTGTCTACAGTGTTAGTGGATTCCGGAGCCGCGGGGAACTTTATTGACCAGACTCTTGCCTCCTCTCTTAACATCATCTCACACCCGCTCTCCTCTCCTTTCCCGGTTCAAGCACTTGATGGTCGGCCAATAGGATCTGGAACCATCACACACATCACCCAATCACTCACAGTGGAGTCCATTCCCATTCTTCATCACCAGTTCACAAGATCATCCTCTGCCTCCCTTGGCTTCAACGCCATAACCCCACATTTACATTTACGTCATTTAGTAGACGCTCTTATCCAGAGCGACTTACAAATTGGTGCATTCACCTTATGATATCCAGTGGAACAACCACTTTACAATAGTACATCTATATCTTTTTTGGGGGGGGGGTTAGAAGGATTACTTAATCCTATCCCAGGTATTCCTTAAAGAGGTGGGGTTTCAGGTGTCTCCGGAAGGTGGTGATTGACTCCGCTGTCCTGGCGTCGTGAGGGAGCTTGTTCCACCATTGGGGTGCCAGAGCAGCGAACAGTTTTGACTGGGCTGAGCGGGAACTGTGCTTCCGAAGAGGTAGGGAGGCGAGCAGGCCAGAGGTGGATGAACACAGTGCCCTTCTTTGGGTGTAGGGACTGATCAGAGCCTGAAGGTACGGAGGTGCCGTTCCCCTCACAGCTCCGTAGGCAAGCACCATGGTCTTGTAGCAGATGCGAGCTTCAACTGGAAGCCAGTGGAGTGTGAGGAGGAGCGGGGTGACGTGAGAGAACTTGGGAAGGTTGAACACCAGACGGGCTGTGGCATTCTGGATGAGTTGTAGGGGTTTAATGGCACAGGCAGGGAGCCCCGCCAACAGCGAGTTGCAGTAATCCAGACGGGAGATGACAAGTGCCTGGATTAGGACCTGCGCCGCTTCCTGTGTGAGGCAGGGTCGTACTCTGCGAATGTTGTGGAGCATGAACCTACAGGATCAAGTCACTGCCTTGATGTTAGCGGAGAACGACAGGGTGTTGTCCTGGGTCACGCCAAGGCTCTTAGCACTCTGGGAGGAGGACACAATGGAGTTGTCAACCGTGATGGCGAGATCATGGAACGGGCAGTCCTTCCCCGGGAGGAAGAGCAGCTCCATCTCATGGCCGAGGATGAGAATCACAGACTGGTCAACCGAATGCCAGAGGACCTGCATCCCCATCCCATGTGGTCCACTTCGGTTGAGAGTCATGTGGTTGCCCTTCAGCCCAACATCCCGGAGGTATACCAGGACCTTCGGGTGGTATTTTCCAAGACCTGCGCCACCTGTCTTCCTCCTCATCACCCCTGGGACTGTGCCATTGACCTGCTTGCAGGTTCTGTGCCCCACGCAGACGCAGCTACCATCTGTCGGTGGCTGAGACCCAGGCCATGGAAGAGTACATCCAAGAGGCGCTCCAACAAGGTTTCATCCGCACGTCCACTTCCCCTGCGTCAGCTGGTTTCTTCTTCGTAGCCAAGAAGGATGGAGGGTTACGTCCATGTATTGATTACAGAGGACTCAATGAAATCACCACTAAGTACCATTACCCTCTAACGTTGGGGCATGCAGCCATCGAACAGCTCCACGGGGCCCAGTTCTTTACCAAACTGGACCTGCGGAGTGTATACAATCTCATCCGCATCCTGGAGGGGGATGAATGGAAGATGGCTTTTAGCACAATGTATGGTCACTACGAGTACTAGGTGATGCCATTTGGCTTAGCCAATGCTCCATCAGTGTTCCAGGCATTCGTCAACAAGGTGTTCAGGGACATGCTCGGACTCCAGGTGGTTGTGTATATTGATTACATCCTCATCTATTCGGCTACCCTGGAGGATCACATCGCTCACGTTCAATCAGTCCTGGAACACCACCTGGCTAAACACCTCTTTGTCAATACTGAGAAGTGCCAGATTCATCAGAAGCCTGTCTCCTTCCTAGGCTACCAAATCAGCCTGCAGGGAGTGAGGATGGACAACAAGAAGGTAGATGCGGTCAGGTCATGGCCAGTCCCCACCACCATAAAGGGGTTACAATGGTTTTGGGGGTTTTCCGACTTCTACTGCCATTTCATCAGGAACTTCAGCTCCGTTGCCGCTCCTCTCACCTCTCTCCTCAAGAGTGGCCCCCGTAGGCTGGTGTGGAGCCCAGCAGCTGACGAGGCATTCCGTCTACTGAAGGAACGTTTCACTTCCGCCCCATTGCTCAAACACCCAAATCCCACGATATCCTTTGTGGTGGAGGTGGACGCTTCAGAGGTGGGCGTGGGGGCAGTTCTGTCTCAACGACAAGGTAATCCACAGAAATCGTATCCGTGTGCAAATTACTCGAAGAAACTGTCCCCTGCAGAGAGGAATTATGATGTCGGTGATCGAGAGCTCTTGGTGGTGAAGTTGGTATTAGAGGAGTGGAGACACTGGCTGAATGGTGCCAAGGACCATTCGTCATCCTCACCGACCATCGGAACCTGGAGTACATATGGACAGTGAGGGGGCTGAATCCGCACCAAGCAAGGTGGGCCCTTGTCTTCACAAGATTTGACTTCACACTGACGTATCGCCCAGGTTGCCTAGGTAAAAAAAAACACAAAGGCTGATGCCCTGTCCTGTCTACGATTTGGGAGAGGGTCCTGTCCAGAATGCACCTATAATCCCATCCTCTCGAGTCATAGCCCCTGTGGTCTGGGATGTAGATGTGGACCTCCGCCAGGCTCTGGAGAGGGGGCCCCGCACCCACTAACTGTCCTCCTGAACGCATCTACATTCCCACGGGATAAGAGATAGGCGGCTAACCTGGGCACACACAGCTGTCATCGCTGGACATCCAGGTATTTCTCGCACTAACCAATCTATCTCTGAAAAGTACTGGTGGCTCACCTTGACGCAGGGCATCACTCACTACATCAACTCCTGTTCTGTATGTGCCCAAACCATATCCCCCCGCAACGCTCCAGCAGGGAAACTCCTTCCTCATCCCGTGCCTTAGCATCCCTGGTCTCATCTATCCATTGACTTTGTTACTGATCTCCCCTCCTCTGACGGTTTCACTACCATTTTGGTGGTTGAAATTCTGTCGTTTTATCCCTCTCTCTGGTCACTATACTGCTCTCCAGGTCTCTGAGGCACTTTTCCAGCAGGTCTTATGGCCGGAATTATGGCCTTCCAGAGGACATCGTCTCTGACCATGGCCCCCAATTCACATCACGGGTATGGAGAGCCTTTATGTAGAAGCTTGGGGTCACAGTCAGCCTCACTTCTGGGAATAGGTCTCAGTCCAATGGGCAGGTGGAGAGGATGAACCAGCAGCTGGGGAGGTTTCTGATGAGTCACTGTCAGGACTGGCAGGGAGAGTGGGCCCAATTCTTTCCATGGGCAGAGTACGCCCAGAATTCGCTACGTCACTCCTCCACTGGGCTGACCCCCTTCTAGTGTGTTCTGGGTTTTCAGCCGGCCCTGGCTCCGTGGACCCCGGGCCAGACCGAAGCTCCTGCAGTTGATGAGTGGTGCAGGCGCGCAGAAGTGTGGAGCGATGCTCACGTGAGACTCCAACGTGCTGTCCACTGTCAGAAGGAGCAGGCAGACCACCACTGCAGTGCGACCCCTGTGTTCCATCCTGGGGATGGTGTCTGGCTCTCTACCAGGAACCTCCCACTCCGCCTGCCCTGCAAGAAGCTGAGCCCCCAGTTTGTGGGGCCGTTCAAGGTTCTCCAGAGGATCAACATAGTGACGTATAGGTTACAGCTTCCCAGTGACTACCGTATCTCACAATCTCCCTTCTCAGGCCGTTGGTTTCTGGTCCCCTAGCTGATGCTGTCCCCCACGGCACCCCTCCGCCCCCCCCTGGACATCGAGTGGGTTCCGGCCAATGCCGTCAGATCCCTACTGGACTTCCGACGTCATGGAGATCGGCTCCAGTACCTGGTGGACTGGGAGGGGTATGGCCCAGAGGAGCGGTGTTGGGTTCCAGTGGAGGACATTCTGGTTCCCAACATCATCTGTGATTGCCACCTTCGCCGCCGGGTCCTCGAGGCCGTCTCTCTGGTCGGCGTCATCCTGCGGCTGGAACCGTGCGTGGGGGGGAGGGGGGGCACACCTTCATCATGAGGCACACCTGGACTCCATTACCTCACTTATTACCTCCCCTATACAGTGAGGGAAAAAAGTATTTGATCCCCTGCTGATTTTGTACGTTTGCCCACTGACAAAGAAATGATAAGTCTATAATTTTAATGGTAGGTTTATTTGAACAGTGAGAGACAGAATAACAACAGAAAAATCCAGAAAAACGCATGTCAAAAATGTTATAAAATGATTTGCATTTTAATGAGGGAAATAAGTATTTGACCCCTCTGAAAAACATGACTTAGTGCTTGGTGGCAAAACCCTTGTTGGCAATCAGAGGTCAGACGTTTCTTGTAGTTGGCCACCAGGTTTGCACACATCTCAGGAGGGATTTTGTCCCACTCCTCTTTGCAGATCTTCTCCAAGTCATTAAGGTTTCAAGGCTGACGTTTGGCAACTCGAACCTTCAGCTCCCTCCACAGATTTTCTATGGGATTAAGGTCTGGAGACTGGCTAGGCCACTCCAGGACCTTAATGTGCTTCTTCTTGAGCCACTCCTTTGTTGCCTTGGCCGTGTGTTTTGGGTCATTGTCATGCTGGAATACCCATCCACGACCCATTTTCAATGCCCTGGCTGAGGGAAGGAGGTTCTCACCCAAGATTTGATGGTACATGGCCCCGTCCATCGTCTCTTTGATGCGGTGAAGTTGTCCTGTCCCCTTAGCAGAAAAACACCCCCAAAGCATAATGTTTCCACCTCCATGTTTGACGGTGGGGATGGTGTTCTTGAGGTCATAGGCAGCATTCCTCCTCCTCCAAACACGGCGAGTTGAGTTGATGCGAAAGAGCTCCATTTTGGTCTCATCTGACCACAACACTTTCACCCAGTTGTCCTCTGAATCATTCAGATGTTCATTGGCAAACTTCAGACGGGCATGTATATGTGCTTTTTTGAGCAGGGGGACCTTGCGGGCGCTGCAGGATTTCAGTCCTTCACGTCATAGTGTGTTACCAATTGTTTTCTTGGTGACTATGGTCCCAGGTGCCTTGAGATCATTGACAAGATCCTCCCGTGTAGTTCTGGGATGATTCCTCACCGTTCTCATGATCATTGCAACTCCACGAGGTGAGATCTTGCATGGAGCCCCAGACCGAGGGAGATTGACAGTTCTTTTGTGTTTCTTCCATTTGCGAATAATCGCACCAACTGTTGTCTCCTTCTCACCAAGCTGCTTGGCGATAGTCTTGTAGCCCATTCCAGCCTTGTGTAGGTCTACAATCTTGTCCCTGACATCCTTGGAGAGCTCTTTGGTCTTGGCCACGGTGGAGAGTTTGGAATCTGATTGATCGATTGCTTCTGTGGACAGGCGTCTTTTATACAGGTAACAAGCTGAGATTAGGAGCACTCCCTTTAAGAGTGCTCCTACCATTACAAGTATGCTTCCTAAAGGCTACTGTGGTGGTACAACCAGAGGCCTGAATCCCTCCCAAACACTGTCATTTTTGCTTTAATTTGGACATTCTGAAGTCATCTGATCATATTATACACACACTTGTTTACTCAGTCACAGAACTCAAATGCCTGGCTACTGCCAAAAGGTGAGAACTCATTATCAGCTCATCTCGTTGTAGATCATTCTGTCTGGCTATGACTTTATTTCCCACACCCCTGTAACCTGCAGAAACAAAGCTCATACATCAAAAATGACAAGTCAAGAGGACAGACCATTGGGTTTAACGTTACTTAGTTCTTCTTAGCTTGTTTGTTCATTCGTTCATGCATGAGTCCATGGGTGTGTGCACGTGCGTGCATTTATAGGTTCGTTCATGCATGTGTCCAGGTGTGTGTGTGTGTAGTGCGTTAGTGTGTTGTTATCGTATACCTGGGGCACAATGTCCTTTTTAGGGTAAATGCATAATAGCAGGTTTAAGTCTGATTACTGACCACCAGTACATCTCATCAGCTGTTTCTGCTGAGCTCTTTATGTGTGTATTCATTTTTTCATTGTGTTTTTTATGTTGGCTTGGAGGATCGTTGACAGTTTGGAGGATAGATTGCAAAGTTGACATCCCCATAAAAAAATGAAAGATTTAGATCTTTTCCATGTATTCAACCGAAGCTGTGTCATCACGGCTTATCTATCTTGGGTTTACAGTGCAAAGTGGAGAGGCCCAGATACTGCATGATGGAGAATATCTTTATGGTCAGGGTTAACCATTACTTCATCCCCAGTTTAAAGAGGTTGACACACTTCCACACAGTTGACCTGTTTTGTGAAGTACTGTGTGTGCCTTTGAGTTTCTCCAAAATTGGTTGAAGATTACTTGTCCTTGTCTGCCCTCTAATGGACTATTGATGTTACATGCCGTTCTAATAAAGCAATTTCTGAAGCAATATTTGAATTGCTAATAACCTATTTTGGACCACAGGTTAACTTATTCATGCAAATAATAAACACAATTTCACACAGGAATGTGAATAATACAGTAGTAACTTTTTATCCTAATGACAACACGCTAGTCACAGTGATTTGACATAAAAAGTGCTCTAGAACACAATGAAACTTCAAACAGTTTCCCAACATAAGAAGAGACATAGTATTATATAATTTAGTCACAATAAATAAAACATGGTATTAACAATGCATATAAACCTAATTATGTTTAAAAAAGGCTAAAACTGCATGATGAAAGTATGAGACTATTGACAACAGTACATGTTCATTTCTTGTCTATTACTATGGATAACATGTGTTTTAATGATTTTAAAAAAAGGAGTTTTGAGCCTCATAGTAATCATCAATAACTCTTACAAAGATTAATAAATGGTCATTGGTCAACATTAGACTGAAGGAGTGGGCGTTACCAGGGCAGTATCATCAGAGTGAATTGTGCGATGGGTTAGACCAGGCATATATTGGCATTAAAACACAAATGTATAATCTTATCAACAATATCTACCTCACTTGTCATAACGAATACAAATTAAATAAATAAATCAAAAGTATGAATAAAAACATAATTTAGGAAGGTTTGTTGCTCTTTGTTTCACAGTTTTCCTTACAGCAGTGTCTTATTAAACGTACTAGACTCCTGCCATCTTAAGTAATCTTAAATAAACCATCAACCTTTAATCCAATTTAACCTCGACCCTTTTCCTAACTTAAATATTACATTTTTCCTCATTCACATTCCAACTGAAACCTACTTAACGCTGTCTTAAGCCTTATATTACCACATTCCAACCCCCAGGGTTACACCTTCACGTAATCACTCCTTCCACTGCTCCCTGTGCTTGTTTACTTCCTCCTTCTTCCCCCTATACCTCTCTAGGCTCCTTCCTCCCCCACCTTATCTCCCTACCCTGGACTCTACTACTCCCTCCCCCTTTACCTCTCCAGGCTCCTTCCCACTTTCCCTCCCAGCCCCCATCCTCCACTCTTCCCCACACTGCCTCTTTGCAGATGCAGGTGGAGGTCTAGGAGCTGATGATCTGTCCAGACCAGGTCTCATGCTTGGTTCCTGGGGCCAAGTGGGTGATGACAACCTCCATCGCCTGGATCTTCTGGTTCTTGGGGGGGATGGAACAGACTTTGTACGTGACCTCGTCACCTTCCATCGGCACGTATTCTCCATCGATACTAAAAAAGGGAGAGGGGGAGAACGTTATGAGAGAATCCAGGCCTCTCTAGGTCTAGGACATTACATTTTATGAATATATGATAAAGCAATAAGGTGTATTGTGATTATAAAATATGATATTAGGTACAACGCATATTGGCATAACACTTCTCAGTCCCAAAGTGTGTTGTAGATTATAATTGAATCCTAACACTTCAGAATCACTCACTCAGAGATGTGTACAAAGATGTCCTCTCCACCGTTGGAGGGCTTTATAAAGCCATGACCCTGGGACCTGTAGAAGGTCTTACACACGCCCTTATACACTGGGCCTGATCTGGCCCGCACCGTACTGAGAGAGATACACAGGAGAGAAACATTAACCCATGCAGGCTTTTCTCTGGACTTGCATCCAAAATGGCTCCCTTGTCCTTGATAGTGACCAGAGCCTCATAGATCACACTCAAGGCCATGCACAAACACACTCACTATCACCACAGATTATTCCTACTCACGCTGAGTATGTGCGGGTGCGTTTGGTGGGCAAAGGGCTGGGCAGCTCGCCTGGCATCAGGGGGGGTTTCCTTTCCCTCTCCCACACCCGACTTCCCTCCCTGAGGAAGGGGAAGGATAGGGAGAGAGGAGTGCGGGGGGAGCTCAGTGGTCGTGGGGGATCGGAGGGGGACGAGGGGTCTGAATCAGCCATCTCTGTGGGGGTCCCCCTGGGGGTGTGGAGCTCTGTAGGAGAAGCTGCCTCAGCCTCGGGTGGGTCACAGCCAGGGAGACAGACCTAGACTGTCTGCATGATAAGGGTGATGGGTGGTGTGTTTGTGGTGGTGGTTTAGTATGTGTCTGGAAGACGGGATACTGGAGGAGCTTGGTGGTTTCCTGGAGATAGAAAGAAATAAAAGAGTAAGAAATAGAGAAATATATGAATGAATCCGAAAGACTGCAAAACAATAACAAGGAGGGAGACTCAGTGAAATAACAGAGCTCCAGAGTTCTTCTGTGGAGATGGGAGAACCTTCCAGAAGGACAACCATCTCTGCAGCACTCCACCAATCAGGCCTTTATGGTAGAGTGGCCAGACGGAAGCCACCCCTCAGTAAAAGGCACACACCTGTCTATATAAAGGTCCCACAGTGCATGTTAGAGCAAAAACCAAGCCATGAGGTCGAAGGAATTGTCCGTAGAGCTCCAAGACAGGACTGTGTCGAGCCACAGATCTGGGGAAGGGTACCAAAACATTTCTGCAGCATTGAAGGTCCCCAAGAACACAGTAGCCTACATCATTCTTAAATGGAAGAAGTTTGGAACCACCAAGACTCTTCCTAGAGCTGGCCACCCGGCCAAACTGAGCAATCAGGGGAGAAGGGCCTTGGTCAGGGAGGTGACCAAGAACCCGATGGTCATTCAATCAGGCCGTTATGGTAGAGTGACCAGGGAAGCCACTCCTCAGTAAAAGGCACATGACAGCCCACTTGGAGTTTGCCAAAAGGCACCTAAAGGAATCTCAGACCTTTGGCCTGAATGCCAAGCGTCACGTCTGGAGGACACCAGACACCGCTCATTACCTGGCCAATACCATCACTACAGTGAAACATGGTGGTGGTAGCATCATTCTGTAGGGATGTTTTTCAGCGGCAGGGACTGGGAGACTAGTCAGGGTCGAGGGAAAGATGAACGGAGCAAAGTACAGAGAAAACCTGCTCCAGAGCACTCAGGACCTCAGACTGGGCGAAAGTTCACCTTCCAACAGGACAACGACCCTAAGCACACAGCCAAGACATCGCAGGAGTGGCTTCGGGACAAGTGTCTGAATGTCCTTGAGCGGCCCAGCCAGAGCCCGATCGAACATCTCTGGAGAGACCTGAAAATAGCTGTGCAGCGATGCTCCCCATCCAACCTGACAGAGCTTGAAAGGATCTGCAGAGAAGAATGGGAGAAACTCCCCAAATACAGGTGTGGCAAGCCTGTAGCGTCATACCCAAGAAGACTCGAGGCTGTAATCTCTGCCAAAGGTGCTTCAACAAAGTGCTGAGTAAAGGGTCTGTACACTTACGTATATATCACACACACACACACATTGGCAAAAAAAAAATGAAACCTGTTTTTGCTTTGTCATTATGGGCTATTGCGTATAGATTGAGGGAAACAATTTAATCCATTTTAGAATAAGGCTGTACTGTAAAAAATGTTGGAAAAAGTGAAGTGGTCTGAATACTTTCTGAATGCACTGTATGCATGAATTGGACCATATTGCTATTCTACCTAAGCATAGGAAATGTAACGAGCACTTTTGGGTGTCAGAGAAAATGTATCTGAGTAAAAAGCACATATAGATAGTGGAGTAAAGTAAAAGTTGTCAACAAATATAAATAGTAAAGTACAGATACTAGAGGTCGACTGATTAATCGGAATGGCCGATTAATTAGGGCCGATTTCAGGTTTTTATAACAATTGGTAATCGATATGTTTGGACACCGATTTGCCGATTTAAAAAAAAGCACTGTCGTTGCACCAATGTACCTAACCATAAACATCAATGCCTACTTTAAAATCAATACACAAGTATACATTTTTTAAACCTGCATATTTAGTTAATATTGCCTGCTAACATGAATTTCTTATAACTATGTCACTTCTCTTGTGTTCCGTACAAGCAGTCAGGGTATATACAGCAGTTTGGGCCGACTGGCTCATTGCGGACTGTGTGAAGTCCATTTATTCCTAACAAAGGCCGTAATTAATTTGCCAGAATTGTACATAATTATGACATAACACTGAAGGTTGTGCAATGTAACAGGAATATTTAGACTTAGGGATGCCACCCGTTAGATAAAATACGGAATGGTTCCGTATTTCACTGAAATAATAAACGTTTCGTTTTCGAAATGATCGTTTCCGGATTCAACCATATTAATGACCAAAGGCTCATATTTCTGTGTGTTATTATGTTATAATTAAGTCTATGATTTGATATTTGATAGAGCAGTCTGACTGAGCGATGGTAGGCAGCAGCAGGCTCGTAAGCATTCATTCAAACAGCACCTTCGTGCGTTTGCCAGCAGCTCTTCGCAATTCTTCAAGCATTGCACTGTTTATGACTTCAAGCCTATCAACCCCCGAGATTAGGCTGGTGTAACCCATGTGAAATGGCTAGCTAGTTAGCGGGGTGCGCGCTAATAGCATTTCAAAAGTCACTCGCTCTGAGACTTGGAGAAGTTGTTCCCTTTGCTCTGCATGGGTAACGCTGCTTCGAGGGTGGCTGTTGTCGATGTGTTCCTGGTTCGAGCCCAGGTAGGAGCAAGGAGAGGGACGGAAGCTATACTGTTACACTGGCAATACTAAACTGCCTATAAGAACATCAAATAGTCAAAGGTATATGAAATACAAATCGTATAGAGAAAAATAGTCCTATAATTCCTTATAATAACTACAACCTAAAACATCTTACCTGGGAATATTGAAGACTCAAGTTAAAAGGAACCACCAGCTTTCATATGTTCTCATGTTCTGAGCAAGGAACTTAAACGTTAGCTTTTTTACATGGCACATATTGCACTTTTACTTTCTTCAACACTTTGTTTTTGCATTATTTAATTAAACCAAATTGAACATGTTTCATTATTTATTTGAGGCTAAATTTATAGTATGTATTATATTAAGTTAAAATAAGTGTTCATTCAGTATTGTTGTAATTGTCATTATTACAAATAAATAAATCAAATCAAAACATTTAAAAAAAATAATAATAATATAAAAATATCGACCGATTAATCGGTATCGGAAAATAATCAGTCAACCTCTAACAGATACCCCAAAAAACTACATGCAGTGCCTTCAGAAAGTATTCCACATTTTCTTGTTACAAAGTGAATTTAAAATGTATTCATTTGAGATTTGTCACTGGCCTACATACAATACCCCATAATGTCAAAGTGGAATTATGTTTTTAGATTTTTTTTAAATATTCATAAAAAATGAAAATCAGAAATGTCAATAAGTACTCAACCCCTTTGTTACGGCAAGCCTAAATAAGTTCAGGAGTAAAACTTTGCTTGACAAGTCACATAATGAGTTGCATGGACTTTGTGTGCAATAATAGCATTTAACATGATTTTTTAAATAACTACCTCATCTGTACTCCACATATACAGATAATTGTAAGGTCCCTCAGTCGAGAAATGAATTTCAAACAGATTCAACCAAAGACCAGGGAGGTTTTCCAATGCCTAGCAAATAAGGGGGTGGCTGTTGTTAGATGGATCAAAATAAAATAGCAGACATTAAAATATCCCTTTGAGCATGGTGAAGTTATTAATTACTCTTGGATGGTGGATCAATACACCCAGGCACTACAAAGACAGACGTCCATCCTAACTCAGTTACCGGAGTGGAAGGAAACCGCTCAGGGATTTCACCATGATGGCTAAACAGAGTTTAATGGCTGTGATAGGAGAAAACTAAGGATGGATCAACAACATATTTACTCCACAATACTAACCTAGTTGACAGAGTGAAAAGAAAGAAGCCTGTACAGAATAAAAAATATTCCAAAACATGCACACAAGGCACTTAAGTAATACAGCAAAAAAAGGGGCAAAGCAATACATTTTTTGTCCTGAACACAAAGTGTTATGTTTGGGGCAAATCCAATAAAACACCTTACTGAGTACCACTCTCCATATTTTCAAACATAGTGGTGGCTGCATCATGTTATCATCAAGAACTGGGGAGTTTTTCCAAGATAAAAAAATAAACTGAATTGAGGCTGGAGCTTAGCACAGGAAAAACCCTAGAAGAAAACCTGGTTCGGTCTGCTTTCCAACAGACACTTGGGGACAAATTCACCTTTCAGCAGGACAATAACCTAAAAACACAAGGCCAAATCCAAACGAGTTGCTTACTAAGAAGAGAGTGAATATTCCTGAGTGGCCAAGTTACAGTTCAGGCAAGACATGAAAATGGTTGCCTAGCAATGATCAACAACCAATTTGACAGAGCTTGAAGAATTTTAAATAGAATAATGGGAAAATGTTGCACAATCCAGGTGAGGAAAGCTCTCAGACTCACAGCTGTAATCGCTGCCAAAGGTGCTTCTACAAAGTATTGACTCAGGGGTGTGAATATTATGTAAATTCAATATTTCTGTATTTAATTTTCAATAAATGTGCTACAATTTCTAAAAACAAGTTTTCACTTTGTCATTATGGGGTAGATGGGCGAGAGAAATAAACTTTACATCATCCATTTTGAATTCAGGATGTAACAACAAAATGTAGAATAAGTCAAGTGTCATGAATATTTTCTTTTGGCACCGTAAGTAGTATTTTTACACCACTGACTGGAACTAAGCACTACTCTTTTTTGCAAAAATTTAAGAAAATATGGCTGAAATGGGCAAGAATATCCTGTTTTTCTGCCTCAGACCTACCTAATTTTCACTTGATTTATAGTTAGACTAAATTACACACTGTCAACATCTGACTCCAGAATTATATGTTCTTGCAATTTGTAGTCTTTGACATTTCAATTTTAGGATATGATAATTTTGTACAAAAACTGTTTTTTCAAAGTTACTTTAGTTAAGTAAACAATATTTTTCTTAAGTGTAGCTTAACTTCTTCCAGTTTGAAGTAATTGGTAGCCTGGTAAACTATATTTTCAGCATAGCTTCCCCAACACTGAAGAAAGTGATTTGGTTTAAAGCACCAGCACTAATGTCACTGGCTTTGAAATCATCCCAAGACTGTCTATATAATCCAGCCTCGCCGAGCCTTAGGTTCGATATATAATACATCATATTAACCCCCTGTGTATTGTGTATTCAGACGTCAAACGCTTTGAACAGGCAGTACAACCAGCAGATTATTTTGACAGAAAAAGCCCTAGACAATATCCAATTATTTTGCCATTGAGAGAATTGTGTCTTTGAGACCTATCACAATAGCCCTCCCCTCTTAGAGACTGCATACTAATGGTTTCTATGCAGTGTTGGGGAGTAGTGAACTACATGTAGTTCAACTAGTAATTAAACTACATTTTGCAGTAGTTTAGTGGTAGTTCAACTGAATTCAAATCTTGGAAGTGTTTTCAGTAGTTAATTACTTTGTTTGCCATGTAGAGGTGTAGCTTAATACTGGAACAACACACTACTTTTTTTTGCTAAAATAGAATATGGGTGAAGTAGGCAAGAATTTCCTTTCTTTTTTGGAATCAGGCCTTAATTCTCATTTGAAACACATTTTGTGTGTTTAATAGGCTTAAGTGCACATTCTGTGAAAATCTGAGTCCAGAGGGATCTGTTCTTGCTAGTGCTGAGCGATTAACCAAAATGTTTATTTTTTAGACATTGGTTCAATTACTTGATTTACATTTACTTCGTTTTTTTGTGAGCCAAAGCACTGTTTCTCTAGAAAAATTAAATAAATCACGAGAGAAATCAAGTCAAGAACTATGTGGGACTCTGGGCTGTAGGGAGTTGTAGTTTTCATTAAGCAAATATTCAACCGAGTTCAGCACAGAAACGTGTTCATTGTCTACAATGCCCATACTCCATTGCGCCGGTTCACTCTGGCTCCGACAGAGATGAATACACTTTACGCCTGCTATGTTAGGTTAGATACAGACTGACCGCATGAGAGAAGAATGTACACAACACAACGGGATGATGGATAGACAGTTCGTGAAAGTGGGCCTATGCCATATCTACTTTGAAGAACTAGTAAAATGATTTAGTCAGACAGGCTAGTCTGCCTAAGTATGCTGTAGAGCTATCTAAATAGGAGGTCTTCCCAATGTGGACTTGACAGAGACAATGGAATATTTTCAACATTTTGGCAATTGAATGTTCACTATTTTAGGCTTTGGAATATTCATTTAAAAAGCATTTTTGTAATTTATCAAAGTAGCTTTAGTTAAGTAAACTATATTTTTTATTAAGGGTAGCTTTAGTGTAGATTAACTTCTTCCAGTGTGAAGTAATTGGTAGCTTGGTAAACTGTGATATCAGAGTAGCTTCCCCAACACTGTTTCTATGTAAAAGATAGATGAGGGAAATGTGTGGCAGACTGCATCCCTAGGGCTGCTCTCTCTATGTGACAACTGGCACCATCTAAATATAGCTGCCTGCATGGTGGCGTAAAGTGGAGTTTGCCCTTTATTGACTGGAGGGTCAGGGTGGAGACAGGGTTGCGACCAGAGTTTAGAGAGGAGGGTTCAGGGCGGTAGGGAACCATAATGATCCAATAAAGAGGAAAAGGCACTCTATATTCTTTATTGGTAAGAAGCAGTGTAATCTCTTATCCCAAAACTAATATAAGAGAAAGGGATTAATAAAATGTCCCCCATCCATGTGTCAAAGAAAGGTGGCAGGTTTTATCATGATAACAACATCACACGCTGGTGGAATTTTGACTTGATTGTGTGTACACCACAGGAGGTTGGTGGCACCTTAATTGGGGAGAACGGGCTCGTGGTAATGGCTGGAGCGGAATAAGTGGAATGGTATCAAAAACCATTCCATTTGCTCCGTACAAGCCATTATTATGAGCCGTCCTCCCTTCAGCAGCCTCCACTCTTATACACACCTCTGTTGTCACAATTTTGCACAGAAAAAAAAGACACTGAAAACTAGTATTGAATTATTGGCTATTACATACACTGACAAGTACTTTAATCCAACCACACAGTTTATCCATCTAATCTGTCTAATTTTATATATACTACTTGTAAAAGTAGTGACTGTAAACCGATTAAAAAAATAATGGGATTATTATAGGCTGTAAATTTATATTTGGCTAGTTTTGGAGTAGTGTAAACATCAGTGCCGACTGGGCTCCTTCAACTAGACAAAGGCTGTCTCAACACCACCATGCACTTCCCAAAATCTGCAGGGCACTGTGGCTGCTTGTCCTCAGCATTATCAGCATGGGAGACACGTAAATATTCAGTAGGCTACACACAGACAGTCACTCACGACGCTGCCCTTTTTGGCGGCCTTTGTCTAATCCCTTTTAACTTTAAAATACCATAAGAGTTGTCTAATAGCGGTTTAACATGTGCTGTCTTGACTCTCACTCACTCACTCCCCAAATCAAGGCCACCGGCATCTTGATTCCAGAACATTCTTATGTGAACCAGCTGAGACAACAGGAGAATA